>NC_045999.1:14551775-14851775 GCF_010909765.2 Amblyraja radiata
CCACAATGTCCGCAGCCTTGCACCTCATAACGCCACGTCCTGGGCCTCCTGGCATCCGTCTATCCCAGTCACTGTGACTGTGAGTGGCCTCCTAGAGGTGACTCTCACAGGAGGGACTGCAGTTGAGAAGGAGGGCAGCGGAGGGTGTGGGAAGGAACTGCAGATGCTGGTTTAAACCGAAGATAGGCACAAAATGCTGGAGTAACTCAGCAGGACAGGCAGCATCTCTGGTGAAAAGGAATAGGTGATATTTTGGGTTGAGCCCCCTCTTCAGGCTGAGGGTCTCGGTGTGGCTGCATAACCTGGGGCTGGGGATAGGCGATAGGTGAATGGCCACGGTTCCAGCGTGGTGCCCGGCCGGCCCATGGATCTGTGTGCGGCACAGATACAGAGTAACGGTGTGACCCTCTGGCCCACAGGGGAGATGGTGCGGCAGGCCCGGGTACTGGCCCAGGCCACGTCAGACCTGGTCAACGCCATGCGGTCTGATGCAGAGGCGGAGAGTGACGTGGACAACTCCAAGAAGCTGCTGGCAGCGGCCAAGCTGCTGGCTGACTCCACCGCTAGGATGGTGGAAGCGGCAAAGGTAACACACCCCTCTCTTACAGGCTGTAGTAGGGGCAAAAGGATGGACAAGTGATAGGTGGATACCGGTGATGGGCCGGTGGGGGGGGGGGGGGGGGGGAACAGTTGATAGTCAGGTGGGTGCCATAAGTGACAAAGGCTAGAGATGGAAAGGAAACAAAAACGTTGTCAAATGAGGCTAGAAGAGGAGGAATGACATAAAGGTTGAGCTTTATTGTTGTCATAAGATACAATACGATAGAAATGTATTCATCCCAGGAGGGAAATCAGTCATAATACACAAGAGAGTAAAACACAACTGGATAAAATGTGTGTGGGAAGGAACTGCAGATGCTGATTTAAACCGAAGATAGACACAAAAAGCTGGAGTAACTCAGCGGGACAGGCAGCATCTCTGGAGAGAAGGAATGGGTGACGTTTCGGGTCGAGACCCTTCAGTACAGTTCAAACGTGGCCTCATGAGTACTGAGGTACAGTGACAGGGAGGGGGTGGGGGGTGGGGCTGGGAAAAGAGAGAGAGGTTGGGGGTGCTGTTACTTCAATTTTGAGCGTTGAATGTTTATACGGTGAGGTTGTGGGCTACTAGGCGGAATCTGCGGCGGGCCAAAGCGCCCGTTTCCATGCTGTATGACTCTATGATGGGAGGTGGAGTTGAGACAAACAAACTGTGAGGAAGCACGAGGAACTCCTCCCCTTGGCAGTGGCTGAAGGTTAAGGTGAGTGTTTGTAGAGGTGGGGGAACTGCGAAGGTCTTGATGGGATTCTTGATGGAATATAGATATACCCAGTTAAACATTTTAATCATCTTGCAGTCTGACCTCTCCCTCAACTGCACACTTCCTCATCTTTGCTCAGTATTCCCTCCTCACTCACACTCCGTCTGCAAGTTCTGAGGTTGTCCCCAGCCACTGCAGCCTGTGCTGGGAAGAATAGTGTATCAAATCATGAGAGGAATTGATCGGGTAGATGCGCATAGTCTCTTGCCCAGAGTAGGGGAATCGAGGACCAGAGGACATAGGTTTAATGTGAAGGGGAAAAGATTTAATAGGAATCCAAGGGATAACATTTTCACACGAAGGGTGGTGGGTGTATGGAACAAGCTGCCAGAGGAGGTAGTTGAGGCAGGGACTATCCCAACATTTAAGAAACAGTTAGACAGGTACATGCTTTTAAAAAAAAAAAACTACCTGAAACACTAACAGAATCAACTATTACGCTTATTCCAAAAAAAGATAAAGATTTAGAAGATTCGGGCTCATATAGAGCTATATCGCTTTTAAATACAGATCAGAAAATCTTAGCAAAGACTTTAGCAAGAAGATTAAGCAAATATATTAGTAAATTGATAAACCCTGATCAAACGGGGTTTATACCCAAAAGATACTCATTTAATAATTTGAGACGTCTGTTTAATATAATGTACTCGCATAAAGTAGAGGAAGAAGATATATCAACTATTTCTTTGGATGCAGAGAAAGCATTTGATCAGGTAGAGTGGCAATACTTATATAATGTACTACAAAAATTTAATATGGGAGAGAATTTTATAACATGGGTAAAATTATTGTATGATAAACCGATGGCAAGAATTTTAACTAACAACATGTTATCTCAAAAATTTCAACTATCAAGGGGTAATAGGCAGGGATGTGCACTATCACCCCTGCTATTTGCCCTTATAAGAATTCATCCGAATATTCAGGGCTATAATACCAGGGACTCAAAGAATAAAATCTCATTATATGCAGACGATATACTTTTATATATTACAAAGTCACAAATGAGCATACCAAATTTATTAAATTTAATAGAGGAATTTGGGTCTTTTTCTGGATATAGAATAAACTGGAATAAAAGTGAAATCATGACATTAAAACCTCAAGAACCTACACACTTATTGAAGTTCCCCTTTAAAATCGCAACAGAAAAATTTAAATATTTGGGTATTCAGATTACTAGAAAATATAAAGCATTATTCAACGCTAATTTCATACCTTTATTAAATAAACTTAATACGCTGATTAAATTTTGGAAAACACTTCCTTTATCATTATTAGGTAGAATAAATGCAATAAAAATGATCATCCTACCACAATTACTATACCTATTTCAGTCTATATACCAAAATATTTTTTTTTTAAATTAGAGTCCAATATTACTAATTTTATTTGGGACTATAGATCACATATAATTACAAAAAAACACTTATGTAAACCAAAAAAGGTCGGGGGACTTTCACTTCCGAATTTTATGTATTATTACTGGGCAGTGCATATTAAGAATATAATTTATTGGCTGGATAGTTCTACCCAACAGACAGAATGGATAAAAATGGAGAAAGAGGATTGTCATCCTTGTAATATAGGAACGATCCTCTTCTCCCCGAAAAAACTGAATAACACAATATATAAGAAGAACCCAATTATATATGGTACAATAAGAATTTGGAAACAAATAAAATTATCTTTAAAACTAAGAAATCTATCACTGTTAATGCCAATAGCGAATAACCCTTTATTTAAACCATCTCTTATTGATAAAACATATAACCAATGGGAAAGTCTCGGAATTAGAAGGATCGGGGATATGAACGAAATGGGAAACCTACTATCATTCCAACAATTACAATTAAAATTTAAACTGAAAAACAACCAATATTTTAAATATCTTCAGATTTGCGATTTCATGAAAAAATATATACAAGGATATCAAAAAATAACTCCTGAATTATTGGAAGAAGCAATGAATATTGAAGCTGACTCACAAAAATTAATATCATATTTATATAATAGTATTCTAACTATAGACCTACCATCGACAGAGGTACTTAGAGAAGAGTGGGAACGGGAACTAATGATAAAAATTACGAAAGTTACATGGGAAAAGTATTTGATTTATATTCACAAATGTTCGATTAATGTAAGACATAATCTAATTCAATTTAAAATTTTACATAGATTATATTATTCAAAAACAAGATTGAACAAATTTTATCCAAATATATCCGCCACTTGTGATAAATGTCTAGCCCAAAAGGCAACTATCACACACTCCATAGTCTCCTGCACAAAACTTTATAGATTTTGGAGTGATATTTTCGAAATATTTACAAAATTATTCAAGATAAGAATGGAACCTGATACTGAAATGATTATATTTGGAGTAATGGAAGATGGGAATAAATTGAACACATCTCAAAATTTATTTTTTAACTATGGTTTAATAATAGCAAAAAAATTAATACTTAAATTTTGGAAAAATACATCAATACCAACTTAAAATGTGGATTGCAAGCATGTTGGACACCGCACATCTTGAGGAAATGCGATTCCTCCTAATGGATAAATTAGACCAATTCATAACGAGTTGGTCTCCATTTGTCGTCTTCTTGGAATCATATGGTGCAACACAATTGTAAAAACTAACTGTTTCAGGACTGGACGAGGGTTGGTCAAGATTATAAACAATGATCTCCTTTTTTTTTTTTTTTCTTTATGTCTTATTCTCTTTTTTCTATTTCTTTTCCTCAACTTTCTTCACTCATTCGTCTTTTTTCTTTTTCTTCACACACTATATATCTCACGCTTTTCTATCCTTTACTATCTAATTTATTTTTCTTATTCTAATCCTTCTTTAATATAACAACAAAAAAAAAGAATCTGTACATAAAATGTATTATGCAATATATATTAGGCACTTTGGTGCCATATGATTGTACTTACTTCTAATAAAATAAAATATTAAAAAAAAAAAAAGACAGGTACATGGATAAGACAGGTTTGGAGGGATATGGGGCAAACACTGGCAGGTGGGACTAGTGTAGCTGTAATTGTCATGGTGAGTGTAGGCCCAGAGCGTTTGACGTCACTGGGCCTGAACTCGATGGAGTTTAGAAGGATGAGGGAGTATCTCGTTGAAATTTACCGAATAGTGAAGGGCCTGGATTGAGTGGATGTGGAGAGGATATTTCCATTAGTGGGAGAGTCGAGGACCAGATGACACAGCCTCTGAATAGACAATAGACAATAGGTGCAGGAGTAGGCCATTCGGCCCTTCGAGCCAGCACCGCCATTCAATGTGATCATGGCTGATCATCCCCAATCAGTACCGCGTTCCTGCCTTCTCTCCATATCCCCTGACTCCGCTATTTTTAAGAGCCCTATCTAGCTCTCTCCTGAAAGCATCCAGAGAACCGGTCTCCACCGCCCTCTGAGGCAGAGAATTACACAGACTCACCACTCTCTGTGAGAAAAAGTGTTTCCTCGTCTCCGTTCTAAATGGCTTACTCCTTATTTTTAAACTGTGGCCCCTGGTTCTGGACTCCCCCAACATCGGGAACATATTTCCTGCCTCTAGCGTGTCCAAACCCTTAACAATCTTATATGTTTCAATGAGTACCCTCTCGTCCTTCTAAACTCCAGAGTGTACAAGCCCAGCTGCTCCATTCTCTCAGCATATGACAGTCCCCGCATCCCGAGAATAAAAAGACTTACCTTAAGAAAGGAGATGAGAAATCACTTTAGCCAGAGGGAGGTGAATCTGTGGAATTCATTGCCACAGACGCCAGTGAAGGCCAAGTCAATGGGCATTTCTAACATAGAGATTGATGGGCCGAATGGTTTAATTCTGGTCCTATGCATTATGGAGATGTGATTTATTGCATTTTTTCCCTAAATTAATGTAATGCGATTTTAATAAGCATTCAAAATATATGGAAAATCAGTTTCAGATTGACACTGGTGCCAGTGTTAACATGACTCCCAAGCATCTTGTACCCAACAAAGAGGACATTAGACAAGAGAAAATCACCTTAAAGATGTAGAACGGATCCAACCTGGAACAAGATGAACAACAAGAAGTACCGGGCTCACTTCATACTGGTAGAGGAAGGCTGGCTCACACCGCTCCTGAGCGGCAAAGCTGCACAACAGATGAAACTCATCACGGTTCACTACGAGAACGTCAAGAGCCTGAATGCTGTTAGCGAGGCTGGCTCATTACTCAAGAGCTACAATGATGTCTTTAACGATGAAAGCCCTGGGAGACTACCTGCCAAGGTCAAGTTGGTAGCTAGGACGGAGGATGTGACCCCATCACAGTGTTCTGCAAGGCCGGTACCTGTAGCCATGAAAGAGAATGTCATTAATGGTCTCCTGAAGCTGGTCGAGCAGGACATCTTGACTAAAGTCGAAGAACCAACTGAATGGTGTAGCAGGCTGGTGGTTACTGAGAAAAAGGACAGCACAGCGTTGAGGTTCTGCATAGATCCTAGATCCCTCAACAAAGTCCTGAAAAGGAAGATCCACAGACTACCAGTCATAGAGGATGTACTCCTTGAGCTGTCCAAGGCAAAGATTTTCTCCAAATTCGATCTGATGTCAGGATACCTTCACTGCGAACTAGATGAGGAGAGCAGTTTCCTAACAACCATGAACACCCCTTTTGGGAGATATCGCTGGAAGAGGTTGCCATTTGGACTGAAAGTAAGTGCAGAGATCTTCCAGAAGAAGCTGCAACAAGCCCTAGATGGAGGAAAGGGAGTGGAGTGTGTTGCAGATCACATCATCCTATTCGGACTAAGGGGACACCAGAGAAGATGCAGAAAGGAATCACAATGCAAGACTGCAAGATCTTCTTCAGCGATGCAAGGACAGAGGCATCAAGCTGAACCGGAAGAAGTCGGTAGTGAAAACTACGTGTATCACATTTCTAGGACATATAATTACAGATCATGGCCTGAAACCGAATCCGAAGAAGATCCACGCTATCCTAGAGATGCCCAACCCAACCAATCCAACAGAAATCCAAAGATTGCAAGGCAGTGTAAACTACTTGGCAAGATTCCTGTCAATGTTGTCCGACCCATTCGAGCCTTTGAGGAGATTGACCCACAAGGAAGCAGAGTGGGAATGGTCATCAGAACATGACATGGCAATGTCAAAGATCAAGGAGCTGTTGACAACGGCACCTACCCTGGCGTACTACACACCAGACGAACAGCTGACCATACAATGTGATGCAAGCAAGGCAGGTCTAGTTGCAACACTAATGCAGAAGGGACAACCACTGTCGTATGTGAGTTGAGCATTGACGCCAACCGAGCAGAGATATGCTCAGGTTGAGAAGGAGGCACTAGCAATAGTGTTTGCCCTCGAGCGCTTCCATCAGTACACCTACGGACAGTGAGTGATCGTGGAGTGACCACAAGCCACTGGAAGTCATCGTCAAAAAGCTTCTGCATACAGCACCAAGACGTCTTGATGGCATGATGATGAGGATGCTACACTATGACATCGAGATCAAATGGATAAAGGGAAAAGACATGCATCTAGCAGATTTTCTCTCCCGAGCACCTCCCTGACATCACAGGGTCAACCAGATTCACTGATGTCAATGTAGTTGAGTCCTTGAGCATGGGAGAGGACAAAGTCAAACGCATCCAAGCCCACACCAGGGAAGTTGAAACACTACAAACAGTTAAGAGAGTAATCCAAAATGGATGGCCAGAACACAAGGCAGAAGTTCAAGAGGCAGCACAACCGTACTTCAACGTCAATGCAAGACGGCCTAGTATTTAGAGGAGAGAGAGTTGTAATCCCTGTCACTCTACGTAGAGATATGAAGGAGACACTCCACACCTCTCACCTGGGAGTGGAAGGAACCCTCAGACGTGTTGGAGAATGCATTTTCTGGCCCGGAATGAACTCTGATGTGAAATAGTTCATTTCAAACCTGAAGCCTGCAGGACAGAATCAGAAAGAAACTCTGGTGCCCCATCACCTCCCACATCGACCATGGGAGAAAGTGGGAATCGATATGTTTGATCTTGAGGGAAAGCACTATTTAATCACAGTGGACTATCTATCTAATTTCTGGGAGATAGACAGACTGTACCACCTGAGCAGCAGGACAATCATTGTCAAACTCAAGAACCACTTCGCAAGTTACGGAATTCCCAGCACCGTGGTAAGTGACAGCAGGACACAGTTCTCATCAGAAGAGTTCGCCAATTTTGCCAGGAAATGGGAATTTGACCACTACACAATTTCTCCAAGACATAGCCAGGCTAACGGTAAGATGGAATCGGCAGTCAAGGCAGCTAAGCAAGTACTGATGAAAACCACTCACTCCAAGACAGATGTCTACTTGGGAATACTGGAATTGCGCAACACCCCTGCGCAAGGAGTGAACAGTAGCCCTGCACAAAGTCTACATGGAAGGAGAACAAGGATGACACTTCCAACTACATCTAACCTCCACAAACCACGCAGTGCTGAGATACTCACAGAAGAGAGGAAAAAGATGAAGGATTTGCAAGGAAAACAGTCAAAAATCTACAACCGACGTGCCAAGGATCTGCCAATCCTGGAGGAAGGTGATGCCGTAACACTCAAACCCTACAAACTAGGAGACACCAGATGGCAGAGAGCAACAGTTCAGAAATGACTGGATGAGAGATTATACGAAGTTGAGACAGAGTCAGGACTTCTAATCCGACGCAACCGAGTGGATCTGAAGAAAACCGGAGAACAACCTCCACACATAACTCCAGAGAAACCACCAGACGTGGAGAAGACTGGGACACCTTTGCAACCTCAGCTGACATGGAAAAGACCAACACAACATGCATCACCGGAAAAAGATGTGACTCGTGAAACTCTTAACACAGAGAAATCAAAACAAAACCAAAGTGACACAAGAGAAGAAACTAGAAGTGGTGCACAGAATGTACCTACTGAAAAGAAAGACAAGTGTGACTGATTGAAATTGTGAAACAAGACAGAACAGTAATTACTCTGTATGCCTGTGCCACGGGATACACGGGAACTCTGAGTTAAGTCTGCCTGTGCTATGCCACTCTTTTTAAACTGTTTTCCCCTCTGATTCACTTCTAACTCTCCTCCCACTCGGGCTAGAGCCAATCAGTGTTTTCTCCTGCTTCTCTTTGCTGCTGTTTCTTCAAAATGCACGGGAGCTCTGAGTTCGACTGTGAGGAGGATGCTATAAGAATGCAGGGTGACTTGTCAAGTTGGGAGAAGGGGAGAAGTACAACGGGATCTGGGGGTCCTTGTTCATCAGTCAATGAAAGTAAGCATGCAGGTACAGCAAGCAGTGAAGAAAGCGAATGGCATGTTGGCCTTTATAACAAGAAGAGTTGAGTATAGGAGCAAAGAGGTCCTTCTGCAGTCGTACAGAGCCCCAGTGAGACCACACCTGGAGTATTGTGTGCAGTTTTGGTCCCCTAATTTGAGGAAGGACATTCTTGCTATTGAGGGAGTGCAGCATAGGTTTATATGTTTAATTCCCGGGATGGCGGGACTGTCATATGCTGAGAGAATGGAGTGGCTGGGCTTGTACACTCTACAGTTTAGAAGGATGAGAGGGTATCTTATTGAAACATATAAGATTATTAAGGGTTTGGACACGCTAGAGGCAGGAAACATGTTGCCGATGTTGGGGGAGTCCAGAACCAGGGTCCACTAAGAATAAGGGGTAAGCCATTTAGAATGGAGACGAGGAAACACTTTTTCTCACAGATAGTAGTGAGTCTGTGGAATTCTCTGCCTCTGAGGGCAGTGGAGGGTGGAGGCAGGTTCTCTGGATGCTTTCAAGAGAGAGCTAGATAGAGGTCTTAAAGATAGCGGAGTCAGGGCATATGGGGAGAAGGCAGGAACGGGGTACTGATTGGGGATGATCAGCCATGATCACATTGAATGGTGGTGCTGGCTCGAAGGGCTGAATGGCACCTATTGTCTATTGTCTATTTTCTATTGAATGGAAATATATCAAACATGGGAACGGCTACAGGTCCAGTCTGATTGCAGACTTTATGTGTTTATGAGTCCTTGTGATTTTGATTGGAGTCATTGAGTTTGTGTGGACGTTCCAACTCTCCCGTTGGCCTGTGGCCAGGATCAGGGAGTTATTGACTTTGGCCATTGCTTCCAGGCAGACTGGTTCATACGGAGTTGAAGCAGAACTTTAATGGGAAATTGTTTCAGCTGCCCTG
Source organism: Amblyraja radiata (assembly GCF_010909765.2). Classification (NCBI taxonomy): domain Eukaryota; kingdom Metazoa; phylum Chordata; class Chondrichthyes; order Rajiformes; family Rajidae; genus Amblyraja; species Amblyraja radiata. The sequence goes on from NC_045999.1 coordinate 14,561,371, forward strand.
GTGCTAATTTAAAGTTTCCTGGGGGGGCTAGTGGTGGGATGGGAGGGGGACGGTTCCTGTGAAATTTTCCTGCCCACCCCTTCAAACCAGCCTGCCTTGTTCTTCCCACGGTTCATGTGTGCAATGTGACTGATCGACCCTGCCTATTACAAGGTGTTTCACCCACTGAACGAGGGCGGAACCACAGGCAGGCAGCTCTGTTTAGCTCAGTTTAGAGATACAGCGTGGAAACAGGCCCTTCGGCCCACTGAGTCCGCACTGACCAGCGATCTCCGCATACTAGCACTATCCTACACGCACTAAGGAGAATGTACAATTTTACCAAGCTAATTAACCTACAAACCTGCACGTCTTTGGAGTGTGAGGGGAAACCGGAGCTCCCTGGAGAAACCTCATGCAGGTCACGGGGAGACTGTACAAACTCCGTACAGCCATCGCCCGTAATCAGGATCGAACCCGGATCTCTGGCGATGTAAGGCAGCAACTCTACCGCTGCGCCACCGTGCCGTCCACTGCTCTGGGTTGTATCACCAGCCTCTCGAACCTGCTTCACCGTTCAATGAGTTCCTGGCTGATCCAATCTTGCCTTCACTTCCACAGCTCTCTCTCTAACCCCGATATCCTTGTACTTACATATTCAGCAGTCGTCTCCTTGAATAAATGTGCAAACTTCATCTCTGCAGCTCTCGGCTTTAGAGAATTCCAGATTGGTCATCCTCATCTCCTCTCCCTGACACTATTCCCCTTGGTCAGGGAAAACAGCCACAACATCCCCCTCACTATCCCATCCCCCCCCCCCGTCAACTTCCGTCACCATCCACCCTGCTAGAACCGTTGCCTCACAGCGCCAGAGACCCAAGTTCACTCCTGACCTCCGGTGCTGTCTACATGGAGTTTGCACGTTCTCCCTGTGACCGCACGTGTTTCTTCCAGGCACTGCCGTTTCCTCCCACATCCTGACACCCGTGATTGTCGGGTAATTTTTTCTCTGAGTTGCCCCTAGTGTGCAGGGAGCGGGAAGACATAGAACTAGTGTGAGCTAGTGGAGATCAGCATGGCCTCAGGCCTGGTTCCATGTTGTAGCAATTATTCAATCTCCCTCTGCGTCACCGTTCATTACATGCGTAAGAAAGAACTGCAGATGCTGTTTTAAATGGAAGGTAGACACAAAATGCTGGAGTAACTCAGAGAGTGAGGCAGCATCTCTGGAGAGAAGGAATGGGTGACGTTTCTGATCGAGACCCTTCTTCAGGTTGATGTCAGGGGAGGGTGTGGGACATATAGAATGTAGGCGGAAACAGTAAGACATGTGGGAGAACTGGGGAGGGGATGGAGAGAGAGGGAAAGCAAGAGCTATCTGAAGTTAGAGAAGTCAATGTTCATACCGCTGGGGTGTAAACTAGCCAAGCGAAATATGAGGTGCTGTTCCTCCAATTTGCGCTGGGCCTCACTCTGACAATGGAGGAGGCCCAGGACAGAAAGGTCAGTGTGGGAATGGGAGGGGGAGTGAAAGTGCTGAGCAACCGGGAGATCAGGTAGGTTAAGGGACTGAGCGGAGGTGTACAGTGAAACGATCGCCGTAGAGAAGTTGACACCTGGAACAGCTGATACAGTAGGTATACCTGGATATACAGTAGATACTGAATCCGCTGTTCCAGGTGTCAACTTCTCTACATCGGCGAGACCAAGCGCAGGCTCGGCGATCGTTTAACCTACCTGATCTCCCGGTAGCTCAGCAGTTTAACTCCCCCTCCCATTCCCACACTGACCTTTCTGTCCTGGGCCTCCTCCATTGTCAGAATGAGGCCTAGCACAAATTGGAGGAGCAGCACCTCACATTTCGCTTGGGCAGTTTACACCCCAGTGGTATGAACATTGACTTCTCTAACTTCAAGTAGCCCTTGCTTTCCCTCTCTCTCCATCCCCTCCCCCTTCCCAGTTCTCCCGCCAGTCTTTCTGTCTCCGCCTACATTCTATCTCTGTCACGCCCCCTCCCCTGTCAGACTGAAGAAGGGTCTCGACCCGAAGCATCACCTATTCCTTCCCTCCACAGATGCTGCCTGTCCCGCTGAGTGACTCCAGCATTTTGTTTCCACTGGTCATTACATGTTGCACGGCCGAACCTAAACGCAAACAACATAAACTCCTTCACCACAGGTATCCAGTGGATGTTCTCTGCACTCTGCCTCAAATCCTGTGTTAAATATAGAAACTAAAACTATGTGCAGTGCTCCATGTGCACCTCAGCCCACGCCCTGTAAACCTGCTTCACCCTTCTCTGCTTTTCAACTACATTCATCTTGTGATAAAGGCCAATCTTTCATTAGCCTGCCTATTATGTACTATACCGCAGGCAGACCTCTGGTGTTTACCAGATCCCTCTTTATCACAAAACCAGTCCGTTATATTTCTTCCCTTTGAAGTGCAGTCTCATTTCCCACATTAATTTAGTTTAGTGTCTGTGCCGACCAGCGATCCCCGCACATTAACACTATCCTACCCACACTAGGGACAATTTGCAATTTACAGAAGCCAATCAACCCACCAGAGATCCCGGAGAAATCCCATGCGGTCTCAGGGAAAACGTACAAACTCTGTAGTCAGGATCAAACCCAGGTCTCTGGCGCTGGAAGGCAGCAACTCTATCGCTGTGCCACCGCCCCACCCTCAATTCCATCTGCCGACTTCTTCACCTATCCAGATCCCTTTGTAGTTGCACCCGTTTAGCCCGTGCAGGTTTGTCTCCAGTTTGTCGCTTCAGCGGAGTCATCGATGGTCAATGGTCATGGTCCCATCACTGATCCTCCTGGCACCCATCAGGCACCAATTGCCAGTCACATTGTGACCCGTTTTCTTCCTCGTGTCCGGCCATCTTCTATATGACGTCTTTCCGGTCAGTCAGTGACGGTGGACGGTCGGTGGTTGCAGAATTGGCTACTTCAGTCAGTCACTGGGGTACAGTTTCTGTCGTCAGTATTGCCATGTGGAGGCTTCTGCTTGTATCCCTGTGACCCATTGAATCCATTCCATGCCCTATCAATGCCAATACAATGTTCCCAATCCTTAGCTCCCCGCTTTATTCCATCCCAGAAATCTCTAGTTTCTCAAATACTATTTTAGTTTCAAAAAACACATTGACTTACAACATGGAAACAGGCCCTTCTTCCTCCCGCTTGCCACGCCGACCATTCACCACCCATCCACACGTGTTCGATGTTACCCACATTCTCTCGCACTCCCAACACATGGGACAATTTACACAAGCCAATTAACCTATAAACCTTTGGGACGTGGGAGGAAACCGGAGAAAAACCACGCGGTCCCAGGGAGAACGTGCAAACTCCACACAAACAGAGATAGGCAAGGAATGGAGGGGTCATGTTCAGACAGAGGAGATTAGTTTAATGTGGCATTGAGAGAGGCTGTGCTCAGCTGAAGTGTTGTGTGGACCGGGGTGGAGGGTACTGCACCGAGGAGGACCTGCCACTTGTGCGGGCTGGAAGAGTCTGGGTACCACGTGTATATGGAGTGTGTGAGGCTGCAGCCCTTGTCCCATTATCTAAAGGGGCTGCTCCTTGCCTTCTAGCTGCACTTCTCATCCACCATCCTCATCTTCAGGCACCCTGTGCGTAGGGGAGAGGTAGGGCCGAGGATGTCCTGGTTGGGTTGCTCCTGGGCCTGGCCAAGCTGGCCATCCACGAGTCACGGCGCCAGGCGGTGGAGGGCTCTGTGTGGTCCACGGGCACCCTGGGGGATTTCCGGGACCGCTGGGCACCGCGGAGGTTGAATGCATCTTTGACATGGAGTGTAGCATAGTTGTATCGCAGTTTATTTGGTATATTTGTTTGTCTTGTATTATGGTGATGGGTGCTGGGTTGTTTTATTGTATTGTAAATATTATTTTTAATTAGTGAATAATTTTTTTGATCAAAAAAGAAGAAGTGGTGTGTGGAGGATAAAGCGGCCTTTTCACGGGGCGAGTTGACGCAAGATGTCACCAGAGTGAAGAGGTCGTGGTCCAGCACGAGTCTCGCACGATATAACGGCAGTAGATAAAGAGTTCCCACGGTACTCGGCATTTCTGCTATTTGTGCGAGTGAACTTGTCCGTTTCCCGAGCATTCCCGTTAAATCTTGAATGAACATCGTGAACTACACGTGACACAAATGATGTAACTTTTTTTTTCACACACTATATATATCCTCCCTTGGTTGAATTGGCTCATTTGGAGACATATTTTACTGTGTATGTGGGAGACACAGATGGACTGAGCACAGTACCTCGGTCTTACTGTGTGTGGGAGAGGGGGAGAAAGAGACGTACACTCACAGAGGCAGAGTCTCTCAGCCTGTGTAAGAGGGAGGGAGAGAGAGAGAGAGGCACACACAAGGTGGATGTGAAATCTCACCTGCCTGTTTCAGTGACAGACACCCGCCGTCAGTAAATGAAGACACCCCCATCTGTCTCCCCCTCCTCTCCCTCGACTCCCCCACCTTTCTCTCCCAACTCCAGTCCCGTCCCGACCCCCTGGGAAACTGAATAGAGCAACAGTCAACTGCTGCCTGTGCGCTGATATGACAATAAAGGCTACTTTACTTTACTGAGTTAAAGAGTTCCCATGGTAGACTGTCAAAATGGGACCCTGGTTCTGGACTCCCCCAACACCGGAACCCTTCTTCAGACAGCCTAATCGGAATTGAGTCTGAAGATGTGTCTCGTCCCGAAACATCAGCTTTTTTTCTCCAGAGATGCTGCTTGACTCGCTGAGTTACTCCAGCTTTTTGTGTCTGTCTTCGGTTTAAACCAGCATGTACAGTTCACTCCTTACACGGGTCTCTGTACAACATTGATTGGTAGCGTTCCGGACCCCTGGACCCGAGGACTCCGACCTGTATCTCTCAAAGAAGTACATGTGAAAAATTTCTCACGGACCATAAAAATGCGTAACCTTTCAGTAAAGTCCCTTTTAAAGTCCCTTTTAAAGATTATAGTTATTTTCTTGAATCTCATTAACATAACTCATGAATAAGTTGATGTCCATATGCGGATGCAAATCTTTATTTTTATTTATTTTTTAAATTCAATCCCACATAAGATAATTTTTACTCACCTTCTGTTCCCTCTGTCCAGCTTCCGGGTTCACCGTTCGCAGGAGTTCCCACGGTACCCGCAAGAGTTATTACGGATATCGCACTGGCCACTACGTTCATATAATGTTGCAATACTCAACCACAAGTGTACAAGTCAATCTTGGAGAAATTCAAACTTTCTTGAATTTTCTCCCGAGTGACCAAGTTACACGATGACCTGCCGTTAGCGCTACGGTGGTCCACGGTGGTCCACGAATGCCGCACTGTTATCGCACGAGGTTCCCACGATGTTAAACTCCGGTTAACTCTTGCGTCAAGTCGCCCCGTGAAAAGGCCGCTTAAGTGTGCGGCTTTGACTCAAAAGGCTTCAATGAGGGGGTGAGAGGAGGTGCTGTTTCGTATGTGTGTTTGTCGTGCTTTTTCCTTCTCTGGGCTGCAGGGGTGGCGGGTAGAATGGTGCAAGAATCTGTTGCAGGGTATGGGAGGTCAGCTGATTCCAGCAGGCAGTTGCAGGCAGCTGGGAGTAACACAGCTTGGATGATGAGGGGAATTGAAACTCTAATCAGGAAAAAGGAGACATGGGATAGGCAGCTGGGATCAAGAGTTGCTGAGGAGTTTCAGGAACTGATTAGATTTTTTAGATTAGATAGCCTTTATTGTCATTCAGACCGAAGTCTGAACGAAATTGAAGCAGTCATACATACAATACAATACAATAAAAAACAACAATAAACACATATTAACATCCACCACAGTGAGTCCACCCAACATCTCCTCACTGTGATGGAGGCAAAAGTCTTTGGTCTCCAGTCTCTTCCCTCCTCTTCTCCCTCTGCGCTGAGGCGATACCCCCCGGGCGATGTTACAACTGTCCCGCGGCTCAAACACCGCGGCCCGGGGTGGTCGAAACTGCCGCCCACCAGTCCTGCTGACGCAGCCGCTGGCCCGCGGCCGAACCCCGGACTCAGGCCACCGCCGCCGGAGCACCGTTCCAGCCCCGAGCCGGATCGCCCTCACGTGACTGCCGTTACCGTCTCAGCCTCGCGCCAGGCCGCCCCGACATGGGCACCGCTTCTCCCTCGGGCTGGGCCGCCCCGACTGGGCACCGCTTCTCCCTCGGGCTGGGCCGCCCCGACTGGGCACCGCTTCTCTCTCGGGCTGGGCCGCCCCGACCGGGCGCCGCTCCTCCCTCGGGCTGGGAACGCCGTACCTCCCCGAGCTCGGCCACTCCGACGGGAGCACCGTTCCTTCCTCGGGCCGGCCGTCCTCATGGGAGCGTCACAGTCCCTCACGGAAGCACTGTTCCAGCCCCGAGCCAGGCCGTCCTCACGGGAGCGAGCCCAGTGCGAGTCCTGGCGGGCTCTGCCTCCTGAGCCTCGAGGTCGCCAGCTCCGCCATTAGGCCTCAGCGCAGACGGAGGCAGAGAAGGGGAATACGACAAAAAAGTCGCATTCCCCCGCAGGGAGAGACAGCAAGCCCCGTTTCAACCCCCCCCCCCAAAACAGAAACTAAAAACCAAAACTAGACTAACCAAAACGAAAATAAACAACACAAAAAACACAAAACAAACAGGACTGCCGGAGAGCCGCTGCAGCCAGAGCCGCGCCGCCACTAGGTGATGATTGCTGAGGAGCAGACCCAAGGAAACAAGGAAGGCAAAAAGGATATAGCTGTGGCAGACAATATCAAGGAAAATACAAGAGATTTTATGCACATTATGGGAAAAAGAGTAACTAGAGAGGGAAACGCGCCCTCGGAATCCAAAGTGGTTCTCTCTGTGTGGAACCAACAGATGGGCAAGGTCCTCAAAGAGTATTTCTCCTCTGTGTTTACTATGGAAAAAGATGTGAAGACTGAGGAATGGGATAGTTACTGGAGACCGCGTGAGTCGAGGAGATGCTGGATGTCCTAATGCATGGGAAGGTAGATAAATCTCCCAGGCATGATCAGATATATGGAGGACACTGTGGGAAGCTGGGGAAGAAATTGCAGCTGTGCTGGCTGAGATTTATGAATCATCATTGGATACGGATGTGGTGCCACATGACTGGTGGGTGGCTAATGTTGTGCCTCCATTTAAGAAGGAAAAACCTGGGAACTATAGATCAATAGACAATGGACAATAGGTGCAGGAGTAGGCCATTCGGCCCTTCGAGCCAGCACCGCCATTCAATGTGATCATGGCTGATCATCCACAATCAGTACCCCGTTCCTGCTTTCTCCCCATATCCCCTGACTCCGCTATCTTTAAGAGCCCTATCTAGCTCTCTCTTGAAAGTATCCAGAGAACTGGCCTCCACCGCCCTCTGAGGCAGAGAATTCCACAGACTCACAACTCTCTGTGTGAAAATCAGTGAGCCTCACGTTACTGGAGAAAGTTCTGAGATAAGTTGAATATGCATTTGGATAGACAGGGGCTGATTAGTGTTAGTCAGCGTGGTTTTGTACGTGGGAGATAATGTCCTACGAATTTGATTTGAATACTAAAAGGGTTGATGAGTACAAAGACATAGATGTTGTCTATATGGACCTAAGTAATGCATATGATAAAATGAGCAATAGGCTGCCATGGAAGGTTACCTTACATATGATCCAGAGGGAGCTAGCTGACTGGACAGAGAATTGGCTTCATGGCAGGAAACACAAAGTGTTGGTGGAAGGTTGTTTGTCGGACTGGAGGCCTGTGACTAGTGGTGTGCCTCAGGGATCGGCCGTGGGCCTATAGCTGTTTGTGGTTTATCGCAATGATCTGGATGAGAATGTACAAGGCATGGCTAGTAAGTTTGCAGGTGACACTAAAGTGATATCATAGGTAGCCAAGATGGTTATCAAAAATCACAGCGGAAAGACAATACATGATTACAATCGAGCCATTTACAGTGTGTAGATACATGATAAGGGAATAACATTTAGTGCAAGGTAAAGCCAGCAAAGTCCGAGCAAGGGTAGTTCGAGGGTCACCAATGTGTTAGAAAGTAGTTCAGCGCTGCTCTCTGGTTGTGGTAGGATGATTCAGTTGTCTGCTAACAGCTGGGAAGACACTCTCCCTGAATCTGGAGGTGTGCATTTTCACACTTCTATACCTTTTGCCTGATGGAAGAGGTGAGAACAGGCAATGGCCAGGGTGCGACTTGTCCATGATTATGCTGCTGGCCTTGCCGAGGCAGCGTGAGGTATAAATGGAGTCAATTGAAGGAAGGTTGTTTGTGTGATGATCTGGCTACGTCCACAATTCACTGCAATTTCTTGCGGTCTTGGTTCCCAAACCAAGCTGTGATGCATCCCGACAAAATGCTTACTATGATGCATCTGTAGGAGGTGAGAGTTGTAGGGGTATGCCAAACGTCCTAAGCCTTCTAAACAAGTAGAAATATTGATTAGTTGGGCAAGTGGGCTGAGGTATGATTCATGGAGTTGAATGCCGATAGGTGCAAGGTGTTCCAATTTGGGATGTCCAACCAGGGCAGGACGTTCAGAGTGAATGCAGGGCCCTGGGGAGTGTTTTCGAGTAGAGGGATCTCTAGTACACTGAGCGTGGCATTATAGGTAAATAGGGTGGCCAAGAAGATGTCTGGTACATTGGTCTTCACCGGTTAGAGTACTGAGTATAGAAATGGTGATGTAATGTTACAGTTGTACAAGACATTGGTGAGGCCACATGTGTAGTGCTGTGTTCAGTTTTGGTCACCATGCTACAGGGACCATGGTGTTCAGATGGAAAGATTGCAGAGAAGATTGATGAGAAGTTTGCCGGGATTTGAGGGTGTCAGTTATAGGGAGAGGTTTGGCAGGCTAACGGATTCTTGGAGCACAAGAGGCTGCGGTGATGTTATAGAGGTTTTTTAAATCCAGAGAGGAATAGATAGGGTGAATGCACAGAGTATTTTACCCATAGTAGAGTAATCAAGAACCAGAGGACATGGGTTTAAGATGAGAGGAGAAAGATTTAATACAAAACAGATAAACTTGTTCCAAGAAAGGATGGTATTTTGGAAGGAGCTGCCAGAGGAGGTAGTTGAGGTAGGTACCATAACAGCATTACAAGACCTTTGAACAGGTACATGGATAGGAAAGGCTTAGAGGGATCTGGGTGAAAAGTGGGACTAGCATAGATGGAGCATCCTGTCAGCACAAACATTGGTTGTACAGTTCTATGTACTCGCGATAAGCTTTCTATAAATGAAGGTTTGGGGGTTTTTTTGTAGTCAAGCCAATGATTTTAGGGGCACCATTAACGTTTGTTGGTCCATATGTAATTAATGAATTCATTCATTTGATTTACATGTGAACACTTGAACATGATGTCGTTACTCTGTGCGTCAGGATGATTATTGCTAATCACTGCCTGTACATCACTCATCCATGGCCAACACACACAGTGAGCTGAGGAGCGATGAGATACAATGTGCATAGAGACACAAGAGACTGCAGGTGCTGCAAACTTCAGCAACACACAAAGTGCAGGAGGGACACAGAGAGTCAGGCAGCATCTGTGGACGTGGCGTTTCAGGTCAGACTGAAGATCAGACTGAAGAATGGCCCTGACTGAAACGTCACCTGTCCATTCTCTCCACAGATGCTGCCTGATCCACTGAGTTCCTCTAGTGCTGTGTGTTTGTACAAGTGGTGATGCTGCTCAGAGCAGCTTCACGGTGGAGGAGCTCCTAGGTGGAGGAGCCCCTAGGTGGAGCAACTTCAAGGTGGAGTGGCCCCTAGATGGAGCAACTTCAAGGTGCAGGAGCTACAAGGTGGAGCAGCTTCAAGGTGGAGGAGCTCCTAGGTGGAGCAGCTGAACATGTGGCACTGGCTGCTCAACTGTTTAACACCACAGCACTCTATTCCTTGGAGCACAGGAGGGTGAGGTGTGATCTTATAGAGGTATATAAAGTCATGAGAGTAATAGATCAGGTAAGCGAACAGAGTCTCTTGCCCAGAGTAGGGAATCGAGAACCAGAGGACTTAGATTTAAGGTGAGGGGGGGAGAGATTTACTTGGAACCTGAGTGATAACGTCTTACACAAAGGGTGGTAGGTGCATGGAACAAGCAGCCGAAGGAGGTCGTTGAGGCAGGGACTATCGCAGCAGTTAAGAAACATTTAGACAGGTACATGGATAGGACAGGTTTAGAGAGATATGGGGCAAATACAGGCAGGTGGGACTAGTGTAAATGGGACATATGTGGGCAAGTTGGGCTGAAGGGCCTGTTTCCACGCTATGGTCACTGTATGATAACAAATGCTCAGCCTCATGGCATTAGGATATAGCTCAATGGCTCTGTATTGTCACATCTGCACAACACAGTAAAATCCAGTTACCATATGTTGGTGCTGTTTATAAAGAAAAAGACCAAAGTCCAAAGTCCGATGCATGTTCTGGAAGCCCAGGTGAGGCCCAGGCTGCTGCAGTCCGCAGCCCCCACACTGAGCCAGTGAGGCTGGGGATGGGGTATTCTGGAAGGCCAGGTGAGGCCCAGGTGAGGCCCAGGTGAGGCCCAGGTGAAGCCCAGGTGAGGCCCAGGTAAGGCCCAGGCTGCTGCAGGCCACAGCCCTTTCACTGAGCCAGTGAGGCTGGGGACGGGGTGTGCTGGAAGCCCGGGTAAGGCCCAGGTAAGGCCAGGTGAGGCCCAGTTCTGATCCAGGAGAGGCCCACGCTGCTGCAAGCCACAGCCCTTTCACTGAGCTGGTGAGGCTGGGGACGGGGTGTGCAGGAGGCCCAGGTAAGGCTAGGTGAGGCCCAGGCTGCTGAAGGCCACAGCCCTTTCACTGAGCCAGTGAGGCTGGGGACAGGGTGTGTGTGGGCAATGCCAGTTGACGGTACTTTGTTGTGTGCAGGGTGCAGCTGCCAACCCTGAGAACCAGGACCAGCAGCAGAAGCTACGGGAGGCAGCCGAGGGTCTGCGCGTCGTCACCAACTCTGCCGCACAGAACGCCATCAAGAAGAAGCTGATCAACCGGCTGGAGGTAACGTTCACCGTTCTCCTGCCGCGCTCCTCCAGTGTAACATGTACCAGGGAATCCCGGAAAACTAAACTCAGCATGCTTGGGATCTGAAACAAACCCGGAAATGAAAAGGGGTGGCGTATCGGCGCAGCGGGTAGAGCTGCTGCCTCACAGCGCCAGAGGCCCGGGTTCCATCCTGACCCAGCCACTGTCAGTGTGGAGTTTGCACGTTCTCCCCATGACCACTTGCGTTTCCTCCGGGTGCTCTGGTTTCCTGGTGGGTGGCTAATGTTGTGCCTCCAATTAAGAAGGAAAAACCTGGGAACTATAGATCAATAGACAATAGGTGCAGGAGTAGGCCATTCGGCCCTTCGAGCCAGCACTGCCATTCAATGTGATCATGGCTGATCATCCACAATCAGTACCCCGTTCCTGCCTTCTCCCCATATCCCCTGACTCTGCTATCTTTAAGAGCCCTATCTAGCTCTCTCTTGAAAGTATCCAGAGAACTGGCCTCCACCGCCCTCTGAGGCAGAGAATTCCACAGACTCACAACTCTCTGTGTGAAAATCAGTGAGCCTCACGTTACTGGAGAAAGTTCTGAGATAAGTTGAATATGCATTTGGATAGACAGGGGCTGATTAGTGTTAGTCAGCGTGGTTTTGTACGTGGGAGATAATGTCCTACGAATTTGATTTGAAGAACTAAAAAGGTTGATGAGTACAAAGACATAGATGTTGTCTATATGGACCTAAGTAATGCATATGATACTGGTTTCCTCCCACATCCCAAAGATGTGCGGGTTTGTAGGTTAATTGGTTCTCTGTAAATTGCTCCTCGTGTGTAGGGAGTGGATGAGATAGTAAGATAACATCCAGCTAGTGTGAATGGACGATCGATGGTCAGCGTTGACTTGTTTCAATGTTATATCACTAAACTACACAGTGTGTCTGTGGAGAGAGAGCCTGGTTAATGGGTTGAGTCAACGACCTTTTGTCAGAACTCAGGGTGGGGGGTAAACTGGTGGGGGTGGGGTTTACAATCTTCAAAGCAGAGCTGTGGGGAGGAGTGAGGTGTAAAGGGCCTGTCCCACTTGGCGATTTTTTTCGGCGATTGCCGGCGTCATTGACTGACATATCAGTGTCGCTGAAAGATTTTGAACATTTCAAAATCCAGCAGCGGCAAAAAAAATGTCGCGACACTTGAGGAGATTTAAACTGATGATAGACACAAAAAGCTGGAGTAACTCAGTGGGACAGACAGAAGAAAGGATCTCGACCCGAAACGTCACCCCTTCCTTCTCTCCAGAGATGCTGCCTGTTGACTTATTCCAGCTTTTTGAAAATTAAAGTGACAGTCCCAGGAATCACAGGATCCCCTTGGTATGAGTGCTGGTGATCTGTGGTCAGAGTCTGAGTTTGGTTTCTCCAGCAGAGAGGAGACTATGATGTGGACATCGTGTGCAGGTGATGAGATGGGAAGTGCAGGTGGATCACCGCTTCACCTGGGAAGGTTGGCTCTCTGGGTAGAGGGAAGGGGAGAGCTGGATAGGCAGGTACCAATCTCCTCCTGTCAAAGAAGGAACTGTAAATGCTGGAAAATCGAATAGACAAAAATGCTGGAGAAACTCAGCGGGTGAGGCAGCATCTATGGAGCGAAGGAAATTGGTAACGTTTCGGTTCAAAACAAGTCTGAAGAAGGGTTTCAACCCGAAACGTTGCCTATTTCCTTTGCTCCATAGATGCTGCCTCATCAGAATCAGAATGCTTTATTGTCATTGCATGTGTCACACACAACGAGATTACTGTGTCTCTCCATTTAAAAGAACTTCAAACATTCACATACTCATAATTTTTACACTCCATCCCTCCCTCCCCAAACCCACCCATGGATTCACATTTACATAAATTAACACTGTCTCCCACCCCCCTCCTTCCCCATAACCCGCTCCCGAGACAGAGTTCAGTTCCAAGATTGCTGATGGGTAAAAGCTGTTCTTGAGTCTGGCAGTGCGTGACTTTAGCGACCTGTACCTTTTTCCTGAGGGCAGCAGTGATAAAAGGTGGTGACAAGGATGTGTAATGTCTTTCACGATATTACAGGTCCTGCTGTGGCATCTGGAGTGGTAAATGTCCTCCAGAGGGGGCAGGGGGAGTCCAATGATACCCTGGGCAGTTTTTATCACCCTCTGGAGAGCTGCTCTGTCAGCTGCTGAACAGTTCCCAAACCAGGCAGTTATGCAGTAAGTCAGTATGCTTTCTACCGAACAGCAGTAGAAAGACCCCAGCAGTTTAGCAGACAGATGGGCCTTCCTCAGTGTTCTGAGGAAGTAAAGTCTCTGTTGTGCCTTTTTTACAACTACAGCAGAGTGCACAGACCATTTAAGATCCTCACTGATGTTGATCCCCAGAAATTTAAAACTAGGCACCCTCTCCACCTCCTTGCCCCCTATCTCCAGTGGCCTGAGCTCCGCTCTATGTCGCCTGAAATCAGTGATGATCTCCTTTGTCTTTTTAGTGTTCAGAGAGAGATTGTTGTGAACACACCACTCAAAACGTCTGTGCACCTCCTCTCTATAGGCGACCTCGTTCCCATTTGAGATGAGCCCCACCACGGTTGTATCGTCCGCACCTTTTATGATCCTATTTGCGGGGTGATGGGGCAAGCAGTCATGTGTGTATAGGGCGTAGAGGAGCGGACTGAGCACACAGCCCTGCGGTGCTCCTGTGCTGAGGGTCAGGGATGTCGAGGTGTAGGGTCCAAGTCTCACCGTCTGTGGGCGTTCACTGAGAAAGTCCAATATCCACCGACACAGTTGACTGCTGAGGCCAAGGTCTAGCATTTTTGTGATCAGCTTGCTGGGTATGATTGTATTAAAAGCTGAGCTGTAATCAACAAAAAGCATCCTGACATATGACCCCTTCTCCTCTAGGTGTTGTAGTGCAGCATGGAGGACAGTGTTTATGGCATCCTCTGTAGATCTATTAGCCCTATATGCATACTGGTGTGGGTCGAGTGAGGGGGGGGAGAGATCATTTAAGGTGACCTAGGACCAGCCTTTCAAAGCACTTGGAGACTACAGATGTAAGAGCAACGGGCCTGTAGTCATTGAGGGAGTTGATGTTTGTCTGCTTGGGCACCGGGATGATAGTGGTGGTTTTCAGACACGCTGGCACGGAGGAGTGTGCTAGGGAAAGGTTAAAAATGTCTGTGAATACCCTAGCGAGCTGGTGAGCACAGTCCCGGAGCACCCTGCCTGGGATCTCATCCGGGCCTGCAGCCTTACTAGCATTAACAGTTCTCAGGGCCCGCTTTACCTCCTCTAACTGGAGGGTAAGTGGCTGGTCAGCAGGGTCCAGTTGGAGAGAGGTTCTTTCATTCGGACCTCTCTCGAAACGGGCAAAAAAGTGGTTGAGCTCCTCTGCCAGCGATGTATTTGCAGGTGTCGGTGGGTCCCTGCTGCCCCTGAGGTTTGTTAGGTGATGTATTCCCTGCCACATGCGTGCTGTATCCCTGGAGGTGAAATGGTCCTCGATCTTCTCCTTGTAGGACATTTTAGCTGATTTAATGCCCCGCTTAAGGTTGTGTCTGGCACCACCAATCTCCTCCTGTTACTTGGGAAGGTGCTGTGGGTGTGGGCTGGAGAGAGATCGTGGAGTCACGGAGTGAGTGGTCCCTGTGAATCGCGGAGTGGGGATGAGTGTCACCACATGACTGGTGATGGGATCACGTTGGAGCCAGCAGGAATCGTGAGGGAGGTGACCGGAACTCCTGGTTGGACAGCCTGCTGCTGCAGTTAGACCATTCGGCCCGTCCCTGTGCCCAGCCAACTGCATGATCCGCTCACCGCTGCCACTGGCCGCTCTGTCACTTCAGTTCAGTTTTAGTTTTCAGCGGACAGACTATACATTGTGGCCAGGTTGTGTGTGGGTCTGGGGCCACTGTCGGTAAAGCCCACACATCACTGGCTTGGGGTTACACGCACACGCATGTGCACACACACACACACACCATGGTTGAGGATTACACGCACCGTACGTACAGGCGTGCTGATGCGATGTTCCTGTGTGTGAGCAGAGCGCAGCCAAGCAGGCAGCTGCAGCAGCAACGCAGACCATCGCCGCATCCCAGAATGCATCGTCATCCAACAAGAACACGGCGGCCCAGCAGCAGCTGGTACAGAGCTGTAAGGTGGGTGTGATGTCACGACCCCTCCCCACCCCCACTGTTACCCCTGTTACCCCCACTGTTACCCCTGTTACCCCCACTGTTACCCCCACTGTTACCCCCACTGTTACCCCCACTGTTACCCCCACTGTTACCCCCACTGTTACCCCTGTTATCCCCACTGTTACCCCTGTTACCCCCACTGTTACCACTGTTACCCCCACTGTTACCCCTATTACCCCCACTGTTACCCCCACTGTTACCCCTGTTACCACCCCTGTTACCCCCACTGTTACCCCCCCTGTTACCCCCACTGTTACCCCTGTTACCCCCACTGTTACCCCTGTTACCCCCACTGTTACCCCCACTGTTACCCCCACTGTTACCCCCACTGTTACCCCTGTTACCCCCACTGTTACCACTGTTACCCCCACTGTTACCCCTATTACCCCCACTGTTACCCCCACTGTTACCCCTGTTACCACCCCCTGTTACCCCCACTGTTACCCCCCCTGTTACCCCCACTGTTACCCCTGTTACCCCCACTGTTACCCCTGTTACCCCCACTGTTACCCCCACTGTTACCCCTGTTACCCCCACTGTTACCCCCACTGTTACCCCCACTGTTACCCCCACTGTTACCCCCACTGTTACCCCTATTACCCCCACTGTTACCCCCACTGTTACCCCCACTGTTAACCCCACTGTTACCCCCACTGTTACCCCCACTGTTACCCCTGTTACCCCCACTGTTACCCCCACTGTTACCCCTGTTACCCCCACTGTTACCCCCACTGTTACCACCACTGTTACCCCTGTTACCCCCACTGTTACCCCCACTGTTACCCCTGTTACCCCCACTGTTACCACTGTTACCCCCACTGTTACCCCCACTGTTACCCCTGTTACCCCCACTGTTACCACTGTTACCCCCACTGTTACCCCCACTGTTACCCCTGTTACCCCCACTGTTACCCCCACTGTTACCACTGTTACCCCCACTGTTACCCCTGTTACCCCCACTGTTACCACTGTTACCCCCACTGTTACCCCCACAGTTACCCCCACTGTTACACCTGTTACCCCCACTGTTACCCCCACTGTTACCCCTGTTACCCCCACTGTTACCCCCACTGTTACCCCCACTGTTACCACCACTGTTACCACCACTGTTACCCCTGTTACCCCCACTGTTACCCCCACTGTTACCCCTGTTACCCCCACTGTTACCACCACTGTTACCCCTGTTACCCCCACTGTTACCCCCACTGTTACCACCACTGTTACCCCTGTTACCCCCACTGTTACCCCCACTGTTACCCCTGTTACCCCCACTGTTACCACTGTTACCCCCACTGTTACCCCCACTGTTACCCCTGTTACCCCCACTGTTACCCCTGTTACCCCCACTGTTACCCCCACTGTTACCCCCACTGTTACCCCTGTTACCCCCACTGTTACCACTGTTACCCCCACTGTTACCCCCACTGTTACCCCTGTTACCCCCACTGTTACCACTGTTACCCCCACTGTTACCCCCACTGTTACCACTGTTACCCCCACTGTTACCCCTGTTACCCCCACTGTTACCCCCACTGTTACCACTGTTACCCCCACTGTTACCCCCACTGTTACCCCCACTGTTACCACTGTTACCCCCACTGTTACCCCCACTGTTACCCCCACTGTTACCCCCACTTTTACCCCTGTTACCCCCACTGTTACCCCTGTTACCCCCACTGTTACCCCTGTTACCCCCACGGTTACCACTGTTACCCCCACTGTTACCCCCACTGTTACCCCACTGTTACCCCCACTGTTACCCCTGTTACCCCCACTGTTACCCCCACTGTTATCCCCACTGTTACCACTGTTACCCCCACTGTTATCCACACTGTTACCCCCACTGTTACCCCCACTGTTACGCCTGTTACCCCCACTGTTACCCCTGTTACCCCCACTGTTACCCCTGTTACCCCCACTGTTACCCCCCCTGTTACCCCCCCTGTTACCCCCCCTGTTACCCCCACTGTTACCCCTGTTACCCCCACTGTTACCCCTGTTACCCCCACTGTTACCCCCACTGTTACCCCCACTGTTACCCCCCCCCGTTACCCCCACTGTTACCCCCCTGTTACCCCTGTTACCCCCACTGTTACCCCCCCTGTTACCCCCACTGTTACCCCCACTGTTTCCCCTGTTACCCCCACTGTTACCACTGTTACCCCCACTGTTACCACTGTTACCCCTGTTACCCCCACTGTTACCACTGTTACCCCAACTGTTACCCCTGTTACCCCCACTGTTACCCCTGTTACCCCCACACCCCTCCCATTACCCCACCCCTCCCTCTTACTCCCTATATTGTGCTGGTGGGTGTGTGGTGGTGGGGGTCCCCCTGCTCCTCGTGCTGCTGTGGGTGGAGGGGGGTGGGCACAGTGCTGTGGGGGGTGGGGGGGTTGTGGGAAGGGGAATGAGCCAGTGGGTGGGGGTGGGGGGGTGGATAGATGCAGGAGGGGGCAGTGTGATGGGGGGGGGTGCTGGAGGGGGCAATGGGGGTGTGATGTGGGAGAGGCAGTGGGTGTGGGGCAGTGTGATGGAGGAGGGGTAGGGGTGGGAGCCGGTGTGTGTGGGTGAACCCTACCCTGTGCTGAACTTGTCTCTCTGCTGCAGGCAGTGGCCGATCACATCCCCCAGCTGGTGCAGGGGGTCCGGGGCAGCCAGGCCGAGACCGACTGTCTCAGTGCCCAGCTGGCACTCATCATCGCCAGCCAGAACTTCCTGCAGGTCAGACTCACCTCCCCCACCCCGCTCTCACTATCCTCCGCCATCTCTCCCCTCCATCCCTCCCTGATCCCCTCCCTCCCCTCCCGTCCCCGATCCCCTCCCTCCCACCTCTCTCTGCCCACCCTCCCCCCTATCTCCCTCCCTCCCCCCTATCTCCCTCCCTCCTCTCTCCCCCCACTCCCCTTTCCCGCCCCCCTCCCTCCACCCTCCCCCCTCCCCTCCCACCCTTCTCTCCCCCACCATGCACCTGCACTCATAGATCCCTCTGCTCTACAACACACCCCAGATGCCTACCATTCACTGTGTAGGTCCTGCCCTTGTTAGACATCCCAAAATGCAACACCTCAACTTCTCTGTATTAAATTCCATCAACCATTCCTCAGCCCACCTGGCCAATCGATCCAGATCCTGATGCAATCGTTCACAACCATCTTCACTATCTACAAAACCACTAACTTTTGTATCATCAGCAAACTTGCTAATCTTGCCCTGTATGTTCTCATCCAAATCATTGATGTAGATGACAAACAGTAATGGGCCCAGCACCGAACCCTGAGGCACACCACTAGTCACAGGCCTTCCACCATCACCCTCTGCTTCCTTCCATGGAGCCAATTTGCTCTTCATTCAGCTATCTCTCCTTGGATTTCATGCGATCTAACCTTCCAGAGCAGCCTACCATGCGGAACCTTGTCGAATGCTTTGCTGAAGTCCATTTACACAACATCTACAGCTCTGCCCTCATCGACCTTTTTGGTCACGTCTTCAAAAAACTCGTTTATGGTTCCTGCAGCCCTTCTTGAATAGAGGCACAACATTTGCTGTCCTCCATTCTTCCGGCACCTCTCCTGTATTTGAAGACGACTCATAAATTTCAAAAAAGGGCTCCCGCATTTGCCCTTGTTCTTTCCCAGAATGCCCTCGGATATATCTGATCAGGCCCTGGAGATTTGTCTACCTTCAAACACGACAGTACCTTCAGTACTTCTTCGATGGTAACACTGACTGCTCTCAAGGCACTTCCAGTAACTGCTCCAATTTCCTCCGTCCTACTGTCTTTCTCCTCAGCAAATACAGAGGAGAAATACTCATTGAGGACCTTGCCCATCTCCTGTGGCTCAACACAGAGGTGACCGCTTTGATTCCTGAGAGGTCCCACTCTCTCTCTAGTTACCTTTTTTCCCCTTATGTGTTTATAAAATATTTTGGGATTGTCCCTAATGCTACCCGCCAGAGCTATCTCCTGGCCCCTTTTTGTCCTTCTGATTTCCTTTTTCAGTTTATTCTTTAGTTCCTGAAACTCCTCCAGGGATGCACTTGACCCCAGCTGCCTATACCTGTCCCATGCATCCTTCTTGTTCTTGACCAATGCCTCATTTTCATAAGATCATAAAGAATAGTAGAATTAGGCCATTCAGCCCATCATGTCTGCTCTGCCATTCAATTATGGCTAATCTATCTCTCCCTCCTAACCCCATTCTCCTGCCTTCTCCCCATAACCCTTGACACCTGTATTAATCTATCCGTCTCTGCCTTAAAAATACCCACCAACTTGGCCTCCACAGCCTTCTGTGACAAAGAATTCCACAGATTCACTCCCCTCTGATTAAATAAAATTTTCATCATCTTCCTAAAAGTTCTTTAATTCTCAGTTTTTAAGTCTGAAGAAGGGTTTCGATCCGAAACGTTGCCTATTTCCTTCGCTCCATTGATGCTGCCTCACCCGCTGAGTTTCTCCAGCATTTTTGTCTATCTTTAATTCTGAGGCTATGACCACTAGTCCTAGACTCTCCCTCTAATGGAAACATCCTCTCCACAAATTTCTCTCATCAGCCAAGCTCCTTATGTTTACCTGCCTTGCCCCTTACTCTAACTGGGATGTGCATATCCTGAGCTTTTGTCAGTACACTTTTAAAAGCATCTCACTTGGCCGATGTTACTTTCCCCTCAAATAACCTGCTCCAGTAAATTTCTTCAGACTGAGAGTCAGGGATGGGGATCCCTGGATGTAGGGGAACATAGATAACAAAGCAGAGCCGGCATCGATGACTCATGAAAGATGGAGCCCACAATGGTCCATTGTTGGCTGGGGACGAGGTGTTAATGAAGGAGTATAAATGGAGAAATTGGCACGAGGTCTAGGGTGGGGGAGGGAAGAAACGTTGTTTGAGGTTCGATGAATCATTATACATGCTGCTGGTTTGTCAAGTGTTGTAAAGAGTGTGGGTGTTGTACAACATGGGGACAGTCAGCGTGAGGTGTTGGCGGGGATGTTACTGGCTCATGCTGCTGCCTCTATGGGTTAGTTGCTGCTTTAAGTCTCGCTCCAGGGACAGGGGCACACAATCCAGGGTGGCAGCTGATCTGGTCCTAAGTGAATGATGCCCAGTTGTAGTGGCCGTGTCGCAGACGAGGCCATCACTGGAAGCCAATGTTGATAAAGGGGGCGGGGGGGGGGGGGGGGGGGAAGGGATTTCACCCTGATGTTCCGACGATGATCGATGTTTAAAGAATAGATAATTAGGTTATTATATCACGTTGAAGATACACACTAAAAGCTGGAGTAACTCAGTGGCATCTCTGGAGAAAAAAGAATAAAGGTGAAGGGGAAAAGATTTAATAGGAATCTGAGGGGTAACTTTTTCCCACAAATGATGGTGGGTGTGTGGAACGAGCTGCCAGAAGAGGTAGTTGAGGCTGGGACTATCCCAATGTTTAAGAAACAGTTATGGGGCTGTCCCACTTCGGCAACCTAATTGGCGAGTTTAGACGAGTTTGCCCTTGACTCAAACTCGCAGCATGGTCGACACGTGGTCCTAGGAGGTCCTCTGAGGTCACTGGAACTCTCCTTCATGCTCGAGGGAAGTTCCCACATACTCGCGGCTTCAGCTAGGTCACGGAAACATTTTCAGCATGTTGAAAATGTTTCCGCGAGTAAAATTTGGTCGGCATGGTTCTTTTAAACTCGTAGTGCAGTGAAGTGGGATCGCTATCTCCTTCACTGACCGGGCATTTTGGTTGGCTCATTGGAGTTTTCAGGACCCAGGAAAACCGACCGGTAGGTTAAATGCCCGCTAAACTTTATTATACTTCGTAAAAGTGTCTCCATTCCTTCACCCCGCCTTCTCTCCCCTTCTCTCCTCTTCTCTCCACTTCTCTCCCTTTCTCTCCTTCTCTCCCCCTCTCTCCGTTTCTCTCCCCCCCCCCCCACGCTATCTAAAGGACTTACTGCCATTTACCCTCCTCTTCATCGCGCGTGTGAATTTCAGACAGCGCTCCTCCGCTTTCCCTGGCTCCCGCCTTTGCGATGTGTGTGTGTGTGTGTGTGTGTGTGTGTGTGTGTGTGTGTGTGTGTGTGTGTGTGTGTGTGTGTGTGTGTGTGTGTGTGTGGTCGTTCGATCCAGCTCGCGGTTTCAACGCGGACGGCCGATCCAGCTCGAGGTTTTTCAGGCGAGTGCCCTCGAGCTTGCAGGTCGAAGGCACTCTTCTTAACTCGCGGATTAGGTCGCCGCAGTGGGACAGCCCCTTTAGACAGGTACATGGATAGGAAAGGTTGGGAGGGATGTGGGCCAAACGTAGGCAGGTGGGAATAATGTAGCTGGGAAATGTTGGCCAGTGTGGGCAAGTTGGGCCGAAGGGCCTGTTTCCACACTGTATCGCTCTATGACTGACGTTTCAGGTTGAGATCCTTCTTCTGATTTTGAGGATCTGTCTCTCCGACGAGAGTTCCGCATCATCCTCCCATCCGTAATTTTATGAATTTGTTCTATATCTCTCTACATCACCGTCTATATCTCTCATTTCTCTTTCTCTTACCCCTGACTCTCAGTCTGACGAAGGGTCTTAACCCGAAACGTCACCTATTCCTTTTCTTCAGGGATGCTTCCTGACCCGCTGAGTTACTCCACCATTTTGTGTCTATCTTTGGTTTAAACCAGCATCTGCAGTTCATTCCTCCACATCATCCATGTGTATGGATTAGCGGTAGTGTTTCCAATGTTACTCCAGTGGTCATCTTCTAGAGGGTCAGCAGGGCAGCAGTGGTTCGGGGGCCTTTAGTCAATGGTGCTTTAACTAAGAACAGTCCCCGATTAGTAAAGTATACAGAGTTAGTCCACTGAGAAAGCAGGCAACAAATGTCAGTGTTTAGCACCATTGCAAAGCCCAGTCTGCGCTCAGGGTCTTATGGTGGGTAGCGCGATCCAGGCGAGCCCCAGGCTTCTGCAGGGCCTGCAGCCATCTCCTTCATCCGGCTCATCTAGCTCCTTGCCTGTCCCTGCCATCCACCTTTGTGCCCCGGGGGGAGGTGCCTCCTGCAGCTGACCTCGAGGGTGTGTGAGATGGGACCCCGGTTCACTATCCCACCAGCCCTTGCTCCTCACGCCCGTCACCACCGGCTCCATCCTCTCCGGTCTCTCTGGTCTTCGGGAGGCTTAGGTCATCGAATCATAGAGTGATACACTGTGGAAACAGGCCCTTCGGCCCAAACTTGCCCACACCGGCCAACATGTCCCAGCTACACTGGTCCCACCTGTCTGCGGTTGGTCTATATCCCTCCAAATCTGTCCTATCCATGTACTTGTCTAACTGTTTCATAAACAGTGGGATAATCCCTGCCTCATCTACCTCCTCTGGCAGCTTGTTCCATACACCCACCACCCTTTGTGTGAAAAAGTTCCCCCTCAGATTCCTATTAAATCTTTCCCCCTTCACCTTAAACCTATGTGTCTGGTCCTCGATTCCCCTACTCTGGGCAAGAGATTCTGTGCATCTACCTGATCTATTCCTCTCATGATTTTGTCCATCTCTACAATATCGCCCCTCATCCTCCAGCGCTCCAAGGAATAGAGACCCAGCCTCCTCAAGCTCTCCCTGTAGCTCACACCCTCAGGTCCTGGCAACATCCTCGTTACGGTCCCTTCCTGCAGGGTGGGACCCACGCATCCACGCTGCTGCAGACCGCGCCTGTGCTGCTCACCTGCGACCTTGTGTCTCCTCTGCAGCCCGGAAGCAAGATGGTGTCGTCGGCCAAGGCAGCGGTGCCCACGGTGACCGACCAGGCAGCCGCCATGCAGCTGGGGCAGTGCGCCAAGAACCTTGCCACTAGCCTGGCCGAGCTTCGCACATCTGTACAGAAGGTGAGTAACCTGCCCGTGGACAGTCACTGTGGAACATGCACTTGTTTCAGTGCAAGATGGTGGTGTACATTAAACGATGTACTCAGTGGCAGGGGGCGCCTCAGTGGCGGTGAGGCCTCGTGATCCACCCGTGCGATAATCGTGGGTGACGGTGGGAGAACAAAGGGGAGCCCGGTGTGAGGGAGGGGGGCACTTTAGGTTAGAACCGTTTGCCCAGTTGGTTGGTTGGCTCCGGTGAAGGCTTGTGCACACGGTAGACAGATACAGTCGCCTGTCTTTTCCCTTTATTTTCACTTTTAATTTAATTATAATTTCACATTATGGCAGAAACTATTTCCCTCCGAGGATGAATAAAGTCGTATCGTATCATATGATACGACACGTGCATATAACCATATAACCATATAACAATTACAGCACGGAAACAGGCCATCTCGGCCCTACAAGTCCGTGCCGAACAATTATTTTCCCTTAGTCCCACCTGCCTGCACTCAGACCATAACCCTCCATTCCCTTCTCATCCATATGCCTATCCAATTTATTTTTAAATGATACCAACGAACCTGCCGCCACCACTTCCACTGGAAGCTCATTCCACACCGCTACCACTCTCTGAGTAAAGAAGTTCCCCCTCATGTTACCCCTAAACTTCTGTCCCTTAATTCTGAAATCATGTCCTCTTGTTTGAATCTTCCCTATTCTCAAAGGGAAAAGCTTGTCCACATCAACTCTGTCTATCCCTCTCATCATTTTAAAGACCTCTATCAAGTCCCCCCTTAACCTTCTGTGCTCCAGAGAATAAAGACCTAACTTATTCAACCTATCTCTGTAACTTAGTTGTTGAAACCCAGGCAACATTCTAGTAAATCTCCTCTGTACTCTCTCTATTTTGTTGACATCCTTCCTATAACTGGGCGACCAAAATTGTACACCATACTCCAGAATTGGCCTCACCAATGCCTTGTACAATTTTAACATTACATCCCAGCTTCTATACTCAATGCTCTGATTTATAAAGGCTAGCATACCAAAAGCTTTCTTTACCACCCTATCTATATGAGATTCCACCTTCAAGGAACTATGCACGGTTATTCCCAGATCCCTCTGTTCAACTGTATTCTTCAATTCCCTACCATTTACCATGTACGTCCTTTTTTGATTTGTGTTTCTGTTTCTTCATTCCAAGAATAAATGTATGCAATTATTAACAATAATGATATTTACAAAACAAGCAACACCAGCATCTTACAAAAATGACCAAATCTTCTTGAAACTTTCTATATAACAAGGTAGACACAAAGAGCTGGCCTAACTCAGCGGGACAAGGAACTCTGGGGAGAAGGAACAGATGACGTTTCAGTCTGAAGTAGGGTCTCGACCCGAAATGTCACCCATTCCTTCTCTCCAGAGATGCTGTCTGTCGCTTAGTTACTCCAGTTTTTTTGTGTCTATCTTCAGTTTAAACCAGCATCTGCAGTTAGAAACATAGAAACATAGAAAATAGGTGCAGGAGGAGGCCATTCGGCCCTTCGAGCCAGCACCGCCATTCATTGTGATCATGGCTGATCGTCCCCAATCAATAACCCGTGCCTGCCTTCTCCCCATATCCCTCGATTCCATTAGTTGCTTCCTGTATATATTACAATGCTGATCCAGGTGCATGCATCCCCCCGTGATGCCCAGCGGTCCAGGAACCCCTCCATGATTCCTTTTCGAGGGATACCCAGGCACGAACGTAACCCAGGAAAAGGGGCTGGCAGTCGGCTCGGGCAGAGCCCTCTTGTGCCTGGCACCACGAATGGCCAGCGTGGCCCAGGCTCAGGAGCAACCTAACCAAACCTGGACATCCTCTGCTCCAACCACTCCCCTACGCACAGGCTGCCCAGAGGTGAAGGCACTGGGGTTGATGTGTGGCCAGGCCAGGAGTGGTTTTGTTGGAGTGAACCGTGTAGCAGGAGGAGATCTTCACCAGGCACAGTAACGAGGCATTGCTGTCTGCTTTCTCCGAGCATAGGCCCATGAAGCCTGCGGACCCATGGAGATAGACTCAGCCCTGCAGTCAGTGCAGACCCTGAGGTACGAGCTCCAGGACGCCAAGCTGGCCGCAGCTGACGGGCAACTCAAGCCGCTGCCCGGCGAGACGGTGAGTCTGACCATCCCTCTGGCCATCGCCACTCACTGGGTAATATGGCACCATACTACCCCCCCCCACACTAACCCCCCCCACACTAACACACCCCCCCACACTAACCTCCCCCACACTAACACTCCCCCCCACACTAACCCCCCCCCACACTAACACTCCCCCCCACACTAACACCCCACAAACTAACAGCCCCCCCCACACTAACCCCCCCCCCCCCACACTAACACTCCCCCCCACACTAACCCCCCCCAAACTTGTGGGGGGGGGGGGATCGTCGCCCATCTCTCAAAACAGAGGGGGGACGTGTCCCCCCTGCCCCCCTGGGATTTCCGCCCCTGCCCCACACTAACACCCCCTACACCAACACCCCTCACACTAACACCCCCCACACGTTCACCCCCACGCCCCGCACACCAACCTTGTTCATAAGTTCTAGGAGTAGAATTAGGCCATTCGGCCCATTGTCTACTCCCCCATTCAATCATGGCTGATCTATCCCTCTCTCCCAAACCCATTCTCCTGCCTTCTCCCCATAACCCCTAACGCCCGTAATAATCAAGAATCTGTCAGTATTTGCCTTAAAATATTCATTGACTTGGAATCCATGGCCATCTGTGGCAAGGATTCACCACCCTCTGACTAAAGAAATTCCTCATAATCTCAGTTTAGTTCATCAGTTCAGTTTGGTTTATTGTCACGTGTAGCAAGGTGCAGTGAAAAGCTTTAGTTGCGTGCTAACGTTCGACTGGTACGTCCTTTAATTGTGAGGGTGTGGCCTCTGGTTCTAGACTCTCCCACTAGTGGAAACATCCTCTCTACATCCACACTTTCACTATTCTGTAAGTCTCAATGAAGTTACCCCCTCATCCTTCTAAACTCAAGCGGGTACAGGCCCAGTGCCGTCAAACGCTCGTCATATGTTGAGCCACTCATTCCTGGGATCATTCTTGTCCCAGTGATTTACATTGAAAGCAAGTGCCCATACCCAGACACTGAGCCTAGAGCTGTTGGTGCAGAGACCGCTCCCTCCGTAACACCCTGGACAATTCGTCCCTTCCCACCCAAACCACCCCCTCTCCTGGTACTGTCCCTTGCAACCGCAGGAGATGCTCCACTTGTCACTTTACCTCCCCCCTCGACTCCATCCAAGGACCCAAGCAGTCTTTCCAGGTGAGGCAGAGGTTCACCTGCACCTCCTCCAACCTCATCTATTGCATCCGCTGTTCCAGATGTCAGCTGCTCTACATCGGTGAGACCAAGCGTAGGCTTGGCGATAGCTTCGCCCAACACCTCCGCTCGTTCCGCAATAACCAACCTGATCTCCCGGTGGCTCAGCACTTCAACTCCCCCTCCCATTCCGAATCTGACCTTTCTGCCCTGGGCCTCCTCCATGGCCAGAGTGAGTCCCACCGCAAATTGGAGGAGCAGCACCTCATATTCCGCTTGGGGAGTTTACACCCCAACGGTATGAACATTGACTCTCCAATTTCAGGTAGTCCCTGCTTTATCCCTCCTTACCAGCTCTCCCACAGTCTACTGTCTCCATCTCTTCCATTCTTCTTCCCCCCACCCCCACATCAGTCTGTAGAAGGGTCTCGACCCAAAACTACACCTATTCCTTCGCTCCATAGATGCTGCATCACCCGCTGAGTTTCTCCAGCATTTTTGTCTATTTTTGAGCTGTTGAAGCTGAAGTGTAGAGATGAGATGAGCAGCAGAGTTTGAACCTGCCTGCTGTGTATCCTTCACCTCGCAACGTTCCAGTCTAATTAAAGTACATTTGTCTCAGAGATCAATCAGCTCATTCATCCTTGCCGGCCTGAGAATTAGATCAAGGCTTCAGGCGACACTGTGTGAAATAAAGTGTTGGAGTAACTCAGCGGGTCAGTCAGCATCTCTGGAGGACATGACGTTTCGGGTCAGGACCCTTCTTTACTTATGCATGTTCTTCAGAAATGCTGCCTGACCCACTTAGTTACTCCAGCACTTTGTTCTTTTTTGTGATCCAGCATCTGCAGTTCCTTGTGTCTCCTTGTGGCACCCAAACACTTGGAACTGTCTGTGAAGAACACAGGTCAGAGAACAGTACAGCACAGAAACAGGCCCTTCAGCCCACAATGTCCATGCCGGACACAATACCAAAGTAAAACTAATTCCTCCTGCCTCCATGTAATCCATGTCCTTCAATCCCCTGTCTATGTAAGTGCCTAAAGCCTCTTAAATGCCACTATCATACCTGCCTCCACCATCACCCTCAGACTGTGTCCCACACATCTCTTTTAAACGTTTCCATTCTTGCTTTGATGCCTATTTCCTCCAGTAATTGACACTCCCACACTGGGGGGACAACGTTCTGAGTGTCTATCCTATCTGTCTCTCTCACTTTTGTAAATCTATCAGTGGTAGAGCTGCTGCCTCAAAGTGCCAGAGACCTGGGTTCAATCCTGACCTCGGGTGCTGTCTGTGTGGAGTTTGCACGTTCTCCCTGTGACCACTTGGGCTCTGGTTTCCTCCCACATCCCAGACGTGCAGGTTAGTTGGTGAGTTAGCCTGTTGAAAATTGAAGATCGGATGTGTAGGGAGTGGATGAGAAGGTGGGATAACATAGACCTAGTGTGAACGGGTGATCGATGGTCAGCATGGACTCAGTGGGCTGAATGGCCTGTTTCCATGCTATCTCTAAACTATATTAAATTAATCAGGTCTCCCCTCAACCTCCAATGTTTCAGTGAAAACAATTCCCGGACTGAACCTACTAACTCCCCATCCCATACTGACCTTTCTGTCCTGGGCTACCTCCATGTCTAGAGTGGGGCCACACATAAATTGGAGGAACAGCTCTTCATGTTTCATTTGGGTAGCTTACAACCTAACGAGTATGAATATTAAATTCTCCAATTTTAGGTAACTTCTTCAAACACTGAACCCTCCCCCACTCTCCCTTGCCCCTCCCTCTTCCCCCTCTTTCACCCCCTTCCTCCACTAGATGTTGATGACCTAGTTCAACATTTCACAATGATCTTGGGCCCACACCATTCCTAGCCACCAATCAGCCTATCAGGAACTTCCTTCCAGAGGTTACCTGAGGTTATCTCTTGTCCTCCGCGATTTGTCTTGTTTTTTCCTCACTTCCAGTTTTCCACCCACTCTCCCGGCTACAATCAGTCTGAAGAAGGATACTGACCCAAAATGTCACCAATCCGTTTTCTCCAGTGATGCTGCCTGACCCGCTGAGTTACTCCAGCACTCTGTGCTCTATCTCAAATATTGTCCAGTCTCTCTCTGTAGTTAATATCCTCTAATTTAGGCAGCGTACTGCCAAACCTACTTCTGCACCCTCTCAAACACCTCCACATCCGCCCAGTAATGGGGCGACCAGAGCTACAGTGCGGGAACAGGCCCTTCGGCCCACCGAGTCCCCACACACGAACACTATCCTACACACACCAGGGACAATTTACAATTATACCAAAGCCAATTAACCTACAAACCTGTACGTCTTTGGAGTGTGGGAGGAAACCGGAGCTCCCGGAGAAAACCCACGCAGGTCACAGGGAGAAGGTGCAAACTCCATACAGACAGCACCCGAGGTCAGGATCGAACCCGGGTCTCTGGCGCTGTGGGGCAGCGACTCTACCGCTGCACCACCATTCCACCCTGACATCTTGGGTCGGAACCCTTCTTCAGACTGGAGCTGAGGAAGGGTCTCTATCCAAAATGTCACCTATTCCTTTTCTGCAGAGATGCTGCCTGGCCCGCTGAGTTACTCCAGCATTTTGTGTCTATCTTTGATATAAAGCAGCATCTGCAGATCCTTCCTACACAACATCAGATGCAGACTCTGCCCTGAGCACCAATCTTGTGGGCAGGGGTAATGCAGATACACCAGTCAGTACCTTCAACATGTATCACATTGAGACATGGAGCATTACAACATTGGGAACACTGTTGACCTTGTGGTAATGGAACCCCTCTCTTGCTACCTTTCCAGCTGGAGAAATGTGCTCAGGACCTGGGAAGCACATCCAAGGCTGTTGGCTCGTCGATGGCACAGCTCCTGACGTGTGCGGCACAGGGCAACGAACACTACACCGGTGGGTGACTCAGTGCAGTGCACAGGCCAGGCCAGGCCGTCAACAGCAAACATTCAGACAAGTATATCGTCGTGAAGGGTTTAGAGGAAAATGAGCCAGTGCAGCCTAGAATGCCAGCTTGGTCAGCAAGGCCAAGGTGGGCTGAAGGGCCTGGCTCTGTGCTAAATAACTAGGGCTCTATAACAGCAGACTCGTAGAATTGAACTTCAGAAATGTGCATGTTGTTCAGGGTGTTTTTCCCTGCTTCGTGGCCTGTGATCGATCATCTGTAGAAGTTTGTAACATGGTGAATCTGCTCCCTGTGCTGAGGCAGTGGAGATGTAGTGTGGGATCTTGCCTGTTGCCAAGCAATGTAAAGCTCTCAACTGTTAAGGGCAAAGGTTGAAGGCTTCGATGGGGATCCCATACAGAGTGGTTGTGGTGGTGCAGTGTGAAGAGATACTTGAGGCTCTTTGACCCAAGTGCTTGCGTTGCTGAGGTATACGAGGCTGCAGACCTTAAGCAAGTAAATGGGACCAGTGTAGGTAAGTACAACATGAACTTTGTGCATGGTGGGATGAAGGGCCTGTTTCTGTCCTGTACAACTCTGACCCTGTGAACTAGCAGGAGTCTGACAGTCAGATACCATTTATGCAAAGAAAACAGTGGAATGGAGTACACGTTTAGTTTAGTTTTGAGATACCGCCCTTCGGCCCACCAAGTCCACACCGACCAGCGATCACCAGAACACTAGCACTATCCTACACACTGGGGACAATTTACCACGGCCAATTAACCTACAAACCTGTACGTCTTTGGGATGTGGGAGGAAACTGGAGCACCCGGAGAAAACCCACGCAGTCATGGGGGGAACGTACAAACTCCGTACAGACGGCACCTGTAATTAGGATCAAACTCAGGCCTCTGGTGCTGCAAGTCAGCAACTCTACCACGGTCACTGTGATGCCCTAGTAATAAGCCTGATGTTGTGGAGTATAGCTCCACAGTATATCTCCAGCCGGCTGAATACTCAGTGAATACTTCATGGTGAGGCAGAGGAACAGCTGTACCGTCTCTGGAGATGAGATGTTGGCCACAGCACCGCACCAGGCTGTTCCCCACAACCCTGGCTCCCCGACAGAGCCCGAAAAAGCTCCATAACAGCCCGACAAAACTTCTCATCATCAATGGGCTGTTGTTCTGCAGAAACAATGCCTCTTGTCTAGGGTTTTTCCAATAGGGGAGAACATGCATAAACCTACTGTGCCAACATTTATGACTGGTAATACTATTATAAAACAAACTAACTAGATGGCCACAAAACACTTTGTGATGTATAGTACCGAGGAAGTGAAAGATACTATATATATTCAGACTTTTCTGTAGCACGCTGTATCCAAGATGCTGCCATTTATGTGTAAATATTCAAACGGCTTTTAGATGTCTTTACCGTTGAATGAAGGGGAATCCTCGATAAACGGACTGCTGGTTCTACAAGCAGCAGCAACCTCTGTGGAGGTCTCTGTGTCTGCCTGGCACATTCCCAATGCTTCTACTTCTACTTCTGCAGGGAAACTATGGCAAGTCCCCAACGCAGAGACATATTCCATGTATTCATTTTAATAACCATGACACAAGCAGAAAATACAAGTCGATTGAAGCCACACTTACTGTAGATGTCGGGAATCGAGGTCAGACTGCTCTGTCCGGTGAAGACAACACTTTCAATATCGACACACTGGGCAGATTTCATGCACTCGGGCACACGGGAGCAGTGTATTTTCCAGGGTACGTTGGGATCAGGAAGCTTCATCACCACAGCCAACTTTGTGATTATTCTTGCTCTCGGTCCCACGACCCTCGAGCATATTATCACAAACTCCCACCTCATAAATGACCTCCCTCCCTCACTCTGGGGCGGCACGGTGGCGCAGCGGTAGATGTGCTGCCCTTCAGCACCAGAAACCCCTGAGATAGACACAAAAAGCTGGAGTAACGCAGTGGCTCAGGCAGCATCTCTGGAGTAAAGGGATAGGTGGCGTTTCAGGTCGAGACCCTTCTTCAGACTCGGATTCGATCTTGCCCACGAATGCTGTCTGTATGGAATTTGTACCTTCTCCCCGTGATCTGTGTGGGTTTTTCTGGGATCTCGGGTTTCATCCCACACTCCAAAGGCATACAGGTTTCTAGGCCAATTGGCTTGGTAAAATTGTACGTTGTCCACAGTATGTGTAGGATGGTGCTAGTGTGCAGGGGTCGCTGGTCGGCGTGGACTCGGTGGGTCGAGGGGACCTGTTTCCACACTGTAACTCTAAACTAAACTCAACTAAGAAACAAAACTCTCCCTCTCATCACGTGGGTTCCTCCAACTCCTCAGAAACGTAGGTTGAATGCCGACTGACAATTACTCCTGAGGGTAGGTTGGTGCCAACGCAAGCAAAGAGCATGTGTGAGGGGCAATAAAATGCAGGAAAGTAAAATCAGGCAGAAATGGACTGAGAATGGCCTTTAATAATAATAATAATAATAATAATAATATCTTTTATTGTCATTGCACATCAGTGCAACGAGATTTAGTATGCAGCTTCCAACCGATGTAAAAGAAGAGTAAAATAAATAAATAGCTGTGTGACGTGACCAACCGAGGGAGACAGTCCAGGGGGGTGTGGGGCACTCAGCAGGGCCGGTTCAGAGCCGCTATAGCTCTGGGAATGAAGCTGTTTCTGAGTCTGGAGGTTCGGGCGTAGAAGGCCTTGTA
This sequence comes from Amblyraja radiata, assembly GCF_010909765.2. Classification (NCBI taxonomy): domain Eukaryota; kingdom Metazoa; phylum Chordata; class Chondrichthyes; order Rajiformes; family Rajidae; genus Amblyraja; species Amblyraja radiata. Next base: position 14,593,469 of record NC_045999.1, read on the forward strand.
ACGTCTGCCGGAGGGATGTAGTTCGAACAGTCCGTTACAAGGGTATGGGGAGTCTTTATGGATGCTGACGGCCTCCCTGAGGCACCGTGTGTGGTAGATGTCCTCCAAGGCTGGTAGCTGTGTCCCAATGATCCTCTGCGCTCTGTGGACGACGCGCTGAAGAGCTCTCCTCTCCGCCTCCGTGCAGCTGAGATACCACACAGAGATGCCATACGTTAATATGCTCTCTGTGGTGCAGCGGTAGAACGTTGTCAGCAGCTGTTTGGGCAGACCAGTCTTTTTTAATGTCCTCAGGAAGAACAGTCGTTGCTGTGCCTTCTTGACCAGCGCAGCGGTGTTGGTGGACCATGTGAGGTCCTCAGAAATGTGAGTGCCCAGAAATTTAAAGCTGGACACTCTCTCCACACTTTCCCCGTAGATGGAGATTAGTGTTGTGATCTGCGATACCGATGTACTCTCGTGAACAAAAAACCATTATAATATCATTCATCTATGACATCATGAATCATTAACATTCTCCACTGCAGGCCAACTACATTCCTGCCTCCACAACATTGCCAATACGGTGTCCCAGAGTTGAACTAATGGGCAGTAACACTAGTTTAGTTTAGAAATACAGAGCAGAAACAGGCCCTTCACCCTACCGAGTCCTGAAGATCACAGGAAAAACCCCATGTGGGTCACGGGAAGAATGTACAAACTCCGTACAGCCAGCACACATAGCCAGGATCGAACCCGGGTCTCTGGCGCTGTAAGACAGCAACTCTACCGCTGCGCCACCATGCCACTAAATGAAGTAATATGGAAGATTTAGCAGGATGTTACTGGGACCTGCGGGCTTGAGTTATAGGGAGGGGATGAGTAGGCTGGGACTTTTTTCTTTGGAGTGTAGGAGGATGAGGGGTGTCCTTGTTGACGTACATGAGATCATGAGGGGTGTGGATAAAGTGAACGCTCACAGTCTTTTTCCAAGAGTAGAATTTAAAGGGCATAGGCTTAAGGAGGGAGGGATAAATTTAAGAGGGACCTCAGGGACACCTTTAATGTCTGTAGTCTGTGTTTGCAATGAGCTGCCAGAGGATATACGATAGAAGCAGGTACCAAAACAACTTCTAGAATACGTTTGGATAGATTTATTTGAATACGTTTGGATAGAATACGTTTGGAACAACAAACCAAACAAATTAATAGAATATAGACGAGTGAGATCGGAGGAAGCTATCAATGCACTAAAAAAGGATCTATTGGCACAAAACTGGGATATAATATACCAAAAAAGAGACATTGATAGTGCTTATGAAACATTTATTGCTATGTTTGTCATTATATGATAAAAATTGTCCAATTAAAGAATATAATAGAAAATCAAAATATACTAAATGTCCATGGATTACAAAGGGATTACAAAATGCTTGCAAAAAAAAAAAATGCCCTATACAGAGATTTTATAAGAAAGAGAACTAAAGATACAGAAAATAAATATAAAAAGTATAAAAATAAATTAACTTACATCATAAGAAAAAGCAAGAAAGATTATTACAAGAAGAAATTAGATGATAACAAAGACAACATAAAAAGAATATGGAGCATACTTAATAGCATTATCAGAAATGGTCCGGGGAGAACAAATTACCCGAAGTATTTTATTGATAAGGATAAGGAAAATTATAATATGGAAGATATAGCTAATAGCTTTAATAATTTTTTTGTAAATATTGGACCAGACCTGGCTAAACAAATCCCTGATCCAGGGACATCTGGAGAAACTCCTGAGAATTTAGTGGAGAGAAATCCCTGCTCTATGTTTCTTACGGCAGTAGAAGAAAAAGAACTGTTGGATATTGTCAAAACATGTAAAAATAAAAAGTCTACCGATTTCAACGACATTGACATGTCGCTAGTTAAGATGGTCATTGAGGGGATCTCCAAACCTTTAACATTCATCTGTAATTTATCCTTCCAAACCGGTACTTTTCCAATTCAAATGAAAATAGCAAAAATAATACCAATATACAAAACTGGGAACAAGCATCATTTTACAAACTATAGACCTGTTTCCTTACTCCCACAATTTTCCAAAATACTAGAAAAAATGTTTAATAATAGATTAGATAAATTTGTAGAAAAGAATAAATTAATCACAGAAAGTCAATATGGATTCAGAACAAATAGATCAACATCACTTGCAATATTAGAATTAACTGAAGACATCACAAACGCCATTGATAATAAATTATATGCAGCTGGGATATTCATTGACATAAAAAAAGCATTTGATACAATTAATCACGATATCTTATTAAAAAAATTGGAGAGGTATGGAATTAGAGGAATAGTACTGGACTGGATTAAAAGCTACTTACGTAACAGGCAACAGTTTGTAAATCTGGGTAGTCATAATTCTACATGCTTGGACATTGTGTGTGGTGTACCACAGGGGTCAGTGCTGGGCCCAAAATTATTTATCATGTACATAAACGATATTTGTAATGTGTCCAATGTCTTGAGGCTGGTTTTGTTTGCAGATGATACAAATATTTTTTGTTCTGGGGAAAATTTAAAACAGCTATTGGATAAAATAATAAAAGAAATGGGTAAATTGAAAATATGGTTTGATAGGAATAAAATTTCATTAAATCTGAGTAAAACTAAAATAATGTTATTTGGTAATTGTAGAATAAATACACTAGTAAGTATAAAGATAAATGGGGTGAAGTTGAAAGAGTGCATGAAAATAAATTTCTTGGGGTTATAATTGACGATAAAATAAGCTGGAAATCACATATTAAACATGTAAAATTAAAATTGTCAAAAAGTATCTCTGTATTATACAAAGCCAAGCAAGCTCTGGATTACAAATCACTCCGTATTCTTTATTGTTCATTAATTTTACCCTACTTAAATTATTGTGCAGAAGACTGGGGTAATAACTATAAAAATTCGATACACTCATTAACCATGATGCAAAAAAGAGCAATTCGTATTATCCATAATGCTAAGTATCTGGGTCATACGAATCCATTATTTTTAGTCAAAATTATTAAAATTAGAAGATTTGGTTACATTCAAAACAGCTCAGATAATGTTTAGGGCCAAAAATAAAAATTTACCTGGAAACATTCAAAAATTATTTAACGAGCGTGTGGGGGGTTACAATTTAAGAGGAATATTTAACTTTAAGAAACAAAGAGTCCGTACGACTAGAAAAACCTTTTGTATTTCGGTTTGTGGAGTAGGTGTGTGGAATAAATTGAACGGGGAATTAAAGCAATGCACAAACATGAATCATTTTAAAATGATATATAAAAAAATAATTTTCAAGGGGTACAGGGATGGAGGGGATGGTTGACAAGTGGGGGTTGATGTTTATCTATTGCTTTACTATTGTTTACTTATGTTTGGTTACTTCAGATATGAAGTTTGTATGTGCATAATAGTTGTATGTATATATATGTCTGTAGGTATTATGGGAAATTACCTAGGGTAGTATTATTATTATTAATTAATTGATTTTTAAACATGGTAGAAGTGTTGGGGAAAAGGGGTGAGATTTAATAAGTTATTCCTCTTCTCACTCCTTTTCGAGCTTGTACAGACACAGAGTTGGACATTGGAACTTTGCTTTTGTTCTTTTCATTGCTTTGTAAATATTGATTGTAATGTCCAATTGTTTGATAATTTCGATTTTGTTACTATTAATGTCTTTAATGTCTTTACTTGTTCGGAATAAATAAATAAATAAATAAATAAATAGATTTATGGATGGATATATACAGGGCAAATGCAGGCAAATTGGTGTCATGGAAGGAAGCAGAGGGTGATGGTCATTAGGTCATGGATAGGAGTAGAATTAGGCCATTCAGCCCATCAAGTCTACTCCATTATTCAATCATGGCTGATCTATCTCTCCCTCCTAACCCCATATCTCTCTGCCTTAAGAATATCCACTGACTTGGCCTCCACAGCCTTCTGTGGCAAAGAATTCCACAGATTCACCACAGATTGACGGTGGAAGGTTGCTTCTCGGATTGGAGGCCTGTGACTAGTGGTGTGCCTCAGGGTTCAGTACAGGGCCCGTTACTGTTTGTCAACCACATCAATGATTTGGATGAGAACATACAGGGCAAGATTAACAAGTTTGTTGACGATACAATAGTTATGGTTTTGCAGATAGTGAAGATGGTTGTGATGAATTGCAGCAGGATCTGGATCGATTGGCCAGGTGGGCGGAGGAATGGTTGATAGAATTTAATACAGAGAAGTGTGAGGTGTTGCATTTTGGGACGTCTAACATGGGCAGGGTCTACGCAGTGAATGGTCGGCCTCTGGGTAGTGTTGTAGAGCAGAGGGATCTAAGAGTACATGTCCATGGTTCCTTGAAGGTGGAGTCGCAGGTAGATAGAATGATCCAAAAGGCTTTTGGCACTTTGACCTTCATTATTCAGAGTATTGAGTTGGGAGGTCATTTTGCAATTGTATAAGACGTTGGTGAGACCGCATTTAGAATATTGTGTTCAGTTCTGGGCACCGTGTTATAGGAAAGATGTCAAGCTGGAGCGGGTACAGAGAAGATTTACGAGGACGTTGCCAGGACTAGAGGGTGTGAGATATAGGGAGAGGTTGAGTAGGCTGGGTCTCTATTCCTTGGAGCGCAGGATGATGAGGGGTGATCTTATAGAGGTGTACAAAATCATGAGAGGAATAAATCGGGTAAAAAGGAATCTTAACGGGTAACATTTTCACACAGAAGGTGGTGGGTGTATGGAACAAGCTGCCAGAGGAGGTATTTCAGGCTGCGATTATCGCAATGTTTAAGAAACAGTTGGACAGATACATGGATAGGACAGGTTTGGAGGGTATGGGCCAAATGCAGGTAGGTGGGACTAGTGTAGCTGGGACATGGCAGTGCAGGCTCGAAGGGCCGAATGGCCTACTCCTGCACCTATATTCTATGTTGGCAGGTGTGGGCAAGTTGGGCTGAATGGCCTGTTTTCACAATGTATCACTCTATGAATGGGACGTTCAATATGCCAACTTGGTAGGTGTGGACTATGTGGGTTGAAAGTCTGTTTCAGTGCTCTGTGTCTAACATATCCTTGCAGGCCTCTGTGGTTGCATCGCACACAGTATTAGCAGGTAGATGAGTGAATAACTAGAGGCTGAGAATGAAGGTGGGATCCGTGCGGCAGCTGGCAGCTGATCAGACTGTTTGGTGAACTGATCTCTGATCAATGTCGGTGCAGAGGGCCACCAGGCCAGGAAGCCTCCATCTCTGTGCCTTTGGGCCTGAGGGTTGGGCAGGTCAGGAGGGTGGGGGTGAGATGTGGGAGGAGGTAAACTAGGTGGTGGAGGGTTCGTGTGGAGGTGGGAGTGGAGGAGATTGACCGGCGCTGTGGTCTACCGCAGGTATCGCAGCCAGAGAGACGGCGCAGGCCCTCAAGACGTTGGCGTCAGCAGCTCGGGGTGTGGCTGCCTCCACGGACAGCCCGCCCGCACAGAACGCCATGCTGGACACGGCCCGCGACGTGATGGACGGCTCAGCCCTGCTCATCCAGGAGGCCAAGCAGACCCTGGCCTCGCCCGGAGACGCAGAGAGCCAGCAGCGGCTGGCACAGGTAGGCACGGGGCCAAACCCACTGACCCCCTCTGCCCATCACCCCGCCACCTCCATTCCCGGAGCCCAGGGTCACAGAGCCCGACTGAGCTAAACCCAGCGTTGACCTCCGCACGTTAACTCCTCCTGAGACCCCACGACCTCTGCCCGTGACCCCACGACCTCTGCCCGTGACCACACGGCCTCTGCCCGTGACCCCACGACCTCTGCCCGTGACCCCACGACCTCTGCCCGTGACCCCACAACCTCCTTCGCCCACGACCACACGATCTCTGTCTGTGACCTGTGCTTCTCGGAGCCGGGGTCACGGAGCCCGACCGAGCCAAACCCAGTGCTGACCTCCTCCGCTCATGACCTCATGATCTCTGTCTGTGACCCCGCGACCTCAGAGCCCGACTGAGCCAAACACAGCACTGACCCCCTCTAGCCGTAACCCCGTGACCTCCCCGTCCCTGAACCAGTGACCCATCTTCCACCCTGTGACCTCCGCCCCGATAACATTCATTTGCTCTGTATCCCTCCACATCGTTGTCTTTATCTCCCGTTTCTTGTGACTTTCAGAAGAAGGGTCTCGACCCGAAACGTCAGCCATTCCTTCTCTCCAGGGATGCTGCCTGTCCCGCCGAGTTACACCATTTTGTGTCTATCTCAGACACCATGACGTTGATTTCCTCTCGTGCTTCATGACTACCTACACCCACCCAGCTCAGCGCAGCCCAAACAAAAGACTCTACCCCCTACTCACAATTCCTCCGTCTACGCCGCATCTGTGCCCAGGATGAGGTGTTCCATACCAGGGCATCGGAGATGTCCTCATTCTTTAGGAAACGGGGGTTCCCCTCTTCCATTATAGATGAGGCTCTCACTAGGGTCTCCTCGATATCCCGCAATCCGCTCTTGCTCCCCCTCCCCCCACCCGTAACAAGGTCAGAGTCCCCCTTGTCCTCACCTTCCACCCCATCAGCCATCGCATGCAGCATATAATCCTCCAACATTTTGGCCTCCATACAGCATATAATCCTCCAACGGGATCCCACTACTGGCTATATCTTCCCATCTCCACCCCTTTCTGCTTTCCGCAGAGACCATTCCCTCCGCAACTCCCTGGTCGACTCGTCCCTTCCCACCCAAACCACCCCCTCCCCAGGTACTTTCCCCTGCAGCAGGAGATACAACATCTGTTCCTTTACTTCCCCCCTCAACTCCATCCAAGGACCCAAACAGTCTATCCAGGTGAGGCAGAGGTTCACTTGCACCTCCTCCAACCTCATCTACTGTATCCGCTGTTCCACATGTCAACTCCTGTACATCGGCGAGACCAAGCGCAGGCTCGGCGATCGATTCGTTGAACACCTCCGCTCAGTCCGCCTTAACGTAGCTGATCTCCCGGTGGCTCAGCACTTCAACTCCCCCTCCCATTCCCACTCTGACCTTTCTGTCCTGGGCCTCCTCCATTGTCAGAGTAAAGCCCAACGCAAATTGGAGGAACAGCACCTCATATTTCACTTGGGTAGTTTACACCCCAGCGGTATGAACATTGACTTCTCTAACTTCAAATAGCCCTTGCTTTCCCTCTCTCTCCATCCCCTTTCCCTTCCCAGTTCTCCCACCAGTCTTACTGTCTCCGACTACATTCTATCTCTGTCCTTCCCCCTCCCCTGACATCAGTCTGAAGAAGGGTCTCGACCCGAAACGTCACCCAATCCTTCTCTCCAGAGATGCTGCTTGTCCCGCTGAGTTACTCCAGCATTTTGTGTCTACTCAAACATGACATTCCTGCCCCATGTGTGTGTGAGCCGCCCGCCACCATTCTGCGGGCACGGAAGGGCATTGACTAACACATTGGCGCCTCGTCCCATATTGCAGGTGGCGATCTGGGCAACTGCACTCCTGGTCAGCACTTTGTCAATGTCACTGCTCCTGCACCATGTAATGATGGGGTGGTCGGGTGCTGGGTAGGGTCTCTCTGGGCAATGACACAACAGTTGTTCCACTTCATCTGCAGGTGGCCAAGTTGGTGTCACATTCCCTGAACAACTGTGTCAACTGCCTGCCTGGACAGAAGGACGTGGATGTGGCTCTGAAGAGCATCGGGGAATCCAGCAAGAAGCTGCTTCTGGACACGGTGAGATGGCGGTGACGATCAGAGTGGGCGGCCTCTCTCTCTCTCTTTCTGTCTGTCTGATCATAAGATCAGAAGGTTATGTGATAGGAGTAGAATTAGGCCATTCGGCTCATCAAGTCTACTCCGCCATTCAATCATGCTGATTTATCTCTCCCTCCTAACCCCATTCTCCTGCCTTCTCCCCATAACCCCTGACACCTTGTACTAATCAAGAATCTATTCATCTCTGCTTTAAAAATATCCACTGACTTGGCCTCCACAGCCGCCTGTGGCAAAGAATTCCACAGATTCACCACCCTCTGAATAAAGAAATTCCTCCTCATCTCCTTCCTAAAAGAACATCCTTTAATTCTCAGCCTATGACGTCTAGTCCCAGACTCTTCCACCAGTGGAAACATCCTCTCCACATCCACTCTATCCAAGCCTTTCACTATTCTGTACGTTTCAATGAGGTCACCCCCTCATTCTTCTAAACTCCAGCAAGTACAGGCCCAGTGCCGTCAAACGCTCATCATATGTTAACCCACTCATATAACCATATAACAATTACAGCACGGAAACAGGCCATCTCGACCCTTCTAGTCCATGCCGAACACGTATTCTCCCCTAGTCCCATATACCTGCGCTCAGACCATAACCCTCCATTCCTTTCCCGTCCATATAACTATCCAATTTATTTTTAAATGATAAAAACGAACCTGCCTCCACCACCTTCACTGGAAGCTCATTCCACACAGCCACCACTCTCTGAGTAAAGAAGTTCCCCCTCATGTTACCCCTAAACTTCTGTTCCTTAATTCTCAAGTCATGTCCCCTTGTTTGAATCTTCCCTACTCTCAGTGGGAAAAGCTTATCCACGTCAACTCTGTCTATCCCTCTAATCATTTTAAAGACCTCTATCAAGTTAACCTTCTGCGCTCCAAAGAATAAAGCCCTAACTTGTTCAACCTTTCTCTGTAACTTAGTTGCTCAAACCCAGGCAACATTCTGGTAAATCTCCTCTGTACGCTCTCTATTTTGTTGACATCCTTCCTATAATTAGGCGACCAAAATTGTACACCATACTCCAGAATTGGCCTCACCAATGTCTTGTACAATTTTAACATTACATCCCAACTTCTATACTCAATGCTCTGATTTATAAAGGCCAGTACACCAAAAACTTTCTTTACCACCCTATCTACATGAGATTCCACTTTCAGGGAACTGTGCACAGTTATTCCCAGATCCCTCTGTTCACCTGCATTCTTCAATTCCCTACCATTTACCATGTACGTCCTATTTTGATTTGTCCTGCCAAGATGTAGCACCTCACACTTATCAGCATTAAACTCCATCTGCCATCTTTCAGCCCACTCTTCCAACTGGCATAAATCTCTCTGTAGACTTTGAAAATCTACTTCATTATCCACAACCCCACCTATCTTAGTATCATCTGCATACTTACTAATCCAATTTACCACACCATCATCCAGATCATTGATGTACAAGACAAACAACAGAGGACCCAACACAGATCCCCGTGGCACCTTACTAGTCGCTGGCCTCCAACCTGACAAACAACCATCCACCATTACTCTTTGGCATCTCCCATTCAGCCACTGTTGAATCCATCTTGCTACTCCACCATTAATACCCAACAATTGAACCTTCTTAACCAACCTTCCGTGATGAACCTTGTCAAAGGCCTTACTGAAGTCCATATATACAACATCCACTGCTTTACCCTCATCAATTTCCCGAGTAACCTCTTCAAAAAATTCAAGAAGATTAGTCAAACATGACCTTCCAGGCACAAATCCATGTTGACTGTTCCTAATCAGACCCTGTTTATCCAGATGCTTATATATATTATCTCTAAGTATCCTTTCCATTAATTTGCCCACCACTGACGTCAAACTAACAGGTCTATAATTGCTAGGTTTATTCTTAGACCCCTTTTTAAACAATGGAACAACATGCGCAGTACGCCAATCCTCCGGCACTATTCCCGTTTCTAATGACATTTGAAATATTTCTGTCATAGCCCCTGCTATTTCTACACTAACTTCCCTCAATGTCCTAGGGAATATCCTGTCCGGACCTGGAGACTTATCCACTTTTATATTTCTCAAAAGTGTCAGTACTTCCTCTTCTTTGAATCTCATAGTTTCCATAGCTACTCTACTTGTTTCCCTTACCTCACATAATTCAATATCCTTCTCCTTGGTGAATACCGAAGAAAATAAATTGTTCAATATCTCCCCCATCTCTTTTGGCTCTGCAGATAGCTGTCCACTCTGACTCTCTAATGGACCAATTTTATCCCTCGTTATCCTTTTGCTATTAATATAGCTGTAGAAACCCTCTGGATTTACTTTCACCTTACTTGCCAAAGCAACCTCATATCTTCTTTTAGCTTTTCTAATTTCTTTCTTAAGATTCTTTTTACATTCTTTATTCTCCTCAAGCACCTCATTTACTCCATGCTGCCTATAATTATTGTAGATCTCTCTCTTTTTCCGAACCAAGTGTCCAATTTCCCTTGAAAACCATGGCTCTTTCCAATTTCTACTATTTCCTTTCAATCTTTCAACCGAACAGGGATATAAAGATTCTGTACTCTTAAAATTTCCTCCATTTCTCTTCCACATCTTTCCCATCAAACAAACTGTCCCAATTTACACCTTTTACACCTTTTAAATCCTTTCGCATCTCCTCAAAGTTAGCCTTTCTCCAATCAAAAATCTCAACCCTAGGTCCAATTCTGACCCTCTCCATAATTATATTGAAACTAATGGTATTGTGATCACTGGTCCCGAACTGTTCCCCAACGCATACCTCTGCCACCTGACCCGTCTCATTTCCTAACAGGAGGTCCAGCCTTCTCTAGTAGGTACTTCTATGTATTGCTGCAAAAAACTATCCTGCACACATTTTACAAACTCCAACCCATCCAGCCCATTTACAGAATGTGTTTCCCAGTCTATGTGTGGAAAATTGAAATCTCCCACAATCACTACCTTGTGCTTACTACTAATATCTGCAATCTCCTTACATATTTTCTCTTCCAATTCTCGCTCCCCATTTGGCGGTCTATAATACACCCCTATAAGTGTTGCTACCCTTTTCCCATTTCTCAGTTCCACCCAAATAGCCTCCCTAGACGAGCCCTCTAATCTATCCTGCCAAAGCACTGCTGTAATATCTTCCCTGATAAGCAATGCAACACCTCCACCTCTTGCCCCTCCAATTCTATCACACCTGAAGCAACGAAATCCTGGAATATTTAGTTTCCAATCACAGCCCTCCTGCAACCATGTTTCACTGATCGCCACAACATCATACTTCCAGGTGTCAATCCAGGCTCTAAGTTCATCCACCTTTCTTACAATGCTCCTAGCATTAAAATATACACATTTAAGAAACCCACCCTCTCTTATTCTCTGTTTATTGTCTTTTTCTTCCCTCTCCCCTACATTTTGGGTCAGAGTGCTACCATTCTCTGCCTCCTGCCTCACACACTGACTGCTAGCTTTCCCAATTTGAGTCCCTCCCCCCAACCGTACTATTTTAAAGTAGCCCAGTAGCCTTTGCAAATCTCCCCGCCAGGATATTGGTCCCCCTCGAGTTCAAGTGCAACTCGTCCTTTCTGTACAGGTCGCACCTTCCCCAAAAGAGGTCCCAATGATCCAGAAACTTGAATCCATACCCACTGCACCAGTCCCTCATCCACTCATTTATCCTCCACCTGGCTCCATTCCTACTCTCACTGCGCGTGGCACAGGCAGTAATCCTGAGATTGTTACCTTTGCAGTCCTTCTCCTTAACTCTCTACCTAACTCCCTAAATTCTTCTTTCAGGCCGTCTTCTCTTTTTATACCTTTGTCGTTGGTACCTATATGTAGCACAACCTCCTGGGACCATTCTTGTAAACCTCTGGACACTCTCCAGAGCTGGGACATTCTTGCTCAGATATGGTGCCCAAAATTAGTCACAATATTGCAAATGATCATTCATACAACCACAGCATCCTAGGATGGCAGCTTGGACCTGCTGAAAAACCGTGGCTGTCCTTTGCTACCGAGGGTGTCCCTGACTCAGACTGAGCTCAAACATCGGAGAGCAGCCTGCTCTCTCATAGAGTCATAGAGTGATACAGCGTGGAAACAGGCCCTTCAAGCTAACTTGCCCAAACCGGCCAACATGTCCCATCTTCAGTACATGAGTCCCACCTGCCTGCGTTTGGTCCATATCCCTCTCAACCTGTGCTATCCATGTTCTGGCCAAATGTTTCTTCTTGGGATAGTCCCTGCAGCTCGTTCTATACACCCACCACCCTCTGTACAGACAGCACCCGTAGTCAGGATTGAACCTGGGTTCCCAGCTCTGAAAGGCAGCTAGTCTACTGCTCCTCCATCTCTTGTTCACTGCTCTGATCTCCCAAACAAGTGGACACAAAGTTCCCACAGCACAGTGTGAGCACAGCAAACACCGTGGGCAAATGGAGACAAGAGAGACTGCAGATGCTGCAACCTTGAACAAAACACAGAATGCTGGAGGAACTCCAACCCGTCTGAAGAAGGGCCCCTGTCCATTACATTCCCTCCCCATCACTGCCTGACCCGCTGAGTTCCTCCAGCACACGGTGTTTGGGTCGATCACACAGTAGTGACGTGTCCCAGCCAGACGCACAGAGCCTCAGATCACTGAAACAGTGCCTCAGATCACTGAAACAGTGCCTCAGCTCCACACTATACAACGTGAAGCTGATGGGACCTGGAGTTGGCCCTGTGTTGAGGGGCGACTGTGGCAGCTGCAGACACTGAGTTATTGATGGCTGGATGGAAATAAATGGTGGAATAATGTTCTCTCCCTCTTCACACCCTCCTTCTCCCCTCTCCCTCTCCCCTCTCCCTCTCCCTCTCCCCTCTCCCTCTCCCTCTCCCTCTCCCCTCACCCCTCTCCCCTCTCCCTCTCCTCTTCGCTAACAACTCTCACCCCTCCCACTCCCCCCTCCCTCTCTCTCTCTTTCATTCTCCCTCTCGGTCTCTCCCTCTGTCACCCCTCCCACTCACCCTCTCCCCTTTCCGACACCTCTCACTCCCTCTCTCCCTCCCCCTCACCCTTCCCACTCTCTCTTTCTCCCCCTCTCCCTCCCTCTCCCTTCTCTCCCCCCCCTCTCCCCTCTCTCTCCCCTCTCTGACACCCCCCCCCCCCAGTTGCCAGCTAGCAGCAAGAGTTTCCAGGAGGCACAGAGTGAGCTGAACCATGCTGCGGTGGGACTGAACCAGTCGGCGGGTGAAGTGGTGCACGCCTCGCGGGGCTCCAGTCGCCAGCTGGCCGCAGCGTCCGGCAAGTTCAGTGACGACTTTGATGAGTTCCTGGACGCCGGGATTGAAATGGCTGGACAGGCGCAGGTACGGGCGGGGTGCATCCTCCGGGTACGTCCGCAGTCTGGCAGTTCGATTGCCGGCACAGACCTGTCAAGAAACAGAGTCATCCAGCACGGAAACAGGCCCTTCAGCCCATGCCCATGCCCCCAAGATGCCCCTTCCACACCAGTCCAATCTGACCGCATGTGGCTCATATCCCGCTAAACCTTTCCCATCCACGTACCTGTCCAAATGCCTTTTAAATGTTGTTCTAATACCTGCCTCAACTACCTCCTCTGGCAGCTCGTTCCATACACCCACCACCCACCTGTGATAAACTTGCCTCTCAGGTTCCTATTAACTATCCCCCCTCACCTGAAACCTAGATCCCTGGTTTTTGAATTCCCTACTCTGGGTAAAAGACTCTGCATTTAATCGATCAATTCCTCACATCATCTTATACACGTCTATAAGATCACCCCCTCATCCTCCTGTGCTCCAATGAATAGAGTCGTCCTTGCCTGGTCAACCTCTCCCTGTAGCTCAGATCCTTGAGTGCTGGCAACATCCTGGCGAGCAGGATGTGGTGTGCGGGAGACCTCACTGCCTGGGTAATGCATACGGTCTCCATCCAGGGTGGGATTGAGTGACATCCTCACAGTAGGCACTGGACTGTCTTCCGTTTTTGTACATTCATGGCAGCTTACAGCATGGAAACGGGCACCTGCCTGGGTAGCTACAGGTCAACGAGAGCCAAACATTCCCACCATCTAGGCCCAACCATCTTGCCTGCTTGACATCCCATCATCCAGCCATGCATTAACGTTGCAGTGTGCCAGCTAACAACTGCACACTAAGGGAACAACCCAATCCTCCCAGCTCATCACCGCCCAATCCCATCCGCTCTACGCCACAAAGGCCAAGGGCAGCAGGTCCCTGAGAATGCAGACAGCGCCCGTAGTCAGGATCAAACCTGACGCTGTAAAGGGCCTGGCCCACTTGCATGCGATTGCATGCGTCTGACGCGACCAAACGTGGTCGCTTGAGGCGTACAGGCCGCGCAGGGCCGGTCCCACTTCGAAGCGCGGAGGCTTATGGAGTTGTGTGGGGCTGGTCCCGACATCGCTAGGGCCTCCAAATATCCCGCAGGCACATTGAGGGCGTACGCAGCGTCTTGACGGTGTACGCCTAGCGCGTGGCATTGCGCGATGACGTCACCACCTGACGCCGTGCGATGTCCAAATTCAGTCGGCCCGCCTCCTGCCCAGCTGATTGGTGAGTATGACGTAAATTACGTCACGCGCGAACTTACCGCAAACTTAGCGCGAACTCCGCTTCCGTTTGGTCGTGCCAAACGCATGCAGTCACATGCAAGTGGGACAGGCCCTTAAGGCAGCAACTCTACCGCTGCGCCACCGTGCCACCCGTGCAGAAGGAGATTCATTGGAACAAACTTTCGTTCAGAGCATTGAGTATAGAAGTTGGGATGTAATGTTAAAATTGTACAAGGCATTGGTGAGGCCAATTCTGGAGTATGGTGTACAATTTTGGTCGCCTAATTATAGGAAGGATGTCAACAAAATAGAGAGAGTACAGAGGAGATTTACTAGAATGTTGCCTGGGTTTCAGCAACTAAGTTACAGAGAAAGGTTGAACAAGTTAGGGCTTTATTCTTTGGAGCGCAGAAGGTTAAGGGGGGACTTGATAGAGGTCTTTAAAATGATGAGAGGGATAGACAGAGTTGATGTGGATAAGCTTTTCCCACTGAGAGTAGGGAAGATTCAAACAAGGGGACATGACTTGAGAATTAAGGGACAGAAGTTTAGGGGTAACATGAGGGGGAACTTCTTTACTCAGAGAGTGGTGGCTGTGTGGAATGAGCTTCCAGTGAAGGTGGTGGAGGCAGGTTCGTTTTTATCATTTAAAAATAAATTGGATAGTTATATGGACGGGAAAGGAATGGAGGGTTATGGTCTGAACGCAGGTGTATGGGACTAGGGGAGAATACGTGTTCGGCACGGACTAGAAGGGTCGAGATGGCCTGTTTCCGTGCTGTAATTGTTATATGGTTATATGGTTGGGCGGGCACGGGTGTGATGGGCTGAATGGTCTTGTGCTGGCTGATGCTGCCATTCAGAGACTGCTGCTGTGGAAGACTGGTTTGGCACAGACTGGCAGCATGTGATTAGCAGGAGGAACAGGAATATAAACATCTAATGTGTACTTGGTTTCACACAGACAAAGGAAGGTCAGGTCCAGGTGGTTGGTAACTTGAAGAACATCTCCATGGCCTCCAGCAAGTTGCTGCTGGCTGCCAAGTCCCTGTCTGTCGATCCAGCAGCACCCAACGCCAAGAACCTGCTGGCAGCCGCTGCCCGGTAAGAACCGTTCTGCCCCTCGCTCTGTACTAGCCCACGACAGCTCAGCAAGAGTAGACACTGGCTGTCCGCTCAGCCCGTGTGCCGTTAGCCCATGTCTCACCAGTGCGTACTTGCTGTCCTATCAGCCTGTACTAGCCCACGACAGCTCGACCAGGGTGGATGCTTTTCATTTCTTTAACAAGGAGGTTTCATTCAACTAATCATAGATACAGAGTACTGGAAAGATCAAAGCTGCCATTGGCAAATATCAATGAAGCAGTCATCATATTGCAATGTTGTCATCATTACTCATATTACACTCCACCCTCCGCGGAGACCAGCGTTCACCGATGTCCCCCAGAGACCCTGTGGACACTATGTGCTCCCTGTGACATCTTTATCTACACAGCCCCCCCTGTACACAGCCCCCCCTGTACACAGTCCCTCCTGTACACAGCCCCTCCTGTACACAGCCCCTCCTGTACACAGCCCCTCCTGTACACAGCCCCTCCTGTACACAGCCCCTCCTGTACACAGCCCCCCCTGTACACAGCCCCCCCTGTACACAGCCCCCCCTGTACACAGCCCCCCCTGTACACAGCCCCCCCTGTTAACAGCCCCCCCCTGTACACAGCCCCCCCCCCCGTACACAGCCCCCCCTGTACACAGCACCCCCTGTACACAGCCCCCCCCTGTACACAGCCCCACCCTGTACACAGCCCCCCCTGTACACAGCCCCCCCTGTACACAGCCCCTCATGTACACAGCCCCCCCTGTACACAGCCCCCCCTGTACACAGCCCCTCATGTACACAGCCCCCCCTGTACACAGCCCCCCCTGTACACAGCCCCCCCTGTACACAGCCCCCCCTGTACACAGCCCCCCGTGTACACAGCCCCCGCTGTACACAGCCCCCCCCTGTACACAGCCCCTCATGTACACAGCCCCCCTGTACACAGCCCCCCGTGTACACAGCCCCCGCTGTACACAGCCCCCCCTGTACACAGCCCCTCCTGTACACAGCCCCCCGTGTACACAGCCCCCCTGTACACAGCCCCTCCTGTACACAGCCCCCCCTGTACACAGCCCCCCCTGTACACAGCCCCCCCCTGTACACAGCCCCACCCTGTACACAGCCCCTCCTGTACACAGCCCCCTCCTGTACACAGCCCCCCCCTGTACACAGCCCCTCCTGTACACAGCCCCTCCTGTACACAGCCCCTCCTGTACACAGCCCCTCCTGTACACAGCACCCCCTGTACACAGCCCCCCCCTGTACACAGCCCCCCCTGTACACAGCCCCTCCTGTACACAGCCCCCCTGTACACAGCCCCTCCTGTACACAGCACCCCCTGTACACAGCCCCCCCTGTACACAGCCCCCTCCTGTACACAGCCCCCCCTGTACACAGCCACCCTGTACACAGCCCCCCCCTGTACACAGCCCCACCTGTACACAGCCCCCCCCGTACACAGCCCCCCCCTGTACACAGCCCCCCCCCCGTACACAGCCCCCCCTGTACACAGCACCCCCTGTACACAGCCCCCCCCTGTACACAGCCCCACCCTGTACACAGCACCCCCTGTACACAGCCCCACCCTGTACACAGCCCCTCCTGTACACAGCCCCACCCTGTACACAGCACCCCCTGTACACAGCCCCCCCCTGTACACAGCCCCCCCTGTACACAGCCCCCCCTGTACACAGCACCCCCTGTACACAGCCCCCCCCTGTACACAGCCCCCCCCTGTACACAGCCCCCCCCCCTGTACACAGCCCCCCCCTGTACACAGCCCCCCCCTGTACACAGCCCCTCCTGTACACAGCACCCCCTGTACACAGCCCCACCCTGTACACAGCACCCCCTGTACACAGCCCCACCCTGTACACAGCACCCCCTGTACACAGCCCCCCCTGTACACAGCACCCCCTGTACACAGCCCCTCCTTTAGATTAGTTTAGAGATACAGTGCAGAAACAGGCCCTTTCGGCCAACCGGGTTTGCGCCGACCAGCGATCCCCGCACATTAACACTGTACTATATCTATTAGGGACAATTTTTACATATATACCAATTTATTTTTAAATCAAAATCTTTTTTATTTCGTTTTCAGGACATAACAAAGTGCAAAGTTGTCTATTTGTTACAGACAGAGTGTACTAAAAGAATAAATAAATAACAACTTATGCTAACATATAACAAGACAACAACAATAAAAGAAAAATGAGATACCAAAAATAATCCCTCCCCGGTCACTGCCAGTGAGTTTATGCAAATATCAGCCTGTCACAGCAATAATCCACGATAAATGAATGGGTAGACTGTTAAGCTGTTAAACTGTGCTTGGTGATCAAGCGTTTATAAAGTCTGGAATGCATTTAAAAAAGGTCCCCACACTTCCTGAAACCTTCCATTTGAATGTTGAAGTGAGTACCTGATTTTTTCGAGCTTTAGGCAGGACATAATATCTGTCAGCCATTGTGTATGAGTGGGCGGGGTAGGTTCCGTCCACCTGAGCAGCCCATGTGCCGTTAGCCCATGTCTCAACAGTGCGTACTTGCTGCCCTATCAACCTGTACTAGCCCACGACAGCTCAGCAAGGGTGGATGCTTTTTATTTCCTTAACAAGGAGGTTACATTCAACTAATCATAGATACAAAGTACTGGAAAGATCAAACCTGCCATTGGCAGTTTGCAAACATCAATGACGCAGTCATCATGTTACAATTAACTTACAAACCTGTACGTCTTTGGAATGTGGGAGGAAACCAAAGATCTCGGAGAAAACCCACGCAGGTCATAGGGAGAACGTACAAACTCCATACAGACAGCACCCGTAGTCAGGATCGAACCCCAGGTCTCCGGTGCGGCAAACGCTGTACGGCTGCAACGCTACCACCGTGCTGCCGTGTACACAGTCGCTCCTGCACAGTACACAATCCCTCTTGCTGCCAGTGCCCACGTTTGTATTCATAGAGTCATCGCCCCTTCACCTTAAACCTATGTCCTCTGGTCCTCAATTCCCCAACTCTGGGCAAGAGACTCTGTGCATCAACCCAATCTATTCCTCTCATGATCTTATCCACCTCTCTGCGATCACCCCTCATCCTCCTGCGCTCCATGGAATAGAGTCCCAGCCTACTCAACCTCTCGCTATAGCTCACACCCTCTAGTCCTGGCAACATCCTTGTAAATGGTTCAATGACTCTTTATTGGCACGTCTGCACAGCACAGACCTTTGGAAAACCCACAAATGCACAGTCGCCAGAATTGTGCCGTGGTTTAAAAAAAAAGGAAAAAAATGGAAATACCCACAGTGCAGAGTGGGGTCCACGTGCTGGAGGTTCTGGGGCGCCTCTGATCCAGTTCAGCCCCAGGCTGCTGCAGGCCCGTGACCCCACATCCCTCTCCTCGCCCGACCGACCGCCTCTGTGTCCTGGGAGTGCCCTCTGCTGCCGACCTTGCAGGCGCTGGGAGGCATTACCCCGCTCCCTCTCCCACCGGCCCAGACCTCACGTCCGTGGTCACCAGCGTCTTGTTCCTCTTCCACCGTCCGGTCTTCAGGACTTTGAGCCTCCCCCACACACGGCCGTTTGGGTCTCATCGGCCGACGGGCCCACCCTAGTTCCTCGTTGTCGGCGGTCCTTGGCTGAGGAGACTGGAAAATAATTAGCTGTGGGGGTTTGTGCCAACATTGTACGCCATCACTTACTGTAATACAGGGCATCTGTTCCCATTAATCTTTCCCAGTAGTACTCTAGAGGATTGAACACATGATGCCAGGGACCTCTACTCTAATAATAATACAAACCAACATGTTGGCCACTATTGGGTTGTGAAAGGTTCTTCAGCACAGCCCTTTGCTGAGGAGGGATGGGCTTGTTGATGGATAGGACCTTAGACTTGGCACAACTCGAGTCCCGCCACACATCCCTGCTCTGCTACATGCCTCTGCCAAGAGGTCCACTCACACAGTATCTTCAGCAATTGGAAATATGTCATCAACGCTTGTTCCACAAAATCCTCTTACGGCAGAGATTGGCAGATTCTTGATTAGTATGGGTGTCAGGGTTACGGGGAGAAGGCAAGGGAATGTAGTTCAAAGGGAAAGATAGATCAGCCATGATTTAATGGCAGTAGACTCGATGTGCCAATTGCCCAATGCTGCTCCGATCACTTATGAAGTCCGTCGTGGCAGAATAAAGAAACCAAGAGCAATGTCCTCTTGCAGCCGAGTGTTGCCAGCACCGAGGCCTTGACCCCCCTCACACTCCAACCGTTCTCCAACCAGAACCATTCCAAACTCGGCCATGGGAAGGGATCATGAGATGGAAAGAGGAGAAGTTTCAAGGAAGTGCTCAAAGCCTCTGTGGATGAATGTGACTCTCTCAATGACTTGTAGAAGCTTCGAGACACAGGGGTTAGGAGCTGGTGTTCGCTCAATATGATCAAGGCTGATTGTCCACATTCAGTGATAGACACAAAGTGCTGGAGTAATTCAGCAGGACAGGCAGCATCTCTGGAGAGAAGGAATGGGTGATGTTTCGGGCTGAGACCCTTCTTCAGACCCATTCCTTCTCTCCAGAGATGCTGCCTGTTCCACTGAGTTACGCTAGCATTTTGTCATAGAGTCATAGAGTGATACGGCGTGGAAACAGGCCCTCCGGCCCAACTTGCCCACACCGGCCAACACGTCCCAGCTACAGTAGTCCCACCTTCCTATCCATGCACCTGTCCAACTGCTTCTTAAATGTTGGAATAGCCCCAGTCTCAACTATCTCCTCTGGCAGCTTGTTCCATACACCCACCACCCTCTGTGTGACAAAGGTACCCCTCGGATCTCTACTAAATCTTCTCCCCTTCACCCTCAAGTCCTGGCAACATCCCCATAAATCTTTTCTGAACCCTTTCAAGCTATACAACTTCAACATGTCCTGCCAACTTCTATACTCAGCGTCCATCTGCGGTTTAAACCAGCATCTACAGTTGCTTCCTACACATTCTGTCCACATTCAGTGCCTTTACAAGATGAGGAAACCGGAGCACCCGGTGGAAACCTGTGTGGTCACAGGGAGAATGTGCAAACTCCACACAGACAGCAACCCGGGTCAGGATTAAACCCGGGTCTCTGGTGCTGTGATTATGAGCTGCCAGTGCTGGGAGCCTTGAAGCCATGGGTTAGGCATGCACTGAAGCCCAGTGTAAATGGCAGGACCTCTCCCCATCTGATAGCTGCTGCCTCACCTGCAGCACATCCTCAGAACCCTCGGAGCCAGAGAGGACATGGGTTCCCTTCACCCCAAAGAACCTGCCCAAGCAGAAAGTGAACTGTTCAGCAGCGGCCCTTTCAAGGGAGGAGGGAGATGAGGTCTGACCTGTATTTTTGACTCAACCAAGATGATTGTAAAAGATCATCTGTCCTTCTGACGGTGCTGTTTCTCATGCTGGCGCTGTGCTGAGCTTGGACTCCCCGCTCCCTGTATCACAGTAGCAGCAGCCGAGGCATCACGGTGAATGCCTGCCATGTTTTGCAGGGCTGTTACGGAGAGCATCAACCAGCTGATTACACTCTGCACCCAGCAGGCCCCGGGCCAGAAGGAGTGTGACAACGCACTGCGGGAACTAGAGGTAAGCTCGAAGCAGAGATATGAGGGGCTTGGACAAGTCAGCCCATTCACTGAGGGCTCTTCCTCAGCTCATGCTCTGCTGCTTCCTGGTGGAGATGTTCCTGTACAGAAGCATGGATCAATTCCATAGTCTGGATCATGATTAGTGTCGTCTTTGAAAGTTGCTGATGCCCACATGGCACTGAGACTTTGCTGGATTGGATTGGAGCAGATATTAGTCCAGTGTTTCTGGAGTCCAGATTTACAGCTGGTCAAAAACTGTAAGGAGGGTCTCGACCCGAAACGTCACCCGATTCTTCTCTCCAGAGATGCTGCCTGTCCCGCTGAGTTACTCCAGCGTTTTGTGTCTATCTTCCTTGTCATAAACTTGTGCAGGTGTTGCAGCAATGTCAATCTTGCAGGGAAAATGTAGAGACTGGATTTTAATCCAACTAGAGGTTGTTGTGTATATGGTGTCCATGGAATCTCACCGCAAGCATCAGATGGAGCACATTCACTGAGGTGCATTTGATCTGAGGCACACTTTGTGCAATCATTGCTGTTCTCCTGCTAAAAACATGCATCTGACTGACTTGCCCCTTCATGGCACCTGGTGTAGTTTTAACATCTTATTGAAGCTCAGAAACTGGAGACTAGGATCTAAGTAGATAGACACAAAGTAACTCAGTGACAGCATTTCTGGAGAAAAGGATTAGATGACATTTCAGGTCGAGACGCTTCAGACTGAGAGCCTTCAGATTGAGAACCTTATCTCTGGTTTTCCTCTCTTTTGACTCTCGATCGAAACATCACCTATTCCTTTTTTCCAGAGATGCTGCCTGACCCGCTGAGTTACTCCGGCATTTTGTGTCTATCTTCAGTGTAAACCAGCATCTGCAGTTCCTTCCTACATGTTAGGACTCAAGTCTTGCGTTTGGACTTTTAGAAAGTTCAGAGCAATTATGATCATTAAGTTCAAAACCATGAACAATTTGGATAAAATAAGAAAGTGTTTCTACTGCAGGACAGTTTGGAACAAGCAAATAGAAGCAAAAAGCAAGGTAAGATGGGAATGAGAATAGTTAGTAACCAGGAGATCCAGCAGGCGTGGTGGACCAAGCGCAAGTGGTCGCAGAGTCTACACTGGGCCTTGCTGATGTACAGGAGGCCACTTCGGGAACACCGGGTGCAGTGGATGAGGTTGGAGGAGGTGCACATGACCCTCTGTCTCACCTGGAAGGATTGCTGGGGCCCCTGGATGGAAGCGAGGGAGGAGGTATAGGGACAATAGACAATAGGTGCAGGAGTAGGCCATTCGGCCCTTTGAGCCAGCACCGCCATTCAATGTGATCATGGCTGATCATCCCCGATCAGTACCCCGTTCCTGCCTTCTCCCCATATCCCCTGACTCCGCTATTTTTAAGAGCCCTATCCAGCTCTCTCTTGAAAGCATCCAGAGAACCTGCCTCCACCGCCCTCTGAGGCAGAGAATTCCACAGACTCGCCAGGAAAAAGTGTTTCCTCGTCTCCGTTCTAAATGGCTTATTCCTTATTTTTAAACTGTGGTCCCAGGTTCTGGAATGTTGACAGCCTCCCTCACTGTCCACGATCACAACTATCTTGGTGTCATCTGTAAACAACCCGCATGCATTTATGTGCAAGTAGTAATTTGTCCAAGCCCTTAACAATCTTAACAGGTGTTGCATCTCCTGCAGTTGCAGGGAAAAGTACCTGGGTGGTTTGGGTGGGAAGGGATGAGTGAGCCAAGGAGGTACGGATGGAAGGCGGAATAGGCTGGAGATGGGAAGGTGTAACTGGTGGTGGGATCCCATTAGAGATGATGGAAATACATGGAAGCAAATTGAAGATAGACACAAAATGCTGGTGTAACTCAGCGGGATGGGCAGCATCTCTGCATAGAAGATTACGGGTCGAGACCCTTCTTCAAGCAAATTGCCCCAAGTGGTAAAGTCCTCCAATACGTATGTGTAAATGTGTCTGTAGGTCATTCTAGTGTGAAGGGCGGCAGCTGATAACTATTTACCAGCAAAATACAAAGTGCTGGAGGACCTGTGGGTCAAGCAGCATCTGTGGAGGGAGAGGTCCATTAGGGCCCTGGCCTGGAATATGTCTATGTCCCTCCATAGATGCTGCCTGGTCACTGAGTTCCTCCAGCACTTTGTGTTTTTCTCATCCATCCAGCATTTGCAGTTTGTTGTGTCTCCATAACTATTGACTACCTTGGCATTTGTGAACTGTTCACAGACTGTGATGGGAATGCTGGAAACGCCCAATGACCCCGTCAGTGACTTTTCCTACTTTGACTGCATCGACAGTGTGATGGAGAATTCCAAGGTAGGTTGATGCCTCCACTGGTGCGTTCTCAGCAAATGACCTCTCCGCCAGTCTGAGCCGTCACCCACACCCTCCTTGTCTTTGTCCACTCACCACTGTGCAGGTCCTGGGTGAAGCCATGGCGGGGATCTCTCAGAGGGCCAAGACCGGTGACCTGCCAGCATTCGGAGACTCCGTGGGGATTGCTTCCAAGGCGTTGTGTGGTCTGACAGAGGCTGCAGCTCAGGTAAAACACACAGTCATAGGACTGGAATTAATAGAACTCTGTCATAGAGTCCCAAAGCCTCTTGCCCCAACTGGTTCATGCTGACCAAGATGCCCCATCAAAGCTAGTCCACTTTACCTACCTCTGCACCATATCCCTCTAAATTATCCCGCTTCAAGGCGGTGCAGTGGTAGAACTGATGTCTTACAGCACCAGAGACGCGGGTTCGATCCTGACTACGGCTGCTGTCTGTACGGAGTTTGTACGTTTTTCCTGTGACCGAGTGGGTTTTCACCGGGTGCTCCAGTTTCCTCCCACGCTCCAATGATGTGCAAATTTGTAGGTTAATTGGCCTCTGTAAATTGGACCTAGATTGTACCTAGTGTGTAGGATAGTCGTGTATGGGTGATCATTGGTCGGCATGGACTTGGTGGGCTGAAGGGCCTGTTTTCGCTCTGTATCTCTAAACTAAACTAAATCTTTCTTATCCATTTACCTTTGCAAATGTCTTTCAAATGGTGTTATTATACCCGCCTCAACTATGTTCTCTAGCAGTTCACTCTATATACTCACCACCCTCTGTCTAAAGGTTGCTCCTCTTCCTATTAAATCCTTTCAACTTAAACCTCTGCCCTCTAGTTATTGATTCCCCTTTGCTGGAAAAAACATTATGTCCATTCCCCTCACGATTTTATATGAGCAGTCCTCGGCTTCCTGTGCTCCAATGAATAAAGTCCTAGCCTGCCTAACCTTATGGCTCAGGCCCTCAAATCCGGGCAAGATCTTCATAAATGTTTTTGTTTCTTCGTGTTCTCAAGTGATGCTGCCTGGCCCGCTGAATTACTCCAGCATTTTGTGTTTTTTGTAAGCCAGCATAAAGTTCAGTAGGTAGTCACAAAATGCGGGAGTAACACAGCGGGTGAGGCAGCATCTCTGGAGAGAAGGAATGGGCGATGTTTCGGGTCGAGACCCTTCTTCATACTGAAGGTCAGTAGTATTATTTTGTCACATGTACCTAGGTACAGTTAAATTCCTTTTTTTTGGTACACTGTTCAGTAAAGATCTTACTATACAAAGTCACAACCATACTAAAGTACAAGAGTGTAAGAATAGAAGATTATATTGAGGGAGTCAACATCATGTCTGGTGTATCATCTACAGTTCCTTGTGTCTCCTTTGCACAAAAACTGTTTGGCTGTCGTTTTGGCCCTGGTCACCGTGAATCACTGTGAGAGTGTGGGGAATTGTATTCACCTGTATGTGATTTGGGCAGTGAGCGAAGGTCACATGGACCCACAAGGGCAACCGCTAAGCATCTGAAAGTAACTTGCATCTTAAATATTTATTTTAACACAAACCTTCCCTGCAGCAGTGATTTGGCACTCCACCTCATCTCATCTAGAGATCTCCCTGTATATCTGAATATATATATGTGTGTGTGTGTATATATATATATATATATATAGAGAGAGAGAGAGAGAGAGAGAGAGAGAGAATATCTGCCTGAAGGATCAACCCGAAATGCCACCTATTCCTTTTCTCCAGAGATGCTACCTGACCCATTGAGTTACTCCATCGTTTTGTGTCTATCTTCTCCGTATCTCTCATTTCCCTTTCCCCTGTGTCTATCTTCAGTTTAAACCAGCATCTGCTCTTCCTTCCTACACTCTTCCTCTGACTGAAGCTTGTGTTTCCACAGGCGGGCTATCTGGTGGGGATATCGGATCCCAACAGCCAGGCCGGCCACCAGGGGCTGGTGGATCCCATCCAGTTTGCCAGGGCTAACCAGGCCATTCAGATGGCATGTTCCAACTTGGTGGACCCAGCGAGCAGCCCGTCACAGGTGAGGTGATCTCTGAATCTTTGGTCGCCGAATCGCGGCTCTGGGTCGATGGTGCCTGCGTTGGTGTTAATGCACGACTCTCACCACAGGTGCTGTCCGCTGCCACCATCGTTGCCAAGCACACCTCCGCCCTGTGCAACGCATGCCGCATCGCCTCCTCCAAGACTGCCAACCCCGTGGCCAAGAGGCACTTTGTACAATCGGCAAAGGAGGTCGCCAACAGCACTGCCAACCTGGTGAAGACAATCAAGGTGAGTCCGCATGTGGTCTCATGTCCATCAGTGAGAGGAGCAGAATTAGGCCATTCGGCCCATTAAGTCTACTCCACCATTCAATCATGGTTGATCTATCTTTGCCTCTCAACTCCATTCTCCTACCTTCTCCCCATAACCCCTGACACCCGTGCTAATCAAGAATCTAGCAGTGTCCAGACTGTTGAAGGCCAGCATATCAAAAACCTTCTTCACCACCACATGTACGTGTGGTGCTGGAGTGAGATGTGCTGCGTGTGAATGAACAGCAGTTGTTGCCGGTGTGTCTGGTGTTGTTACTCCACATTTCTATCTGCCCTCAGGCTCTTGACGGTGACTTCTCTGATGAAAACCGCGAGAAATGCCGGCTGGCCACATCCCCGTTAATCGAGGCGGTGGAAAACCTGACGGCGTTCGCCTCCAACCCGGAATTCGTCAGCATCCCGGCACAGATCGGAGCAGAGGTGGGTGAAGGAGGCACGTGCCAGGGTACTCCCTGATCATGATGCTCAGCTCAGTTTATTGTCACGTGATTGCTGATGGTGGACAGAGGAAGGAACTGCTGAAGATAGACATAAAATGTTAAAGTCCATCATGGACACAGTAACGCAGGCAGCATCTTTGGAGACAAGGAATGGGTGACATTTTGGGTCAAGATCCTTCCTCAGACTCTGAATGGGTGAGGTTTCTGGTCGAGACTCTTCTTCAGACTGTGAGGCAGAAACGTCACCCATTTCTTCTCTCCAGAGATGCTGCTTGTCCCACTGAGTTACTGCAGCATTGTGTGTCACAGTTAGTTGAGGCTGCTACAGTCACGTGTGAGATGTATTCATGCAGCTGGGCATTGCTTCTGCAGGGGGTCCAGGCCCAGGAGCCGATTCTTTCAGCCGCTCGGTCCATGTTGGACAGCTCGTCCTCTCTCATCAGAAGTGCCCGCTCACTGGCCATCAACCCCAAGGACCCACCCACCTGGTCGATTCTTGCAGCACATTCCCGCACCGTGTCCGACTCCATCAAGAGCCTCATCACATCCATCAGGTCAGATTTGCTCATGATCTTTCATTCACTATTTTATTCTTTGCAAATTAAAATTATATTTACGTATCTTAACCTTTGACGGAAGATGCACAAGTTTGTGATGGGTTGGTGATCATGTCTGATCTACTGTTACTGAGTACATGTTGGTCTCTATCTCTTGTTAGACAAGGGTGGCACGGTGGCACAGCGGTTGGGTTGCTGCCTCACAGCGCCAGAGACCCGGGTTTGAACCTGACCATGGGTGCTGTCTGTACGGAGTTTATACGTTCTCCCTGTGACCACGTGGGGTTTCTCCAGGTAATCTGGTTTCCTCACCCACTAAAGGTTTGTAGGCTAATTGGCTTGGTGAAATTGTAAATTGTAAATTATGACCAGGTTTAGTTTAGTTTAGAGATACAGCACGGAAACTGGTCCTTCGGTCCACTGAGTCTATGCCAACCAGCAATCCCTGCACACTAAAGATATCCTACACACCAGGGACAATTTACATTTATACCAAGCCAATTAGCCTACTAACCTGTACGTCTTTGGAATGTGGGAGGAAACCGGAGCACCCGGAGAAAACCCACGCAGGTCCCAGGGAGAACGTACAAACTCCGTACGGACAGCACCCGTAGTCAGGTGTGAACTCGGCACTACAAGGCAGCATCTCTACCACTGCGCCACAGTGCCTCCCAGGAAGTCGAACCTGGATAGCAGGTTGGCTGGATGGCAGAAGACAAAGAGTGGCCATAAAGGGGTCGTTTCTGGTTGTTTGCCAGTGACAGCAGAGTTCCGCTGGAGTCAGTGCTGGGGCCGCTACTCTTCACGTTTTACATTAATAATTTGGATATGGGGAATGAAGGCTTTGTGGTCAAGTTTGCAGATGATACGAAGATAGGTGGAGGGGCAGGAAGTGTAGAGAAAGTGGGGATTCTGCAGAAGGTCTTGGACAGGTTGGGAGAGTGGGCAGAGAAGTGGCAGATGGAATGTATTGTAGCAAAGTGTGAAGGAATTTCTTTAGTCAGAGGGTGGTGAATCTGTGGACTCCTTTCCCACAGAAGGCTAGGGAAGCCAAGTCAATGGATATTTTTAAGCAGAGATAGATAAATTCCTGTTCAGTACGGGTGTCAGGGGTTATGGGGAGAAGGCAGGAGAATGGGGTTAGGAGGGAGAGATAGATCAACCATGATTGGAATAGATTGGGTAGAGTCTCTTGCCCAGAGTAGGGGAATCGAGGACCAGAGGACATAGGTTTAAGGTGAAGGGGAAAGGATTTAATAGGAATCTGAGGGGTAGCTTTTTCACACAAAGGATGGTGGGTGTATGGAACAAGCTGCCAGAGGAGGTAGTTGAGGCTGGGACTACCTCAACATTTAAGAAATCGTCAGACAAGTACATGGATAGGACAGGTTTGGAGGGATATGGACCAAGCGTAAACGGCAGGTGGGACCAGTGTAGCTGAGACATGTTGGCCAGTGTGGGCAAGTTGGACTAAAGGGCCTGTTTCCATACTGTATCAATATGACTCAATGATTGAATGGCACAGTAGACTTGATGGGTTGAATGGCCTAATTCTGCTCCTACCACTTATGACCTTATGAACCAGAGAGGTTCCAGAAGCTGTTTGGGGAGAATAGCAGCTGAACTGATGGAGTGAGATTGTGTAAGACTGGGTATCTGGAGAGAACCAAGCTGCCGAAGCAGAAAATTAATCATGCTGGAACTCTGAGTCTGAAGAAGGTTCTCGATCAGAAACGTTGCCTGTCCACACCCTTCACAGATTCTGCTTGACCCGCTGAATTCCTACAGCACTTTGTGTTTTACTCAGGACAACAGCACCTGCAGTTCCTTGTGTTTCCATGGTGAGGCAGTATCCTGCTGGTCCTGCCCACTAAGCTGGCCTGTCAATGTGATGCCCATGACAGGGCAATCAACAGGTGGCTAATGGTCACCTACCTTCTATTGGAAAACTGGACGGTCACTGGAGCAGGTCAGAGTCAACCACAGCGGTAGAGTTGCTGCCTTACAGCTCCAGAGACCCAGGTTCAATCCTCACGACGGGTGCTATCTATACAAAGTTTGTACGTTCTCCAAGTGACCGCGAGGGTTTTCTCCGGGTGCTCTGGTTTCCTCCCACACTCCAAAGACCTGCAGGTTTGTAGGTTAATTGAGCGGTGAGATGGACTGGGGCAGGAGCTAGCATGTGGGACTACATGACCTGAATAGTAGCTGAGCAGGTGAACCGAACATAATCACACTGTGGCAACGGGGAATTCAATTTCAGTTCATTAAACAAATGGTTCAAACAGCTCGTGTCAGTGAACAGTGAGTGTAAACTGGCAATAACTGACCTTGCTACGCCTTGTGGAAAGTAAACCCTGCTTATCTTGCCCTCCCTCACCAGTTCACAAGCCAGAGCAATGTGGTGGTCAGTTCCCCTGTGAAGTGCTGAGCAAACCAGCCGATTGTGTAGTAACTGCCCAATGCTTCAGGGCAGCAGCAGCTCAGCCCAATTACCGAGACTGGTGCTCAGTCACCGTGTCTCACAAAGGAATGAAAACAGCAATTCTGCATCTGATATAATGTGGCAGAGCGCTGGAATGTTTTGTGGACAAGTTGGAGCCTTTATTCTCCTGGTCCATAAGTTCGTCAGATCTAGGAGTAGAATTAGGCCATTCGGCCCATCAAGTCTACTCTGCCATTCAATCATGGCTGATTTATCTCTCCCTCTCAATCCCATTCTCCTGCCCTCGCCCCCTAACCCCCCCCCCCCCCCCACACCCGTCCTAATCAAGAACCTCTCAATCTCCACCTTAAAAATATCCACTGACTTGGCCTCCACAGGCGTCAATGAATTCCACAGATTCACCACCCTCTGACTAAAGAAATTCCTCCTCATCTCCTTTCCAAAGGTACGTACTTTTATTCTGAGTCTATGGGCTCAGTTGCTGGACTCTCCCAGCAGTGGAAACATCCTCTCCACATCCACTCTATCCACTATTCACTATCTCCGACATTTGGAGATTTTATAGGCTTCATATTCTTGCAATGGCCAATGAATAAATGTTGTCACTCACCTACAGTAACATTGCTGGTGTTAAACCAAGTATTATTTGATTTGCCTTTGATAATCTTGGCAGGTTTGTGCAGATGATAGATCTTGACCCAAAACGCCTACTGCCCATTTCCCTCTTGTCAGGGGTTATGGGGTGAAGGCAGGAGAATGGGATTGAGAGGGAAATATAGATCAGCCATGATTGAATGGCAGAGTAGACTTAATGGGCCGAATGGCCTAACTCTGCTCCTTGAACTTATGAACTATGACCTTATGAGCCGCTGAGTCCTCCAGCAGATTGTAGTTGTTCCAGGTTCCAGTACCTGCAGTCTCTTGTGCCTCTGCCTTGCCTGCTGTGGAAGATGCTGCCAGAGTGTGAATGGTTTAATGTGCATGTGGGCCACTTGTTGCTCTACAGGGACAAGGCTCCAGGGCAGCGGGAATGTGACTGTTCCATCGACAACATTAACAAATGTATCCGGGAGATCGAACATGCATCGCTGGCAGCAATCAGTCAGAACCTGCCGACCAGAGACGACATCTCCTTGGAGGTAAAGTCAGTGGTCTGGTCTTTGTTCACCGTTGTGGAGTCACTGGGGCTTCAACTAACCTCCCCTTACCCGTCTCAGAGGGAACTGCAGACACAGGTGGACACAGAGTAAGCTAGAGTAACATCTCTGGAGAAAAGGTCTGAGAACCTGAAACATCACCCACTCCTTCTCTCCAGAGACGCTGCCTGTCTAACTGAGTTACTCCAGCTTTTTGTGTCTATCCTCTTGCCCATGCCGACCAAGATGCCCCATCTACACGGCCCATATCCCTCTCAACCTGTCCTATCCACGTACCTGTCCAAATGTCTCTTAAATGGTGATATTCAACTGCCTTAACTACCTCCTCTGGTGTCCCGTTCCCCACACACTCACACGCGTACACACACACTCACACACACGTACACACGCACACGTACACACACACACACGTACACACACACACACACACACACACATACACACACCCACACTCACACGCGTACACACACACTCACACACACGTACACACACACACACGTACACACACACACTCACACACTCACACACACGTACACACACACACGTACACACGCACACGTACACACACACACGTACACACACACACACACACACACAGTGTACACACACCCACACTCACACACGTACACACACACACACACACACACAGTGTACACACACACACACACACACACAGTGTACACACACACACATACACACACACCCACACACACACACACACAGTGTACACACACAGTGTACACACACACACACACACACACACACACACACACACACACCCAATGCCATGTGTTCTGTGTTCAGGCTCTCCAGGAACAGATGAGTTCCACGGTGCAGGAGATTGGACACCTGATTGACCCGATCACCACGGCGGCACGAGGAGAGGCGGCTCAGCTGGGACACAAGGTAGTGAGTGTGATTGACGTGTGCCCCTCCCGCCCGCCATGCTGTGTGACCGCAGCCTGCCCTGTAAACACCCTGTGCTCCCCCTTCACCACAGGTCACTCAGCTGGCCAGCTACTTTGAGCCGTTGACTCTGGCCTCGGTGGGCGTGGCGTCCAACGTGCTGGACCACCAGCAGCAGATGACCGTGTTGGACCAGACCAAGACGCTGGCCGAGTCTGCGCTGCAAATGCTCTACGCGGCCAAGGAGGGCGGCGGCAACCCAAAGGTACAGTGCGGCACGGACATCATTACCTCACCTGCTGTAGGTCAGCCAGGTGGCGGTGTGGGGCTACCTGTCACTGAGCTCTCGGTCACAGCTTGCTACAGTTTGTAGACTCACACAGGTGGGACATGTTGGCCCGTGTGGGCAAGGTGGGCTGGAGGGCCTGTTTCCATGCTGTGTGATTCTACATGACTCTGTCTCTTAAAGACCTTGCGGCCAACATCCACCCCCTTGCCCTCATCAATGCTCTTGGCCACGGCTTCAAAAAGATCTTTCACATTCGTAAGGCTCAATTTCTCATGGAAAAAAACCCGTTGGGTATGTGACGTCTGTAGCATGCCGTGTGTGTAACATGCCACGTGTGTGACATGTCTGTTCTGTGTGTGACGGGTCTATAACACGATGTGTGTGTGATGTGTCTATAACATGATGTGTGTGTGACATGTGGGTAGCATGTCGTGTGTGGGATGTGTCTAACATGCCATGTGTGTGATGTGTCAGTAGCATGTGTGTGTGATATGTCTGTAACATGTTGTGTGTGTGACGTGTCTGATCTGTGTGTGTGTGACGTGTCTGTGTGTGTGTGGCGTGTCTGTGTGTGTGTGGCGTGTCTGTGTGTGGCGTGTCTGTGTGTGACGTGTCTGATCTGTGTGTGTGTGACGTGTCTGTGTGTGTGTGGCGTGTCTGTGTGTGTGTGGCGTGTCTGTGTGTGGCGTGTCTGTGTGTGGCGTGTCTGTGTGTGTGGCGTGTCTGTGTGTGACGTGTCTGTTCTGTGTGTGTGTGGCGTGTCTGTGTGTGACGTGTCTTTGTGTGACGTGTCTGTGGGCAGCAGCCTGGCGCTGTGCCCATGTGCAGATCCAGCACGGTGGGTGCCAACACAGACCTCAGACACTGTTCCAAGTGAATGCTGACTGACATTATTCCAGGATTAGGTTGTGTATGTGCTATAGTCAGTGCGTGTATGAATGCCACTGGTTCCACTCCAGCACTAAGCTGGGCTGTGAATAGACACAATAGCTCACTGATGTGATTCTTCCTGTCCCAGCTCGTTTCCAGCTGGCAGAGGAATGAGATTCAAACACACATTGGCAAACAGGTGCAAATAGCTGCACAATGCTGGCTAATGCTGCCTAATGCTGTCGGCATGCCCAGCACCCTCTGCCCTCACATTCACAATCCGTGCATAACTCGTGTCTGGATCAGCTGTGAATCATTGACAGAGGTGGACCCTCTCCCAGGGCCACATCCCACCTCCCCACCAGCGTTTACCAGTGGCACCGTGGTCTCAGCAGCTCACCAATACCGAGCCAGCTTTGTCTCAATGCCCCCTCAATGCCACGTGCCGATGTGCCAGCAGTGTGGCACCTTCTGTCTACGTGCACCACAGTGTTGGCATTGCTCTGCCTGACTCCATTTGTAATGTCTGCAAAACAATTCCCTCAGGTTGATCAGACAAGGTTTGGCCACAACAAATCCACATTGGCTTACCTTAATTAGAACATAGAGCAGTATAGTACAGGAACAGGCCCTTCGGCCCACAATGTCTATGCTGAACATGATGCCAAGACCATCACACAGCACAGAACCCATATCCCTCCGTTCCTGCATATCCATATGCCAATCAAAAAGTATTTGAAATCTATATCCAAATCCATAATCAAATATCCATATCCAAATCTATATCCATATGCAAAACAAATTCATATCCTATCCTATCGATATGCCAATCCAAATGTGGTTTAAACGCCACTAACACATCTAACCATCATGGCAGCGTGATCCATCCACCCACCCTCTGTGTATAAACACTTGTCCCGCACATCTCCTTTACACTTTGCTTCTCACGCCTTAAAGCTACGCCCTCTAGTGTTTGACTTTTCCATCCATGAGGAAGGTTCTGACTAAGGATGCTCAACCCTGTCTAAGCCGCTCCTCATTTGTAATTCTTCTATCAGATCTCGTCTTAACTTTCAGTAGAAAATAATTCAAGTCTGTCCAATCTCCCTGAGCCAATAGCCCTAATCCAGGCATCATTCTGCACCCTCTCCAAAGCATCCTCATCGTTCCTGCAATGGGGCAACTAGAACTGCATGCAAGATTCCAAATGCAACCTAACTATAAAGCTGCATCATGATGTCCTGACTCTTAATGCGCCAACATGAAAAGCAAGCATACCATATACCTTCCTTACCAGTCGAGAGTCGCAGTCAAAACAGCATGGAAACAGGCCCTTCGGCCCAACTTTCCTATGTCGACTAACATCAATCAATCAATCAATCAGTCAAAGACTTTATTGTCATTCAAAAATACACCAACAAATGCAAATCTGAGCAAAATTACGTTGCATCTGGCTCACCGTGCAACATAAAATAACAAAATGATAAAATAGGTAAAAAGATTAAATAGATAATAGTGGCGGCACATTATATGGAATTCAAGAGTCTGATGGCTCGGGGGTAGAAGCTGTTGCAAAACCTGGCCATACTGCTCCTTAAACTGCGATACCTTTTGCCCGAGGGCAGCAGAGTGAACAGTCCATGATGCAGATGTGTGGGGTCTTTTATAATGCTGTTGGCCTTGGACAAGCAACGTTTGCTCGCAATGTCCCGGATTGAAGGAAGGGAAGTCCCGATGATTTTTTCAGCCGTCATCACCACTCTCTGCACGGACTTCCAGTCGGAGGCTTTGCAGTCCCCAAACCAGACAGAGATGCAGCTGGTCAAAATACTCTCTATGGTGCCCCTGTTGAAAGTGTTGAGGATGGGATGGGGGAGGTGAGCCCCAACCACACTCACCCCACCTGCCTGTGTTTGGTCCATAGCCCTCTAAACCTTTTCAATACCTCTATCTGTCCTAATGCCTTTATAGTAACAGCCTCATCCACCTCCTCTGGCAGCTCATTCAATATACCCACCTCTCTCTGTGTGAAGAGGTTGCCCCTCAGGTTCCTACTAAATCTTTCTCCTCTATGTACTCTAATTCTTGATCCCTCTACTCTGGGTAAAAGACTACCGTATCTATTCCACACATGAGTTTATACACCTCCATAAGATCACTCAAGTCCTGCAACATCCTCGCAAATCTTCTCTGCACCCTTTCCAGCTAAATAACATGTTTCCTTTGGTAAGGTGACCAAAACTGAACACAATACTCCAAATGTGGCCTCACCAATGTCTTGTAAAAGAAATTCCCAAATAATGACCCGGACTGATTAAGGCCAATGTGCCAAATGGCCCAACAGTAGAGTTGCTGCCTTACCGCCCTTGCAGCACCGGAGACCCAGGTACGATCCCAACTGCGGGCGCTGTCTGTACGGAGTTTGCACGTTCTCCCGTGACCTGCGTGGGTTTTCTCCGAGAGCTCCGGTTTCCTCCCACATTCCAAAGACGTACAGGTTTGTAGGTTAATTGGCTTGGTAAATGTATAAATTGTCCCTAGTGTGTGTAGGATAGTGTTAATATGCGGGGATCGCTGGTCGGCGCGGACCCAGTGGGCAAAGGTCCTGTTTTTGCGTGGTATCTCTAAACTAAACTAAACTAAACTAAAATAGTAAGATTAAACGAGAACTTACCAGTTTGAAGTTTGATCTGTATTTTATGAGGAGTTACGATGAGGGATTACGTGAAGAACCCGCTCAGCACGCATGCGCGGCATACTTCAAAGCAGCGGTGTGGAATCACAGATAGACACAGTTATTGAAGTAAACATAGTAAAGACAAGGAGACATCAGTTCATGAATTTGACCCATATTATTGAGGGTGGGAGTGGAGGGCACGTAATCCCTCATCGTAACTCCTCATAAAATACAGATCAAACTTCAAACTGGTAAGTTCTCGTTTAATCTTACTATTTTACTTCGGAGTCACGTGAGTGATTCCGTGAAGATTTCAAAGCTCTGTGATTTCAAACCGTGTAACAGTTATTACTACATCACTGCCGAAGTCTTTGAGGGAGGAAGTGTGTTATCGTAATCAACCAATGAATCTGTTTGTAGAAAAACACAATGGTATTTTTTAACAATAACAAAGAAATTAAATTGCTCCCCTGGGCTTAAATTAAATATTTGCAGTCCGTAAAATCTTTCCTGCAAATAAAACCGGTTTTGCCAACGGCTTATTATAAAATTTCTGAACGGTCTTTCCCCCGACCATCCTGCTGTAGCCAGGATGTGGTCTATAGGCACGTCCATTCTTTTAGCCGTCGACGTGGATGCTGCCCTGGTGGAATAAAATTTGTACATGTTAGTGTTTATCCCAGCAGTTTTTAGCACCTGCTTGAGCCATCTCGCAATGGTTTGGCTCGTCATCCGACCATAAGGTTTTTTATGACTGACCCACAAGGCTTTTCATCTCCCTCGAATATTTTGGTTGTGTCTATGTAGGATAGTAGGTGGGGCATGGCACATAACCGTGGTTCTGGCGGGTAAGCCCGGAATTCCACGACTGGATTAGGTGTTCCTGGTGTGCTATGTTTGATCAGTCCCTGGATAACGACAGAGATCTGGTCTGGAGCTGTGAGCATGGTGTCCAGTCGCAATAGGTGTAGTGACTGGACCCTCTGTGCAGATACAAGTGACATCAACATGAGTGTTTTGAGCATAGATTGTTCCAGGTTGAGGGATCTGGCTGGTGGCCATCCCCTGAGGTATGTCAGGACCACACTGACATCCCATGTATGGGTGTACCTTGGTCTAGGGGGTTAGAGTTGTAAATACCCTTGATTAGTTTGACCACCAGCGGGTGGGACCCCATGGCCTGTTGTCCTGGAGCTGGTTTTAAATAGACAGGCAGAGCACTTCTAGCTGTGTTGATGGTTCTGTAGCTGAGTCCTTCATCATGGTGAAGGTTCGCCAGGAATTCCAGTACATTGGTAACTGTAGCGGTTGAGTAGGTGGTCCCTGTATCCAAGCAGTACTTCTCCCATTTCTTGATGCTGGACAAGTGCTGTTTTTTAGTGGATGTTCGGAGGGATGCTGACATGGTGTCGACGGTTTGTTCTGATAATCCCAGTCCCAGAAGTGGTTTGTGCAGAATCTGCAACCCAGGAGTTTGATTTTTTCATGGCACGGGTGGCTTGTGCCCGACACTGGGTGTTAATAACTCTGGGTCACTGGGGAATACCATCGGAGTTTCAACAACCATGTCATGGAGTTTTGGGAACCATTCGGGTACTATCAAAATACCTGAAGCAGAGTCCATTTGTATTGTGCGTAGTCCCCAACTGATGAGGCAGAAGGGAGGAGATGCATAGAAGAAGAATTTCCCCAATCCAGCGCGAACGCATCTACCGCTGCTGCCTCAGGGTCTGGTTCCCAAGCGACATACATAGGTACCTGGTGATTTAGCCTTGATGCAAATAAATCGATATCTGGCGTGCCATATTGCTTAATAACTTTTGCAAATTTTTTGAGGTTTAACATCCATTCGGTGTTGTCATTAAATTTATGTAACCTGGTGTCTGCCACTGTATTTAGCTTACCTGGCAGGTAAGTTACTGATAGCCAAATATGTCTTTCGACACACCATTGCCAAATTGTGTTGACCAACTTGTCGCATGATACCGATTTTATGCCGTCCACATGGTTAATGTAGGCCACCACCGTAGGATTATCTATTTGTAACCGTACATGCAAGTGATGCATATTTGTACATATGCTTTTAAACCATAAAAGTCACCCAACATCTGTAGATAATTAATGCCCAGTGTAAGTGGTAAGGATGACTCTGGGTTAGTCCATCTACTATTTGTTAGTGATGATAATAGGTTGAAATTATGCCAAACGTTTTTTGCCCACCACCGTAGTTATGATATTGCTTCAGTGGGTAACTTCATGACACGATCATAATGACCTGTATGTCGTTTTGGTGCCTGTACCTTTGCTCTTTGTAAGTTTTGACAGTGCAAAGGTCCGAATTGTGTAGCCGGAAATGCTGCTACCATTTTCCCAATTACTCTGTTACTTGTCGAATAGTTGGGAGTACGTGGACCATTAAATTGTTGCATGATTGTGCCAATTCAACTGTTTTGTCTCTTGGCAATGTTACAGTCACGTAGACTGAATTAATTGTGAAGCCCAAGTAGTCCATGATTGTGGATGGCTTCAACTTAGATTTATCTGGATGTAAGACAATCCCAGGGTTTCGAATAA
This sequence comes from Amblyraja radiata, assembly GCF_010909765.2. Classification (NCBI taxonomy): domain Eukaryota; kingdom Metazoa; phylum Chordata; class Chondrichthyes; order Rajiformes; family Rajidae; genus Amblyraja; species Amblyraja radiata. Next base: position 14,631,143 of record NC_045999.1, read on the forward strand.
CTGTTTGGTAGCTGATACAGCTAACATAGTCAATTCCATGGTCTTGCCTATTATTTAAGATATCATCAAGATATGCCATGACAATATGTTTTTGACTTGTGAATATTGCCAGAGCTGGTTTTAGTATCTTGGTGAATAATCTTGGGCTGATGTGAACCCATTGGGTAACGCTTTAAACTGCCATAGCTGCCCCATCCAGGTAAATTTCAGGTATCTGCGATGATCCTTGTGAATGGTACTAAATAGTAAACATCTTTAAGATCAATGCTTGCCATGAAGTAACCTTTGGAAATTAGTTGTTTGGCAGTAACAACCGTTTCCATTTTGAAATGTATATGCTTAACAAACATATTTAGTGAAGTTAAGTCAATGATGATGCGACATCCACCATCTTTTTGGGTTTAGTGACGAATATTTGATACGAATTCCAAGGGTTCATGTTTCCCATGATACCCTTTGTAATTAGTCTCACCAGTTCAGCTTGTCCCTCTCGTTTCTTTAACGGAGAGGGAAAATACCCTCTGGGGTAAATGTTGAACTGGTGGCAATTTTTCTAGTATGAATTGTATTTTGTATCCACTAAAGCCATTGAGTATATACTGATCACTCGTGATAGACTCCCGTGCTTCTTAAAACAGGTGTAATCTCCCCCCTGTTAGTATTAAGCCCCTATTTTCTATATGTTGGTAGGAACCAGACCCACCTACCTCCATGGTTATGGGTATTCTTCTGTTTCCTGCCAGTCCAACGAGTCTTGCACGTTGTCTGACGTGGCGGTGATGTTGGGGGGTGGCGCATTTTCCATGGGGCCTGCTCTGGGCCCTGACCTGAAAGGCTTACGGGATTGGCATGCAGGCCCCGAGCTTTCACCAGTACCATGAGGTAGACCCTCCTGGTGGACGCGTTAGAGGTACTGCTGACTGGTTTACGTGTGGTGCTCATTCCAGACCCTGCCCTCTTGCGCCGATATTTTGGACACTTCGACCAGTTTTTTAGGCTTGGTTTGGTAACTTAGCCAGACAGCAGGATCTGTGGTTGTGAGGTCGGCGTTCTCACAGTCCTGTAAAATTTTTTGAGTTGAGGGCAGGTTTTATAACTTCCTGAGAAGTTGCGGAGCACTGCGAACAGTAGGTCAGGTGTTTTGCCATACTACCCTGCCCCTCTGGAAAGAGCATGCAAAAATGATAGCCGACGTCAGGGATATCAAATTCATTTTAAGATATTTGGGTTTTAAAAAGCGATGCTCAATGTACCCCCCAATAATGGTGGGCACTTTGAGTAAATGCAATTTAGGGGAGGCGTGATGAAATCCAACACCTCATGACTACCTGTCTTGGAGAGGTTTTTTGAAAAGAACAGGTAGTATGCTGGCCGCCAGTTGAGACTGAAAAGCCATCTCGCTAGTGGTGGAGCCACATAGCGGCCACACCCAGCAGCTCTTCCTGATCCTGTACCTCAAGCATACTCCCGATGTTGTTCAGCCAGTGACCCCTCTTCTTGACCAGCCCAGCTCTGGTTCCCATCAATCCCTCGACAAGGGAGATGGCCAGTGCTGTTAGGCACTGGAGTGGGAGTGTTAGCTCCCTTGGCGGACTTGCCCCTGCTCCTGAGGCAAGTCTCGCTGGAGTTTTTAGCTCCATGACCTTCATCTGGCTTGGAGAAACAGACACTCTTGTTTCTTGTTTGAAGTGCTGATCCCATCTTCCGTGTCTGTCTCCAGCCTGAGGTTGGTCCTGACCTTGCTGTTAGAGGCTGCCTGCCGTTTTCGGGCGGCATTTCAGCGGTTTTCGGGCGGCGAGTCTCCTTGTCGGGAGTCTGCAGGGGTGCCGGCCGGTTTTTAAATTTCCCTCCAGTCCGTTGCTGTTGGTCAGACAGCTGTTTTAGCGGAGGTACACAAAATTGCTGGGGAAACTCAGCGGGTGCAGCAGCATCTATGGAGCGAAGGAAATAGGCGACGTTTCGGGCCAAAACCCTTCTTCAGACTGATGGGGGGTGGGGGGGGGGAAAGAAAGAAGGAAAAGGGGAGGAGGAGGAGGAGCCCGAGGGCGGGCGGATGGGAGGGTGGGAGGAGACAGCTAGAGGGTTAAGGAAGGGGAGGAGACAGCAAGGGCTAGCCAAATTGGGAGAATTCAATGTTAATGCCATAAGGACGCAAGGTCCCCAGACGGAATATGAAGCTGTTTTAGCGGACTGGGCATCAGCGCAGCACCCGTGTCTGTGGACCGCAGCGTGTGCAGTCCCGTTGCCGCCTCTCCCCCCTCCACTGTCGGCTCCTTCCCTGGAGTCGAAAGGGGGCCGCTTCCCTCTGCCGCTTCCCTCCCCCTGGAGCAAAAACAAACGCAAAACCCGACTTTAAACTGAAGGTAAATACTTACCTAACGTTTCTTTCCTTCAGGCTTGTAGCAGGAACGCCTGACTCCCGCTGTAGCCGCTGTTGCACTGCTGGCGTTAATGCCGCGCATGCGTGCTGAGCGGGTTCTTCACGGAATCACTTACGTGACTCCGAAGTAAAATAGCCTTCTTTACCTATCTACCTGTGATGCCACTTGCAAGGAACTGCTCGACACCACTTCCCAGAACCCGCCATTCACTCTGCAAGTCCTGCCCTGGTTGGACCTTAGACAAAAATGTAACACCTCACGTTTCTCTGTATTAAATTCCATCAACAATTCCTCAGCCCACCTGCCCAACCGATCACGATCCTGCTGCAATTGTTGACAGCCATTTGCAATTCCACCTACTTCAGTGTCAGATTGCTCGGACTTGCTCGGAGTAAATTCCATTTCTGTAGCTGATCAATATCCCACTGTATACGTTGATAGCCTCCCTCACCGTTCACGATAACAACTATCTTGGTGTCATCTGTAAACCTATTAACCAACCCGTATGCGTTTATGTCCAAGTAGTAATTTACATTCCTCTTGCAAGCCTCTATAATTTAATGGCACAGTTGTAACACAGGAAATATTGCAGTCATTGCTTTGTAGCAAGGACTGAGAAAGCAGCAATACAATCATCGCCGGGTAATCTGTTGTCCAGCCACACCAAGCTGCACATGCTGGAATCCTGAACCAAACACTAAGTGCTGGAGGACCTTAGCGGCTCAGCCAGCATCTGAGGAGGGACATCACAGGCGATGTTTTGGGTGGGAACCTTTTATCAGCTGGGACCCTTCAGTTGTCTACAATGAGAATAGCACAGGATATAACAGTCTTGTCAGCCAGGAACCAGGCACCTTGACAGGTGTGTGCACCTTGTGTTACTGTTACTGGGGCCTCTAACACAGCCAAGCTCTGCCCCGCCCCCTGCGGCTGCCGGAGGTTTCCGTAGACTCTGTCCATGCGCCCAGATCTGAGGCCCGGCTCGGTGGACCAATGCATCTGTACATTCGACACTAGCGTGGGATAGCGGTGATGGGAAAGATGAGTCGGGCATAATCCAGTCTTCTGAACCTAGCAATGTTACAAAATTTTGAGATTTAAAAAATCAAGTCTGTAATTTATCCCATCAGATAAAGCATAAAAATAAGTTTAATTTGACACCTAATTCACTTTCATATCTCAAGTATTTAAAAAGTTATGGCCATTTTCATACTGGGAAATGAGCATCTTGTTCCCTATTGATTTTCTATGGACATAACAAAAAAGCTGTGATCGTGAACAGTCAAAAGCCCATAACTTTCTTAAAAATTAAGAGAACTGAATGAAATTTTCAGTTATCATAGATTGAAGCATTCTGAAACAAATATAAAATAATCTTACTTGGATGACCTGAAATTAAAGCATATAATTAGTTAGTTACCTAATTGTAGCTAATTTCAGACTTCAATTACTAGATCTAAACATCTATCCATTTCTTAATAAATGATTAACATTTTTAAATAGCCTAAATGTCCAAATAATATTCACAAATAATTCACAATAAAACATGATTTTAAAATCTCATTTACATTAATTTATAGGCCAAATGGAAGGAATTTAGTGTTTAATTGCTGTAAATAAATGTCCATTTAAATCAGCTTTCCAGTGGGTCCCTGTGGAACGCGCTGGTTTAGAACGTTCACATTGCGGTAGATTTGTGCCCCAAATGCCGAGAAAAATACTGCGGGATATAATGGGCCCAAAATGAGTTACTCGCAATATTAAACTTTGTATAAAGGGATCTTTAGAAGCCCTTTTTAATGTAAAAATATACAGCCAACCTTCTGTGGTTTGCTTTATGAGACCCTGCGGTTGCTGGCGGTCGCGGGTTTAGAGATTGATTTTTAAACTACTATAACTATTATTCAAGGCCTTTAAACCTAATAATAGCTTTTGCGACGGGGTCTTTCAGCGATTTTTCGTTAATAATTAACTAGGCTGAACATTTTCGATTGGAACAGAGAAAATCGCGTTTTAAACCCGCCCCCTCTAAACGGCGCCAAAATCGCGCACACCCGCAACGGCAGATTTTCACCGACGCTTCAGGTAGGCTTTGCAACATACCTACTGAACCCCAGAGTTATCTACAGGGGTGAGGGTGAAGGGAGGGGGGGATGTCGCTGGTGGATTTATGGACAGGAGCAGTCATGAAGCTTTGTTGAGTGATCCTTGTAACAGAAGTCAATAGTTTAGAGATACAGCGCGGAAACGCCCTTCAGCCCACCGAGTCCGCGCCGACCAGCGATCCCCGTACACTAACACTATACTACACACAATCTTTACCAAGCCAAATAACCTACAAACTTGTACATCTTTGGAGTGTGGGAGGAAACCCAAACAGGTCACGGAGAGAACATACAATCTCCATACAGACAGCACCCATAGTCTGGATCACGAACACGGGTCTCTGGCGCTGTGAGGCAGCAACTCTACCTCTGCGTTTAGAGCCTGGAGATACAAGGCTGCAGATGCTGGAATGTTGCTGGAGGAAGGCAGCGGGTCCAGCAGTGTCTGTGTCCCCCACACACGCTGCTCCATTCTCTGAGTTCCTCCAGCAGATTGTTATTGTCCATCTACTGATAATATCATTGATGGGCAAGAGGACTCGACTGGTGAGATGTCCTCAGCAACAGTGGCTATTTGGGAGCGCAGGAAACTGTCTGGATAAGGGTCTCAACCTGTCTAGATAAGGTTCTCCATTCCCTCCCCTTGATACCATCTGAGTGGCTGAGATCCTCCAGCACGTTGTAGTTTGTTTGTGCACAGCAGGGGTGGCCCCAATGTGATCCCCTTGACCTTTATACCAAAGATCCTCTGCTATAGGATCTTTGCTTTATACGCTGTTTAAGCATTGCTTGTGTTTCCAATGGACTGGGAGTGGTCTGTGATGAGGCAACTGTCTGAATGACCAGACTCTGATCACTCGTAGAGGTATACAGCGTGGCAACGGGACCTTGGGCCCAGCTTCCCCTCACTGGATGGAGTTAAGAGAGAGTTAGATAGAGCTCTAGGGGCTAGTGGAGTCAAGGGATATGGGGAGAAGGCAGGCACGGGTTATTAATTGGGGGCGATCAGCCCTGATCACAATGAATGGCAGTGCTGGCTCGAAGGGCCGAATGGCCTCCTCCTGCACCGATTTTCTATGTTTCTATGACCAACATGCCCCATCTACGCCAGTCTCACTCACTCTTCAACACCCTCCCCCTTGGTTAGACCTCACATGCTGGGTGCAGGGTCTGTCTGGACACAGGCGTCTAGTCTTGCATCTGTGCTTGAGGTTGAGTTGGTGGGGGGTTGACCAGCTGGGGTCTGCAGCCTGGAACTAACGGTGTCTCTACCCTTCGCCCACTCCACAGGCTTCACACACACACGACGCCATCATGGAGGCAACTCAGCTGATGAAGGAGGCCGTGGACGATATCATGGTGACGCTGAACGAGGCGGCCAGTGACATTGGTATGGTGGGTGGCATGGTGGATGCCATCGCCGAGGCCATGAACAGGGTAAGTCCCCTCGCGGAGGACCACCAGGCAAGTGGCTCATCCAAAGGGTCTGAAGAAGGGTCTCAACCTGAAACGTCACCAATTCTTCAGCCCACCGATTCTGCACCGGCCATGATCCCCGCACACTAACGCTATCCTACACACACAAGGGACAATTTACAATTTTTACCAAAGCCATCTGGCGCTGTAAGGCAGCAACTCTACCGCTGCTGTGCCACCGTGCCGCCCTTGGCCACAGACAAAGGCATTGGCAGCAGCCTGCCAGAGGTTGGTGGGGACAATGGTTTCTAACGAGGAGATCACATTGGTGGACACACAGAGAGCAAGGGGCAACCAGAGACCGAGCAGGTGGCAGCGTGGGTGAATGCCGGAAATGTGCCGCTCGCTAGAATTAAAGATGTTTCACAGTGAAGTGGGAGGAGTGAGGAGTTTGGAAACAAGGATGAGAATGTTAATTCAGAAGTGTGGTGATGGGTGATGGGTGATATAGGGCTGGTGGGGGGGTCTCAGCAGGGGTAGCGATGGGCTGAAGGTTACGGGGTGGGTGGGGGGCAGTGGCGGGTGGTCAGCGGGAAGTTAAGGGGAAGTTGGAACAGGTGAATGGACTAATGGACTAGTGGGAATATGGAATTGGTGAGGATGGGGAAGAATAAGGCAGGTGGAAAGGACAGATGGGTGAGTTCATGGCAGAGAGAGGCTGGAGGGAGGGTTTAGTTTAGTTTAGAGATACAGCACGGAAACAGGCCCTTCAGCCCACCCACACCCACACCCACCAGCGATCATCTGTTCACACAAGTTCTCTGTTATCTCACTATGTCATCCACTCCCGACAGATAGGGGCAATTTACAAATGCCAATTAACCTATCAACCTGCATGTTTTTGGGATGTGAGCGGAAACCGGAACACCTAGACGAAGGGAGAACGTGCAAACTCCACACATTTAGCACCCGTAGTCAGGATGCAGGTCTCTGGTCCTTTCAGGCAGCAGCTCAAGCAGCTGCGCCAATCTGCAGCCCTTTGTGTTTCGAGATGCAGCGTGGAAACAGGCACTTCAGCCACCGACTGCTCCACCCACCCCCCCCCCCCCCTCGCTGTCAGTGGGTTCATGTGTTACTGCTCCGTTATCTGAGCGCTGGTGTCTGTTGTTGTTGTTTATCTCGGTCCAGACTGGTGCAGAGACCTCCATTTCCCTCGTCACTGAGTTACAGTGGAGAAAGAGAAAGTGGTGAGGAGGCTATGCATCGCGTTCTGAGCTTGTGTGCCACCACCATAGAGTCATAGTGAAACCGTGTGGAAACAGGCCCTTCGGCCCAACTTGCCCACACCGGCCAACAGTGTTGAAGCGTGAGTGTTGCTGAGGCACAGGCAAGTGGGACATTGTTGGCCAGTATGGGCAAGTTGGGCCGAAGGGCCTGTTTCTACACTGTATGACTCTGTCTATGAATCTAGGAGGTAGTTGGATAGGACAGGTTTGTAGGGATATGGGCCAAACGCGGGCAGGTGGGATTAGTGTAGCTGGGACATTGGTGGCTGGTATGGGCAAGTTGGGCCAAAGGGCCTGTTTCTACGCTGTATGACTCTCTGACAGTCAGTTCCTTTGGACCCTGTCACTAAGCTCACAGGTTAGTCCCACTCCCCTTCATGAGTTAATTATTGCTGGGTGGTGACACATACAGTACAGTAACAGGCCCTTCCACCCATCATGTCGACCAAGATGCCCCATCTATATCCCTGCATCTTTCCTGTCGATACACCTGTCCAAATGTCATTTGAATGTTGTGACAATACCTGCCTCGATGCCACTCCCTGTCGGTGATGGTTGGCACCGAGCCCGGACTGGCACTGATGCGTTTTCCATCTTTCCTCTTTGCCAGCTGGATGACGGCACCCCTCCAGAACCCGACGGCAGTTTTGTGGACTGCCAGACCACCATGGTGAAATACTCCAAGGCGATCGCAGTTACTTCTCAGGAGATGGTGAGTGAGAGCATGGGGTCACTATCCGTCGCGGGTTTGCTGGCATCTCCACAACGTCCCGCCCATCACCATGAACAGCACACACGTGTATAAACCAAAGACAGACGTGTACACAGTATTACATATGCTGAGAGAATGCTGGGCTTGTACACTCTGGAATTTAAAAGGATGAGAGGGTATCTTATTGAAACATATAAGATTATTAAGGATTTGGACACTCTAGAGGCAGGCAACATGTTCCCGATGTTGGGGGAGTCCAGAACCAGGAGACACACTTTAAGAATAAGCGGAAAACCATTTAGAACAGAGATGAGGAAACATTTCTTCACACAGAGAGTTGTAAGTCTGTGGAATTCTCTGCCTCAGAGGGCTGAGGAAGCCGGTTTTCTGGATACTTTCACGAGAGAGCTAGATAGGGCTCTTAAAGATAGCGGAGTCAGGGGATATGGGGAGAAGGCAGGAACAGGGTACTGATTGGGGATGATCAGCGATGATCACATTGAATGGCGGTGCTGGCTCGAAGGGCCGAATGGCCTACTCCTGCACCTATTGTCTATTATCTATTACAGTCACCCATGAACAGAACTAGGGCGCATCTATGCACATACTCACACGCATGCACACACACACACGTGCACATACACACACGTGCACATACACAGATGCACAGACGCACACACACTCGCACACGAGCACACACAGACGCACCCTGTCTGACTGTGTTCTCTGCCTCTCTACAGATGACCAAGTCGGTGACGTGCCCCGAGGAGCTGGGCGGCCTGGCCTCGCAGGTGACCACCGACTACAGCCACCTGGCCCACCAAGGGCGGCTCGCAACGGTCACTGCCGACACCCAGGAGGTACGCCAGTCCCTGCCGCAGGGCACCAACCCGCCAATACCGGTACCCGCCACCAACCTGCCGCGCGGCGCTGTACGCGGAGCCCACTCCCTGGGTCACCACCCTGTCTGGCACAAGGGAATGGAGGGACGTGGATCACGAGCAACTTGGCATCACGTACGGCATGGAGATTGTGGGCCGAAGGGCCTGTTCCTGTGCTGCACTCCTGTTCTAGCACGAGCCTCCATTTATTGTCGATTCTTAATTCCCCTGAGGATGTATTGGGAAACTTTCTTTCCCAACTCCAGGGGCAGCTGTGGTCCCACCAGGCAGGTCCTGATCTACCACACGCAGGCTTGGAATTCCCAAGTAATGGAGAGGAAACTCAGGAGCAAAAGACTGGAACAAATCTTGTTTTAAAATCTTGTTATTTGTCATATAGAAGAGATAGTGATTGGTTCGTAGACTCTCTCTCCTTGCATTGTATACTATGAGGGAAGGCCAAGACCCAGAACATTCCAGAAACATTCAACAGGCCAGGCGGCATCAGTGAGCAGGCAGGAAGGAAGATCTTTAACAGTGTCCCTCTCCGCAGATGCTGCCTGACCTGCTGGGTGTTTCCAGCGGTTTATGTTTTTATTTCAGAGTTGCAGCATCTGCAGCTGTGATTTTTGTTTACTGAGAGCATTGAGTCTCAGGTGACCAATAGAAAGAGTGTGGGTAGACACAAATTGTTGGAGTAACTCAGTGGGACAGGCAGCATTTCTGGAGAGAAGGAATGGGTGACGTTTCGGGTCGAGGCCTTTCTTCTGACTGAGAGTCAGAGGGAAACTAGAGATATGGGAGGGTACAATTAACATGTAAGGTGTGAAAAGGACAGATCAAAGCAGACGAAGATCAAGGAAACGTATGTTGATTCCTTGTTGGCTGAGGGGAAGGTGACAACGAGGCATACAAACAGTAAAATTAATCAGGAGGGGTGATGACCAAGGGATGGTTTGCTGGAAACATGGAGCCTGGGTTATTGATCAAACTACACTGTACCACAGAATCACATTGATGGATCTGGAATTCAAACCCAGTCTCCAAAATGGTGACAACAATAACAGGGTCATTGGGTATACTAATGCTATTTAGGGAAGGAAACTTGACATCCTTGCTTGCTCTGCTTCAAGCCAGGACAGTGATTGCTGGGATACCATCAATAGTCAACATTCCAAAAGCACTGTTGTTCAAGATGTGGACTCTTATACATCGGCGAGACCAAACGCAGACTGGACGATCGTTTCACATAAATCTTCGCTCAGCCCGCGTGAACCAACCTGATCTCCCGGTTGCTGGACACTTTAATTCTCCTTCCTATTCCTACACAGACCTTCCTGTCCTCGGTCTCCTCCATTGTCAGAGTAAGGCTAAACACAAATTGGAGGAATCTCATATTTTGCTTGGGCAGCTTAGTGGTATAAATATTGATTTCTCTCACATCAGGTAGCCCCGGCATTCCCTCTCTCTCTATCCCTCCCCCACCCAAGTCGCACTAGTTTCTCATTTTCATCCTTCTTAAAGCCTACAAAGTGGCTTGTTTCCTTTATCATCATTACTTTGTTGCATATTTTTCATTCATTATTCTTTATCTCTACATCACCGTCTATATCTCTCGTTTACCTTATCCCTAACCAGTCTGAGGAAGGGTCTCGACCCAAAACGTCACCCATTCCTTCTCTCCAGAGATGCTGCCTGTCCCGCTGAGTTACTCCAGCTTTTTGTGTCTACATACCAAAAGCTCCTAAAGGTTCAGTTTAGTTTATTGTCATGTGTACCGAGGTACAGTGAAAAGCTTTTGTGCGTGTTAACCAGTCAGTGGAAAGACAATACGCGATTACAATCGGGTCATTCACAGTGCACAGATACAGGATAAAGGGAATAACATGAAGTGTTTAGTCCAGTACAGTCTGATCAAAAATAGTCCAAGGGTATCCAATGAGGTAGATATTAACTCAGGACTGCTCTCTAGTTGTTGGTAGTTTGGTTCAGTTGCCTGATAACAGCTGGGAAGAAATTGTCCCTGAATCTGGAGATTTTCACACTTCTATACCTTTTGCCCGATGGGAGATGGGAGAAGAGGGAGTGGCCAGGGTGCGACTTGTCCTTGATTATGCTGCTGGCCTTGCCGAGGCAGCATGAGGTGTAAATGAAGTCAGTGGTTGGTTTGTGTGATAGTCTGAGCTGTGTCCACAATTCTCTGCAATTCCTTGCGGTGTTGGATGCAGCTGTTGCCAAACCAAGCTGTGATGCATCCCGATAACATGCTTTGTACGGCGCACCTGTAGAAGTTGGCGAGAGTTGTTGGGCAAAACCTTTACTTCCTCAGCCTTCTAAGGAAGTAAAGGTTTTGAGAGATATGGGCCAGACACGGGCAGGTGGTACGAGTGTGGATTGAGCATGTTGGTCGGCATGGACAAGTTGGGCCAAAGGGCCTGTACGACTCTATGACACCATTGTGGTTTCTCTGGCACTCGCTCCCAATGATCATTCACGGTTCAACGTCCAGACTTGCATTGCAGCTCTCAGTCAGCTGGTGACGTTGTGGAGATGTGACTAAGTATCTCCATGCTCCACCACCCATTAGACTGCGCTCTCTTTACTCGGTTACATTTTCTGCCTCGGGGTCTCGGTGCCGTGACGTCCAAGTTGAACGTGGAGCCGGGGGGAAGGGTTCTGGCCTTCGGTGGGCAGGCAGTTTCCGGAATGACCTGCTCCTATTCTCTGTACAGATTGGGTTCCAGATCAAGACGCGGGTTCAGGACCTGGGCCACGGCTGCATCTACCTGGTGCAGAAGGCCGGGGCCGTTCAGATCAGCCCCACGGACAACTTCACCAAGAGGGAGCTCATCGAGTGTGCCCGAGCTGTGACTGAGAAGGTGAGCTGCTCCACCCACACACTCGACATAGACGGCAGCAAGGCATATGACAAGGGCACACATGGGAGGCTGATCCAGAAGATTAAGATGCGCGGGATTCACGGCGACTTGGTCGAATGTCTTAAGGGGCGTGTCCCACTTGCCGATTTTTTTCAGTGACTGCCGGCATCATTGACTGACGTTTCAGATCACCGAAAAATGTGCGGCGGTGACACGGCGTGATGACGTATTGATGCGGCGTGACACGGCGTGATGACGTATTGATGCGCGATGTTATTTCAAGTGTCGCAACACTTATTTTGTCGCCGCTGGATTTTGAAATGTTCAAAATCTTTTGGCGACCCTGATATAACGCTGGCAGTCGCCGAAAGAAATCGCCACGTGGGACAGGCCCTTTACTGAGGGTTATGGTGGAAGGGCTGTAATCAGGCTAGACGTCTATGACCAGTGGAGTTCCACAGGGATCTGTGCTGGGACCTCTGCTTCTATACTGTATACTGTAAAAATGCGATGGACTTAAACATTGACGGGTTGGTTACCAAGATTGCTGGGGTCGTGGGCTGTGACGAGGGCTTGTAAACAGAGGGATTATAGATCAGCCATAGAAATGGGTGGAGAAATGGCAGATGGACTTTAATCCGAGCAAGTGTGAGGTGTTGCACTTTGGGAGGTTGAATGTAAGGGGAAAGTATACAGTTCATGGCAAGGTCTTTAATGTACAGATGAAACTTGAAGCTCCAAGTCCATATCTCTGTCAAAGTGGCCACACAATAAGGTGTCTGGTGTGCGTGCATTCATTGGTCATGGCATGGAGTATAAGAGTCAGGAAGTCATGATGCAGTTCTATAAGACTGAGGCATATTTAGAATATTGTATGCAGTTCAAACCACTAAATGCAGGGCAAATCTGGAGGCTGGAGAGGGTGCGGATGAGAGGGTGCAGATTGGTGCCAAGATTATTGGGTACTGGTGAAGAGGAGGACTAACGACTTGTTTTCTCTAAAGCACCAGAGGTTGAGGGGAGACCTGATAGAAATATACAAAATGTTGATAGGCATAAATAAGGTAGAAAGTCAGAATCTTTTTTCAAGTGTGGAAATTTGAAGGACAGGAGGGCGCAGCTTTGAGGTGACATGGGCAAAGTTTAACGGAGATGTGTATAGCATGTTTTGTACACAGAGACTGGGGGGTGCCTGGAACACATTGCCAGGAGTGGTGGTGAGGCAAGTATCAATAATGCGGTTTAAGAGGCTTTTAGATAGGCACACAGAAATGCAAGCAATGGAGGGATTTGATAGATTATTGATTAGTACGGGTGTTAGGAGTTATGGGGGGGAAGGCAGGAGAATGGGGTTGAGAGGGAAATATAGATCAGCCATGAATTGCAGCGTAGAATTGATGGGCCAAATGGCCTAGTTCTGTTCCTACAACTTATGAACATATGTACATGCAGGCAGAGGAGATTAGTTTTACTTGGCATCACGTTCAGCACAGACATTGTGGGCTGAAGGGCCTGTTTCTGTGCTGTACTGTTCTATGCTCTACTTCATCCTTACAATTGGAGCTTTAAAAAGTAGATGGATAAAAATCTTGTAGAAGAAGTACAAAGGCTTCACCTGATATAGGTGATTCCGGCAGGTAGTACGGCTGTCTGTCGTACAGCTCCAGTAATGCTGGTTCAATCCCAACCTTGGGTACTGTCCGTGGGTTCTGGGTTCTTGGTTTCTTGGTCCTCCAAAATATTCCAAATGGAATTTAAACTGGAGGTGGTGAAGGCTTAAGCCAGAAAGGGTTATTGGGAAGAAAGAGCTACTTTAAATGTAGTTGCAGCTGGTAGGGTAACTATAGTTGGGTGGAGATTATTCCATGCTTTAATTGTGCGGGGGGGAGAACGAATTGCTGTACACATCTGTCTGTGGCCTGACCCACTGAGTTCCTCCATCGCTCTGGAGAGAATGGACAGGTGACGTTTTGAGTCAGGACCCTTCTTCAGACTGATTGGAGAGGGTGGGGGGAGGAAGCTGGAAAAGAGAGTTGGAGGCTGGACAAAGCCTGGCAAGTGATAGGTGGATACAAAATGCTGGAGTAACTCAGCGGGACAGGCAGCATCTCTAGAGAGAAGGAATGGATGAAGTTTCAGGCTGAAACCCTTCTTCAGATGTGATAGGTGGATATAGGTGAGGGAGACACAAGAAACTGCAGAGGCTGGAATCGTGCATAGAGCACAATTTAGTTAGATGCACACAATCTCTTGCCCAGACTGGGGGAATCAAAGAGCAGAGGACATAGGAACACATGAGTACACCTGAGCACACCTGCCCCAGCGTGCCCCGACTGATCTACCCCAAACTCCCACGGCTCCCGGCTGCCATCTCATTCACTGATCTTTTAAACATTTATCCACCTCAAGAGACAAGAGTCGAGAGTGTTTTCGGGTCATATCCCAGAGAGAACAATGATATTCTAACTTGCAGCAGCACAACAGAATATGTCGAGTACTCTGTAAATAATAAAATAAATGAAAAATAGTTCAGTGTGTGTGATATAGATATGCACACACATAAAAACAATCAAACAATAATAGTGCAAAAAGACAGACCAATGCCCCCCCCCCCCTCCCCATCTATATATTTTAGAGCTTTATTGGAGGTTATGGTGCCATCGTCATAACTCTCGTTTCCCCTATCCCTAACCAGTCTGAAGAAGGGTCTCGACACGAAACATCACCCATTCCTTCTCTCCAGGGATGCTCTCTGGAGCAGAGATTTCCAGAGATTCACTCCATTCCACAACAAGATATTTCTATGCACCTCAGCTTTAAGTAACTGGCCCTGATCTTGTTCAAGACTGCCACTGGTGAAAACAGCTTGACATCTCTCCCTCTCCCTACCTGTGGTGACCCTGAGGATCCACTTTGTTTCAGTAAGATCACCCCTTTTCCCTCTAACCTCCAAAGAAGACACACCCAAACTGTTTGGTCTCTCTAGATAGTACAAAGCTCTCATCCCAGCCTGGCCGATCTCCTTTGGACTACCATCTGCACCCTATAGAGTTTGTAACGTAACCTCATCCCCTTCCACCAAAGGTCACTACACCATAGGTTTCCCACATCCCAGCTACGTGCCAGTTGTTGGGTGAATTGGCTGCAATAAACGACACCAAGAGGTGGGAGAATGAGTGAGAAGTTACTGGGTAAGCGCAGGAGAGAAGGTTGCAGGGAAACAAGTTAACTCTAGACTTTAGAGATACTGAGCGGAAACAAGCCCTTCGGCCCACCGAGTCCGCACTGACCAGCGATCACCCCGTACACTAGCATTATCCTACACACTGGGTATAACTTATAACTTTACCAAAGCCAACTAACCTACAAATCTGTACATCTTCGGAGTGAGGGAGATAAATCGGTCATCGCCTCCAGAGGAGATGACCCGATGTCTCTACGGGACGCTTCACCTGACCATCGATCACCGGCTGAGAAGGATATGTGGGCAGGTCAGCATGGGCAAGATGGGACAAAGGTTCTGTTTCCTTGCTGTATAACTCTGTGACCTTTTCACACCAGTTGTATGTCATCCCATTTTCACATCCGCTCCCTATAGAGTTTACAGAGGCCAATTCGCCTACAAACCCGAGATAAACACCAAATCCTGGAGTAACTCAGTGGGCCAGGCATCATCTCTGGAGAAAATGGATAGGTGACATTTCGGATTGGGACTGATCAGGGTGAGGAAGGGTTCTGACCCTATATGTCACCTATCCATTTTCTCCAGAGACGCTGTCTGACACTCTGAGTCACACCAGTACGTTGTATCTATCTTTTGTGTAACCCAGCATTTGCAGTTCCTTTTCATTGCGTTTTAACCTCCAAACCCATACATCTTTGGGATGTGGGAGGAAACCGGAGCACCCGGTGAAATCCCACACGGGTTATAGGGAGAACGTGCAAACACCACATTGACAGCACCTGAGGTCAGGATCATGTCTGGGTCTTTGTAGCGGATCCACCAGCTATGCCACTGTGTCACCCCTAGCAGTAATGTTCCTCTCAGTCAGTGGCTAGCAGCCGATCTGAGCTATAAGAAGGTGCAGGAGCAGCAATTCATGTTTAGTTTAGAGATACAGCATGGAATCAGGCCTTTAGGCCCACCGAGTCCACGCTGACCAGCGCTCCCCACACACTAACACTACCCTACACACACTAGGGACAAATATACCAAGCCAATTAACCTACAAACCTGTACGTCTTTGGAGTGTGGGAGGAAACTGGAGCGCCCGGGGAAAACCCACGCAGGTCACTGGGAGAACATACAAACTCTGTACAGACAGCACCCTTGGTCAGGATCGAACCTGGGTCTCTGGCGCTGTAAGGCAGCAAAACCTATTTCTTCACCACCATGCAGCCTTGTCTGTGGTTAGACAGAAGCCTCAGAGATCAGAACTGGTGTGAAGCCAAGTATGTCTAATTCAACCATTCAACGTGTCGGTGTGAACTCCTGCAGTAATGTTAAACAAAGGTTGCCTCATTTATGGAGCTGAGGCTGCAGTCCATCGCTCCGTTTCACATGTGTCTGATGATGTCTGACCAGGTCTTGTTGCCTTGCCCAGGTCTCCCTGGTTCTCTCCGCCCTGCAAGCTGGCAACAGAGGGACGCAGGCTTGTATCACCGCAGCCAGTGCCGTGTCCGGCATCATTGCCGATCTCGACACCACCATCATGTTCGCCACGGCTGGCACCCTCAACGCAGAGAACAACGAGTCCTTTGCCGACCACAGGTGAGTGGATGTTCACCGATGAGGCAAGTGTGTTTTATAGTCATATTGCCCAGGCAGAACAATGGCATTCTGACTTGCAGCAGCACAACAGAATATGTAAACATAGTATACTGTAAACAGAATAAACAGAAAAAAGTACAGTATATATATGTACAGTGCATTCAGAAAGTATTCAGACCCCTTCACTTTTTCCACATTTTGTTACATTACAGCCTTATTTTAAAATTGATTAAATTATTATTTTTAAATCATTATACACACAATACCCCAGAATGAAGAATCGAAAACAGGTGTTTAGAAATTTTGCAAAGTAATTAAAAAGAAATAACTGAAATATCACATTTACATAAGTATTCAGACCCTTTGCTATGACACTCAACATTGAGTGGTTCATCCTGTTTCCATTGACTATCCTTGAGATATTTCTACTACTTGATTGGAGTCCACCAGTGGTAAATTAAATTGATTTGACATGATTTGGAAAGGCACACACCTGTCTATATAAGGTCCCACAGTTGACAGTGCATGTCAGAGCAAAAACCAAGCCATGAAGATGAAGGAATTGTCTGTAGACCTCCGAGACAGGATTGTGTCGAGACACAGATCTGGGAAAGGGTATGAAACAATTTCTGCCGCATTGCAGGTCCCGGAGAGCACAGTGGCCTCCGTCATTCTTAAATGGAAGAACTTTGGTACCACCAGGACTCTTTATAGAGCTGGCCACCTGGCCAAACTGAGCAATCGGGGGAGATGGGCCTTGGTCAGGGAGGTGACCAAGAACTTGATGGTCACTCTGACAGAGATCCAGTTCCTCTGTGGAGATGGGAGAACCTTCCAGAAGGCCAACTGTATCTGCAGCACTCCACCAATCAGGCCTTTATGGTACAGTAGCCAGACAGAAGCCACTCCTCAGTAAAAGGAACACGACAGCCTGCCAAAAGGCACTTAAAGAACTCTCAGACCATGAGAAACAAGATTCCTTGGTCTGATGAAACCAAGATTGAACTGATGCCAAGCGTCACAGCACAAAACCAGGTACTGCTCATCACGGTGAAGCATGGTGGTGGCAGCATCGTGCTGTGGGGATGTATTTCAGTGGCAAGAACTGGGAGACTAGTCAGGATTGATGGAAACATGAACAGTACAGAGAGAACCTTGATGAAAACCTGCTCCAGAGCGCTCTGGACCTCAGACTGGGGTAGAGGTTCACCTTCCAACAGGACAACGACCCTCAGCACACAGCCAAGACAACGCAGTAGTGGCTTTGTGACAAGTCTGTGAATGTCCTTGAGTTGCCCAGCCAGAGCCCAGAATTGAACCCGATCAAACATCTCTGGAGGAACCTGAAAATAGCTGTGCATCGACACTCCCCATCCAACCTGACAGAGCTTGAGAGGATCTGCAGAGAAGAATGGGAGAAATGATCCAAATACAGGTGTACCAAGCCTATAGCGTCATACCCAAGAAGACTTGAGGCTGCAATCGCTACCAAAGGTGCCTAAAAAAGTACTGAGTAAAGGTTCTGAATACTTATGTAAATGTGATATTTCAGTTATTTCTTTTTAATTACTTTGCAAACATTTCTAAACACCTGTTTTTTATTTTTTTTATTATGGGGTATTTTGTGTATGATGAAAGAATGAATTGACTGAGCTTATATTCACTGGAATTTAGAAGGATGAGAGGGATTCCTATAGAAACATATAAAATTCTTAAGGGGTTGGACACGCTAGATGCAGGAAAAATGCTCCCCATGTTGGGGGTGTCCAGAACCAAGGGTCGCAGTTTAAGAATAAGAGGTAGGCCATTTAGGACGAAGATGACGAAAAACGTTTTCACCTAGAGAGTTGTGAATCAGAAGATGGTGGTGGCCAATTTACCGGATATATTCAAGAGAGAGTTAGATATAGCTCTTAGGACTAACGTAATCAGAGTTATGAGGAACAAGCAGGAACAGGGTACTGATTCAGGATGATCAGCCATGATCACATTGAATGGCAGAACTGGCTCGAGTGGCCTACTCCTGCACCTAATTTCTTTGTTTCTATATATATATAGTCATACAGTGTGGAAACAGGCCCTTCGGCCCAACTGGCCCACACCGGCCAACATGTCTCACCTGCCTGCACTTGGTCCATACCCCACCAACCCTGTCCTATCGATGTATCTGTCTAAGGTACACAAAATTGCTGGGGAAACTCAGCGGGTGCAGCAGCATCTATGGAGCGAAGGAAATAGGCGACGTTTCGGGCCGAAACCCTTCTTCAGACTGATGGGGGGTGGGGGGGGGGGGAGAAAGAAGGAAAAGGGGAGGAGGAGGAGGAGCCCGAGGGCGGGCGGATGGGAGGGTGGGAGGAGACAGCTAGAGGGTTAAGGAAGGGGAGGAGACAGCAAGGGCTAGCAAAATTGGGAGAATTCAATGTTAATGCCATACGGACGCAAGGTCCCCAGACGGAATATGAGGTGCTGTTCCTCCAATTTCCGCTGTTGCTCACTCTGGCAATGGAGGAGACCCAGGACAGAGAGGTCGGATTGGGAATGGGAGGGGGAGTTGAAGTGCTGAGCCACCGGGAGTTCAGGTAGGTTATTGCGGACTGAGCGGAGGTGTTCGGCGAAACGATCGCCCAACCTACGCTTGGTCTCCCCGATGTAAATCAGCTGACATCTAGAGCAGCGGATGCAGTAGATGAGGTTGGAGGAGATACAGGTGAACCTTTGTCGCACCTGGAACGACTGCTTGGGTCCTTGAATGGAGTCGAGGGGGGAGGTGAAGGGACAGGTGTTGCATTTCTTGCGGTTGCAACTGAAAGTGCCCGGGGAGGGGGTGGTGCGGGAGGGAAGGGAAGAATTGACGAGGGAGTTGCGGAGGGAGCGGTCTTTGCGGAAGGCAGACATGGGGGGAGATGGGAAGATGTGGCGAGTGGTGGGGTCACGTTGGAGGTGGCGGAAATGGCGGAGGATTATGTGTTGTATTTGCCGGCTGGTGGGGTGAAAGGTGAGGACCAGAGGGACTCTGCCCTTGTTGCGAGTGCGGGGATGGGGAGAGAGAGCAGTGTTACGGGGTATGGATGAGACCCTGGTGTGAGCCTCATCTATGGTGGCGGAGGGGAATCCCCGTTCCCTGAAGAACGAGGACATTTCCGATGCCCTGGTATGGAATGTCTCATCCTGGGAACAGATGCGGCGTAGGCGGAGGAATTGGGAGTAGGGGATGGAGTCTTTACAGGGGGCAGGGTGGGAAGACGTGTAGTCCAGATAGCCATGTGAGTCAGTGGGTTTGTAATGTATGTCGGTCAGGAGTCTGTCTATCTGTCTAACTGTTTCATAAATGTTGGGATAGTCCCAGCCTCAACTACCTCCTTGTTCCATACACCCACCACCCTTTGTGTGAAAAACATACCCCTCGGATTCCTATTATATCTTTTCCCCTTCACCGTGAACCTATGTCTTCTGGTCCTCGATTCCCCTACTCTGGGCAAGAGACTCTGTGTATCTACCCGATCTATTCCTCTCATGATTTTATACACCTCTATAAGATCACCCGTCATCCTCCTGCGCTCCAAGGAATAGACACCCAGCCTACTCAACCTATCCCTATGGCTCACACCCTCTAGTCCTGGCAACATCCTCGTACATCTTTTCTGAACCCTTTCAAGCTTGACAATATCTTTCCGATAACATGGTGCCCAGAACTGAACATGACATTCTAAATGCGATCTCACCAACGTCTTATACAACTACAATATGACCTCCCAACTTCTATACTCAATACTCTGACTGATGAAGGCCAAAGTGCCAAAAGCCTTTTTGACCACCTTATCTACCTGCTACTCCACCTTCAAGGAGCCATGCACCTGTACTCCTAGATCCTTCTGCTCTACAACACTACCCAGAGGCCTACCATTCACTGTGTAGACGTCCTTGTTAAATGCAACACCTTACACTTCTCTGTATTAAATTCCATCAACCATTCCTCCGGCCACCCGGCCAATCGACCCAGATCCTGCTGCAATCGTTCACAACCATCTTCACTATCTGCAAAACCACTAACTTTTGTATCATCAGCAGACTTGCTAATCTTGCCCTGTCTGTTCTCATCCATATCATTGATGTAGATGACAAACAGTAACGGGCCCAGCACTGAACCCTGAGGCACAACACTAGTCACAGGCCTCCAGTCTGAGGAGCAACCTTCCACCATCACCCTCTGCTTCCTTCCATGGAGCCAATTTGCTATCCATTCAGCTATCTCTCCTTGGATCTCATGCAATCTAGCCTTCCAGAGCAGCCTACTATGTGGAACCTTGCCGAATGCCTTACTGAAATCTATGTACACAACATCTACAGCTCTGCCCTCATCAACGTTTTTGGACACGACCTCCCACGTATAAAACCATGCTGACTATCCGTAATCAGCCCTTGTCCATCCAAATACCTGTATAACCTATCCCTCAGAGTCAAGTTCATTCGTCACATATGCATACGAGATGTGCAGTGAAATGAAAGGTGGCAATGCTTGCGGATTGTGCAAAAAAACTACAAAACAGAATGGAGCAGAATCAGAATTACATATTTGTGGGAGAAAAAAAAAAAGAAGAAACAGGAGGTGTACAAAATTATGGTAATGGTCGCAAAATTATGAGAGGAATAGATTGGGTAGATGCAATCAGGGCAATCACGAACAGGGCAATCACGAACCAAAGGACATAGGTTTAAGGTGAAGGGGGTAAGATTTAATAGGAATTTGAGGGGTAACTATTTTACACAAAGTGAGGTGGGTATCTGGAAAGAGCTGATGGGGGAGATAGTTGAGGCAGGTACTATCATAACATTTAAAAGACAATTGGACAGGTTTAGAGGGATATACAGTGGCTTGCAAAAGTATTCATACCCCTTGAACTTTTCCACATTTTGTCACGTTACAACCACAAACGTAAATGTATTTTATTGGGATTTTATGTGATAGACCAACACAAAGGGACGCATAATTGTGAAGTGGAAAGAAAATTATACATGGTTTTCAAATTTTTTTACAAATAAAAAACTGAAAAGTGTGGCGTGCAAAAGTATTCAGCCCCCCTGAGTAAATACTTTGTAGAACCACCTTTCACTGCAATTACAGCTGCAAGTCTTTTGGGGTATGTCTCTACCAGCATTGCACAACTAGAGACTGAAATTTTTGCCCATTCTTCTTTGCAAAATAGCTCAAGCTCAGTCAGATTGGATAGAGAGCGTCTGTGAACAGCAATTTTCAAGTCTTGCCAGAGATTCTCAATTGGATTTAGGTCTGGACTTTGGCTGGGCCATTCTAACACATGAATATGCTTTGATCTAAACCATTCCATTGTAGCTCTGGCTGTATGTTTAGGGTCGTTGTCCTGCTGGAAGGTGAACCTCCGACCCAGTCTCAAGTCTTTTGCAGATTCTAACAGGTTTTCTTCCAAGATTGCCCTGTATTTGGCTCCATCCATCTTCCCATCAACTCTGACCAGCTTCCCTGTCCCTGCTGAAGAAAAGCATCCCCACAGCATGATGCTGCCACCACCATGTTTCACAGTGGGGATGGTGTGTTCAGGGTGATGTGCAGTGTTAGTTTTCCGCCACACATAGCGTTTTGCATTTAGGCCAAAAACTTCAATTTTGGTCTCATCTGACCAGAGCACCTTCCTCCACATGTTTGCTGTGTCCCCCACATGGCTTGTGGCAAACTGCAAACGGGACATCTTATGGCTTTTTTTCAACAATGGCTTTCTTCTTGCCACTCTTCCATAAAGGCCCAATTTGTGGAGTGCACGACTAATAGTTGTCCTGTGGACAGATTCTCCCACCTGAGCTGTGGATCTCTGCAGCTCCTCCAGAGTTACTCTGGGCCTCTTGGCTGCTTCTCTGATCAATGCTCTCCTTGCCCAGCCTGTCAGTTTAGGTGGACGGCCATGTCTTGGTAGGTTTGCAGTTGTGCCATACTCTTTCCATTTTCGGATGATTGATTGAACAGTGTTCCGTGAGATGTTCAAAGCTTGGGATATTTTTTTATAACCTAACCCTGCTTTAAACTTCTCCACAACTTTATCCCTGACCTGTCTGGTGTGTTCCTTGGGCTTCATGATGCTGTTTGTTCACTAATGTTCTCTAACAAACCTCTGAGGCCTTCACAGAACAGCTGTATTTATACTGAGATTAGATTACACACAAGTGGACTCTATTTACTAATTAGGTGACTTCTGAAGGCAATTGGTTGCATTGGATTTTATTTAGGGGTATCAGAGTAAAGGGGGCTGAATACTTTTGCACGCCACACTTTTCAGTTTTTTATTTGTAAAAAAATTTGAAAACCATGTATCATTTTCCTTCCACTTCACAATTATGCGCTACTTTGTGTTGGTCTATCACATAAAATCCCAATAAAATACATTTACGTTTGTGGTTGTAACGTGACAAAATGTGGAAAAGTTCAAGGGGTATGAATACTTTTACAAGCCACTGTAGATAGGATAGGTTTAGAGGGATATGGCCCAGGCTTGGGAAAGTAGAACTAGTTGGCACGGGGCATGATGGTTGATGTGGGCAAGTTGGGCAGAAGGGTCTGTTTCCACACTCTATGACTCTAAGACGTTGGTGAGGCAGTACCTGCAGTACACTGTTCAGTTCTCATCGCCCTGCTGCTGGAAAGAGTGTACGGATGTCGCCAGGACTCGAGGGCTTGACCTATAGTGAGAGTTTGGGCAAGCGAGGATGTTATTTCTTGGAGTGCAGGAGTCTGAGACGTAATCTTATAGAGGTGCATAGAATCATGAGATCTGGTAAATGCACAGTTTCCTCTCCAGAGTCGGGGAATCAAGAACTAGGGGGAATAGGTTTAATGTAAGAGGTGGAAGATTTCATAGGAACCTGAGGGGCTATTTTTTTACACAGCGGGTGGTGAGTATCTGGAATGAACCGACAGAGGACGAGGTATAAATCAACAGGTTCTATCACAACATTGAAGAAACATTTGGACAGATTCATGGACAGGAAAGATTTAGAAGATGCAGATAGGTGGGGCGTACAGTTGGAACATGTGGGTCAGCGTGGGGTAGTTAGGCACAGGGCCTGTTTCATTGCTGCATGACTCTATGAATTGGGTCCAAGGTGGTTCTCACACGTGTGCCTTCTTCCCCCATCCCCACCCAGGGAGAACATCCTGAAAACGGCCAAGGCTCTGGTTGAGGACACCAAGTTCCTGGTGTCTGGGGCAGCGTCCAGCCAAGAGAAGCTTGCCCAGGCCGCACATTCGTCTGTCAGCACCATCACCCAGCTGGCTGAAGTGGTGAAGCAGGGAGCAGCCAGCCTGGGCTCCGATGACCCAGAGACACAGGTGAGAGACATGTTCACAGGGGGTGGTGCCCGCAGGTACACGGGGACACGGGGACACAGGTGAGAGACATGTTCACAGGGTGGTGCCCGCAGGTACACGGGGACACAGGTGAGAGACATGTTCACAGGGTGGTGCCCGCAGGCACATGGAGACTCAGGTGAGGAACATGTTCACAGGATGGTGCCCGCAGGTACACGGAGACACAGGGACACAGGTGAGGGACGTGCTCACAGGGGGTGGTGCACGCAGGTACACAGAGACTCAGGTGAGAGACATGTTCACAGGGTGGTGCCCGCAGGTACATGGAGACTCAGGTGAGGGACATGATCCCAGGGGATGGTGCCCGCAGGCACACGGAGACACGGGGACACTGGTAAGGGGCATGATCCCAGGGGGTGGTGCCTGCAGGTACACGGAGGCACAGGGACACAGGTGAGGGATGTGTTCACAGCGAGCGGCCAGCTTGGGTCCCGCAGGTACACGGAGACACAGGTGAGGGACATGATCCCAAGGGGTGGTGCCCGCAGGTACACAGAGACACAGGTGAGGGAGGCGTTCTCAGGGGGCTGCTGTATCCAGGTACGTAGTGACCCAGAGACACAGGTGAGGGACATGTTCACAGGGGGTGGTGCCCGCAGGTACACTGTGACAAGGAGACACAGGTAAGGGACATGTTCACTGTGGCCAGTGCCAGCAATGATTCAATAACACGCTATTGTCACCTGTGCCTAGGTACAGTGAAAAGCTTTATTTCGCATGCAACCAGGTAAATCATACAGCAGACCTCACCTAGGCCGTGCACAAGTGTCACCACATTTCTGGCACCGACAGTTATAACAAGTTCATTAAACACTCAGAGACAGGGAGACACAGGTTTAGTTTAGTTTAGAGATACAGAACCAGGCCCTTCGGCCCACCTAATCTGCGCCAACCAGCGATTCCTGGACACTTAAGCCAATTGACCTACAAACCTGTATGTCTTTGGTATGTGGGAGGAAACCGAAGCACCCAGAGAAAACCCACATGGTCGCAGTGAGAGCGTACAAACTCCATACATAGAACCAGAGGGAAATAGGTGCAGGAGTAGGCCATTCTGCACTTCCAGCCAGCACTGCTATTCAATATGATCACGGCTAATCATCTAAAATCAGTACCACGTTCCTGCTTTTTTCCCATATCCATTGATTCCTTTAGCCCTGAGAGCTAAATCTAACTCACTCTTGAAAAATCCAGTGAATTGGCCTACACTGCCTTCTGTGGCAGAGAATTCCACAGATTCACAACTCTCCAGGCACGAGGTGAAAGGTTTTTCATCTCAGTCCTAAATGGCCTCCCCTTATTCTTAAACTGTGACCCCTGGTTCTGAATACCCCCAACTACGGGAAATATTTTCCTGCATCTAGCCTGTCCAATCTTTTCAGAATTTTATATTTGTGACTGCATCCGTAGTCAGGATCGAACCAGGGTCTCTGGCGCTGTAAGGCAGCAGCTCTACCACTGCGCCACTGCCCTGAAAAAGAACTCGGTTACACAGACAGTCTCGTACTGTTTGTAGTGAAGTCAGAAGCTTCAGTGAAATATCCAATGTATACGCCTCTTGTGTGATTAAAGATAGGAAGACAAACTGCATTTCACAACATAAACCCTTTTCCAACAGTACAGACAATGCTGTACATGTTTAAAAGGTCAAGCAGTAGTTGCAGAGAAAAACACAGTTAATGTTTTCAATTTTATATTGTTATATGTATCGGCAATGGAACAATGAAAATCTTATCCGCTGCAGTTTAACTGGCCCACTAACACACACATAAATATACAATAACCAATAATACAACAATTTAATAATCACTAATACTACATCATCAGACTGTAATAGTGTAAAAATCAATGTCCGCTATGTAACCTATACAAAGTCCGTAATAGGTCACACTTGCTGAGGTTAGTGTTGTGCGGTGTTGAAGAACTTGATGGCTGCTGGGCAGAAGCTGTTCTTGAACATGGAGGTCATGGTTTTCGGGCTCCTGTACCCTCTTCCCGACGGTGGTGGCGAGATGAGAGCATGGCAAAGGTGGTGTGGGTCTTTGATGATATTAGCTGCCTTTTTTAAGACAGCATCTCCCGACCGGTAGATCGAGTTGATGATGGGGAGGTGAGTACCTGTGTTGGACGGGGCACAGTCCACAGGTCTATGTGATCGCCGTCTCCAGATTCAGGGACAATTGTTTTCCAGCTGTTATCAGGCAACTGAATCAACCTATCAACAACTAGAGAGCAGTCCTGAGCTACTATCTACCTCATTGGAGACCCTTGGACTATCATCAATCAGACTTTACTGGCTTTGTCCTGCACTGAACATTTAATGAAGTTTCGTTTAAAGATACAGCGTGGAAACAGACCCTTTGGCCCACCGATTCTTGCCGACCCGCGATCGACCAGCGATCCCCGCACATTAACACTATCCTACACACACTAGGGACAATTATTACATTTACCAAGCCAATTAACCTACATACCCGTACGTGTTTGGAGCGTGGGAGGAAACCAAAAATCTTGGAGAAAACCCACGCAGCTCACGGGCGACTGTAAAACTCCGTACAGACAGCACCTCATGTGGTGATGGTTATTGAATTGTTGGCTATTTGGTCTGACCAGGCTGGTGGTGAGGAAGTCGAAGATCCAATGTAGGGAGGAGCAGAGATGTAGTTCCCTGAGTTTGGGGTCAGAGTAGGGTTACTTTAAAGAGAGAGCAGGTTTCAAGGTGCAAAGAATAGAGAAGAGGAGGCAGGAAACAAGGGGGAGGTCCGTGGCAGCAAGGTGAAAAGGGGCTGAGGTGGGAGACAGAGGTTGAGGTTAGTGATGGAATGGAATTGTTACTAACGCTCAGACTAACTTCTGAGAATATGAGAATTGATTATGATATGAAATTTCTAAGCTCTATGTTGAGCCCTAATAGGTGATAGAGTCATAGAATGATACAGTGTAGAAACAGGTCCTTCGGCCCATCTTGCCCAACATGTCCCAGCTGCACTAGTCCCAGCTGCCCACGTTTGGTCCATTTCCCTCCAACCCTGTCCTATCCATCGACCTGTTTAACTGTTTCTTAAATGTTGGGATAGTCCCTGCCTCAACTATCTCCTCTGGCAGCTTGTTCCATACACCCACCACCCTTTGAGCGAAAAAGTTACCCCTCATATTCCTATTAAACCTTTTCCCCTTCACCTTAAACCAATATCCTCTGGTCCTCGATTCACCTACTCTGGGCAAGAGACTCTGTGCATCTACCCGATCTATTCCTCTCATGATTTTATACACCTCTATAAGATCACCCCTCATCCTCCTGCGCTCCAAGGAATAGCGGCTGTTCAGCTTTCAACTTAATGATCAGGTTCCTTGTAAAATGCTGGAACAACTTAGCAGGTCAAACAGCATCTCTTGAGGACATGAATAGGCGATGTTTCAAGTCGTGTCATCAGACTGATTGTAGAAGTGGAGTGAAAATTGGAAAAGAGGTGGGGCCCGGACAAAGGTTTCAAGTAATAAGTAGAGTGTGTGGTTTGTTGCTCTGCGGGCAGACTGGAATTAACGTGAGCATGTGTTGTATTTTGCAGGTGGTCCTGATTAACGCGGTGAAGGACGTGGCCAAAGCACTGACGGACCTCATCAGCGCGACGAAGTGCGCGGCTGGGAAACCGGCCGATGATTCGTCCATGTATCAGCTGAAGGGCGCAGCCAAGGTACGGCACAGAGCAGAGTAGGGCAGGTGTGGGCTGAAGGGTTGGCGTAGTACGGCAGGGCAGGTCAGGGCAGGGGTGGACGTATTCACCCACCCTTCTAGCCTACTAGGCTTGCTCCCAAGTTAACTCTTCCTGAGTTGATATAATTAAATAAATATTTTTCAATAATTGAGAGTAAATGACAAGACCAGGTCACAGGGAGGTTTAACGGAGCGCAGAAGATTGAGTGTTCATAAGTTCCAGGAGAACAATGAGGCCATTCGGCCCATCAGGTCTACTCTGCCATTCAATCATGGCTGATCTACCTCATGAGTGATAAAGTTTGAAGTGTTCAATGATGTGAAGAAGTTGATGAGATGCAGGATAACTTTTCTTCCTGATGGGAAAAACCTGAATAAGGGAGTGTAACAGTTGGAATCAGGACATTCAGTACAGGAAGTGACAATCTGGACATCCTCCCACAATGCTGATGAGGCAGGGGCTGAAAAATTGGGAATGAATGTATTTTGTCGAGGATATCAAAAGATACAGAACAAAGATGGCATTAAAAGATGCGACTGAAGTGCTGTAGTGCAGTTGCTGCCTTACAGCGCCAGATACCGGGGTTCAATCCTGACTATGAGTGCTGAATATGTGGAGTTTGTACGTTCTCCCTGTGACCGCCTGGGTTTTCTTCGGGGGCTCTGGTTTCCCCCCACATTCCAAAGACGTGCAGGTTAATTGGTTTCTGCATAGTGTGTAGGATGTGAACGTGGGATAACATAGAACACGTGTACAGTTGATGGATGTTGTGGTGTCAGTGTGGACTCGGTGGGCTGAAGGGCCTGTTTCCACACTGTATCCCTCAACTAAAGTGCCAAGGGTGTCAGGGGTTATGGGGAGAAGGCAGAAGAATGAGTTTGAGAGGGAAAGATAGATCGGTCTGAGTGCAGGTAGATGGGACTAGGTGAGAGTAAGTGTTCGGCACAGACTAGAAGGGCCGAGATGGCCTGTATCCGTGCTGTAATTGTTATATGGTTATATGGCCATGATTGAATTGTGGAGTAGACTTGATGGGCCAAATGGCCTAATTCTGCTCCTAGAACTTCTAAACTAAACTAAGAACAAACAAAGATGAGCGAGTGGAGTGGGTCTAGCGTTGGTGGGGCAGGGCCCGTGAACAAACCTTCTACAACAATGATCTCTCCTAGGTGATGGTGACAAACGTGACCTCCCTTCTGAAGACAGTAAAAGCGGTGGAGGACGAAGCCACACGGGGCACCCGGGCACTAGAGGGCACCATCGAGAGCATCAGGCAGGAGCTGGCGGTAGGTCGGGGTCTGGGTTGGGGCCCGGGTCTGGGTTGGGGCCTGGGTCTGGGTTGGGGTTGGGGTTGGGGCCGGGCGAGGGGTTGGGGCCGGGGGAGGGAGTTGACCACGGGATGTGGCCGCAAATCTTCCCCCCCCCTCCATCCCATTCTTCCCTCACATCCCGTTTATTTATTTTCCTGATTTATGGCCAGATTTCCTTTAATTTGTTCCGTTTTTTATTTGGGTTTGTTGTACTCGCAGATTATCAGCATTTAAATCATTTATAAATATTTGGATTTATCATGAAGATGGAAGACCTCGCACTAATCCCTACAGCACATCTCTAGATGGCTCCCAAAATATCACCCATCCTTGCTCCAGAGATGCTGCCTGACCCGCAGAATAACTCTTTAGCACTTTGTGGCTATCTTTGGAATAAACCAACATTTGCAACATTCTTCCTATTACATTAATACTTCATCTCTACTTCCGTCTAAACCTTTTCAAGACATATATCTGTCGCAATGTCTTTTAAATGTTGTTGTAGTACCTGTTTCATCTACCTCCTCTAGCAGCTCGTTCCATACACCCACCATCCACTGTATGACAATGCTGCCCCTCAGGTTCCTATTCAATCTTTCTCCTCTCACCTTAAACGAATGTCATCAGGTTCTTGATCTCCTCAATCTTGCTAAGACAGTGCATCTACCTTATCTATTCCACAAATCATCTTATAGACCACTTTCAGATCATCCTTCATTCTCCTGTGCTCCAAGGAATAAAATCCTAGCCTGCTCAACCTTTCCCTATTGCCCAGGCCCTCATGTCCTGGCAACATCCTCGTAAATCTTCTCTGCACTCTTTCCTTTAGTAGGGTGACCAAAACTGAACACGGTACTCCAAATGTGGCCTCACAATTGTCTTATACAACTGTAACATAACATCCCAACTATTGTACTATAGTACAGAACTATAGCTTCTTTCCCAGAGCTATAGCTGCTCTGAACCGGCCCTGCTGAGTGCCCCCCACCCCCACGGACTGTCTCCCTTGGATGGTCACGTCGCACAGACACATCTGCACTTTAGTCTGTTTTGACTATTTTACTGTTTTAATGTTCTTTTTACAAACCATGTTCTCGGGGTATCTAAACCTAAATTTTAGTAGTTACTTAAGTTATGATGTCAGATGGAAGCTGCATACCTAAATCTCATTGCACTTATGTGCAATGACAATAAAATATATTATTATTATTATTATTATTATTACTATGGTACTCATTGAGGACTTGAGGACAAATGCACCAAAGGCATTCTTGGCCAGCTTATCTACCTGTGATGCCACCTTCAAGGAACTCTGTAGCTGCACTCCTAGAGCCCTCTGTCTACAACACTCCCTAGAGCCCTGGCCTTGAATCAATTTCAAGTGAGTTTATTGTCATGTGTCCCTGTATAGGACAATGAAATTCTTGCTTTGCTTCAGCACACAGAACTTAGTGGGCATTTACTACAAAACAGATAAGTGTGTCCATATACCATAATATAAATATATACACACATGAATAAATAAACTGATATACTGCAAATAACAGAAAATAGGTTATTAATAATCAGAGTTTAGGCCGAGCCAGGTTTAATAGCCTGATGGCTGTGGGGAAGTAGCTATTCCTGAACCTGGTTGTTGCAGTCTTCAGGCTCCTGTACCTTCTACCTGAAGGTAGCAGGGAGATGAGTGTGTGGCCAGGATGGTGTGGGTCTTTGATGATACTGCCAGCCTTTTTTAGGCAGCGACTGCGATAAATCCCCTCAATGGAAGGAAGGTCAGAGCTGACGATGGACTGGGCAGTGTTTACTTCTTTTTGTAGTCTTTTCCTCTCCAGGGCGCTCAAATTGCCGAACCAAGCCACGATGCAACCGATCAGCATGCTCTCTACTGTGCACCTGTAGAAGTTAGAGAGAGTCTTCCTTGACAAACCGACTCTCCTTAATCTTCTCAGGAAGTAGAGGCGCTGATGAGCTTTCTTGATAATTGCATTAGTGTTCTCGGACCAGGAAAGATCTTCAGAGATGTGCACGCCCAGGAATTTGAAGCTCTTGACCCTTTCAACCATATATTGATATAAATGGGGCTGTGGGTCCCCCTCCTACTCCTTCCAAAGTCCACAATCAGTTCCTTGGTTTTGCTGGTGTTGAGGGCCAGGTTATTGCGCTGGCACCATATGGACAGTTGCTCGATCTCTCTTCTATACTCTGACTCATCCCCATCAGTGATACGCCCCACAACAGTGGTGTCGTCAGCGAACTTGATGCTAGAGTTCGCACTGTGACTGGCTACGCAGTCATGAGTATAGAGTGAGTACAGCAGGGGCTGAGCACGCAGCCTTGAGGTGCTCCCGTGCTAATTGTTATCGAGGCTGACACATTTCCACCAATACGAACAGACTGTAGTCTGTGAATGAGGAAGTCGAGGATCCAATTGCAGAGGGATGCGCAGAGACCCAGTTCTGCGAGTTTGGTAACCAGCTTGGAGGGGATGATTGTGTTAAATGCCGAGCTGTAATCAATGAATAACAGCCTGACATATGAGTTTTTGTTGTCCAAGTGGTCCAGAGTGGAGTGGAGGGCCAGCGAGATCGCATCCACCGTTGATCTGTTGTGGTGGTAAGCGAACTGCAGTGGGTCCAGGTTTTTGTCGAGGTAGGAGTTGATTTGCTCCATGATCAACCTCTCAAAGCACTTCATCACCACCGGCGTTAGTGCCACTGGTCGATAGTCATTGAGGCACGTCACCTTACTCTTCTTGGGCACTGGTATAATTGATGCCCTTTTAAAGCAGGTGGGGACCTCAGACCTCAGAAGTGAGAGGTTGAAAATGTCCGTAAAAACTCCAGCCAGTTGGTCCGCACAGGTTTTTAGAACACGACCGGGTATACCATCAGGTCCAGGTGCTTTTCGGGGACATTCCGACATTCGAGCTGCCTCCTGGTTTCGCCTTGTAGGAGGTAATTGCATTCAGGCCCCGCCACAGCTGCCGAACATCTGTCTCATCCTCCAGTTTGGAGCAGAAGTCCCTTTTTGGCCTTTTTGATGGCCTTACCAAGGTCGTATCTGGACTTCATGTAGGCCACTGTATCATCGGAAATGAATGCCCTGTGTCTGGACTTCAGAAGAGTGCGGATCTCAAAGTTCATCCAAGTTCAAAGTTCATCCAAAGTTCATCCAATCATGCCTTGTACATTCTCATCCAAATCGTTGATGTAAACAGCAATGGGCCCAGCATTGATCCCTGAGGCACACCACTAATCACAGACCTCCAGTCTGAAAAACAACCTTCCACCATTACCCTCTGCTTCCTTCCATAATGCCAATTCCCTATCCCGTTAGCTGGCTTCTCCAGGATCCATGCAATGTAACTTTACAGAACGTTGCTGAAATCTACATCGACCACGGCAAATTGTTTCTCCAAATCAACACTTATTTTTTACCTCCCGACAGGATTCAAGAAGTTTCACCTCACATGAGAGATGTCTGATAATCTACCTCTGAATAATCTATGCTTTGCTGAATGGGAGTTTATACCATCTCTTAGAACCGATTCCAATAAGTTGCCAGCCACTAGTTCAGCCAACTGGCGTAACTACTCAGCTTATCCCTTCCCCACTTTGTAAAGAGTGGGATAGAACTGTATTATTCGGAGCCTCTAGAAAATTCATGCTTGCTTTCTTGAACTCGCTCGAACAGATTTCACTGGGATCTGCTGATGATCCACTTTGAATGGCAGTAAACCTCTTATTGTGTCTTCTTTTGCTGTGTTCATCCTGTCTCATATTTCACGCATTCATTTCATTCCAACATCAACATGAATCCATCTTTGTGAAAACAGTTACCATGAACCTAAATAAGGCATCGCAGTGGCACAGTGGCGCCTTGGCACAGTGGCGCAGCTGGTAGAGCCGCTGCCTCTCAGCGCCAGAGACCCAGGTTTCGATCCACACCTTGGGTGCAGTCTGTGTAGATTTTGCACGTTCTCCTTGTGACCTTGTGGGCTTCCTCCAGGTGCTCCAATTTCCCCCACACAATGGGCATTGCAACAATGCAACGTGTGTTGTTGACAAGTACAAAATAAAAGGGGGTGATGAGGATGTGAGGAGAATAAAAGAAAATGAGTACAAATTATTGCACCACATATTTCTCTTGGGCAGCTTACAACCCATTTTGAAAATCGATCATTTTTTTATCGCAGGTCTAGTCGACGCCAGTTTTCTTCATAGGCGAGGAAGGTATTCAACATATGTGTGGGAGGTGGTAGGAGGTTGCAGGTCACCTCGACCTTGATTTTTTTTTGGGTGACGGGCAAGGTCACCAGAGGTTGCTGTTTAGGTCTCCTAAGTGGGACAGGGGCTTTACTCTTGCATCCGCTCGCTCTCCTTCCCTCCCCCACACTAGTCATCGGTGTTCTGATGAATTTAATTATCTGTATAACTCGTTTTCACCTGGCCCACAGCTGACAATGGATTGCTCCCTTGATCATTGTTACTTTTTTGCATATCTTTCATTTCTTTGTTCTATATCTCTCTCTATTGCCGTTTATATCTGTCTCCCTTTCCCCTAACTCTCAATATAAAGAAGGGTCTCGACCCGAAACATCACCTATTCCTTCTCTCCAGAGATGCTGTCTGTGCCGCTGAGTTACTCCAGCTTTTTGTGTCTATCTTTGGTTTAAACCAGCATCTGCAGTTCCTTCCTCCACAAATGGATTCTTGATGGTCAGGATAGACTGTTTGGGCCAAATGGCCTTTATCCATGACAGTATGAGAACACCACAGCCCGACTGCCATTGGATCATTGACACCACTGCCTACTGCCAGTGGTCCAATGAGGTAACAGTGCCCCTGCCAGTGGTCCAATGAGGTAACAGTGCCCCTGCCAGTGGTCCAATGAGGTAACAGTGCCCCTGCCAGTGGTCCAATGAGGTAACAGTGCCCCTGCCAGTGGTCTAATGAGATACTTCCTGCATGTATCCTTCATGCTGAATCTTGACTTCAATTCCAGGTTTTCCAATCGCAGGAAGTGCCAGCCAAGACCTACACACCGGAAGAATTCATTCGGATGACTAAGGGCATCACCACAGCCACGGCCAAGGCGGTGGCCGCAGGTAACTCCTGCCGCCAGGATGAGGTGATAGCCACGGCCAATCTCAGCCGCAAGGCCATGGTGGACATGCTGACAGCCTGCAAGGTAGGTAGCAGCCTCCGCTAGCTGTGAGCAAGGCCTTGCTCCGCCACCCACCGCTAACATCTGCATCTCTCTCTCTCTCTCTCTCTCTCCACGTGGGGGCAGCAAGCGGCGTTCCACTCGGCGGTGAGCGAGGACGTGTGTGAGCGAGCGCTGCACTCTGCCACTGAGTGCACGGTGGGCTATATGGAGCTGCTGGAGCATGTGCTAGCGGTGAGTGAAGCCCGAGCACTGCACCACACTCGGCCGGCTGTCTGCCGCCAAGTTTAGTTTACTTTCGAGACACAGCGCGGAAACAGGCCCTTCAGCCCACTGAGTACGCACACTAACATTACCCTACACACATGAGGGACAATTTACAATTTTACCGAATTTACAATTAGCCTAGAAACCTGTAGGAAGGAACTGCAGGTGCTGGTTTAAACAAAAGATAGGCACAACATGCTGGAGTAACTCAGAGGAACAGGCAACATCTCTGGATAGAAGGAATGGGTAAAGTTTCATGAAGAATGGTCACGACCCGAAACGTCACCCATTCCTTCTCTCCAGAGATGCTGCCTGTCCCGCTGAGTTACTCCAGCTTTTTGTGTCTATCTTCAGCCTATAAACCTGTATGTCTTTGGAATTTGGGAGGAAACCAGAGCACCCGGTGAAAACCCACGCAAGTCACGGGGAGAACGTACAAACACCGTACAGACAACACCCATAGTCAAGATCGAACCCGGGTCTCTGGTGCTGTGAGGCAGCAAGGCTACCACTGTGCCACTGTGCCAGGCATGTAGACTGCCTATATAGAGGCATGATTATGTAGATATAAGTAAAGCAGGGCAGCAAGGAAGATGGAGCCCTCTGGGGAATGTGTGAGGACTTCAGATCTCCACTGGGGCTGGTGCTACACAGGGCCCTGGAGAGTGTGTTGCTGCTGCACAGGGATCTAGGAGTGAAGGTTCACACTGCCCTGAAAGTGACATTACAGATGGATAAGCTCATCAAGAAGGCTTTGGGGACATTGGCCTTCATCAGTCATTGAGTATAGAAGTTGGGACATTCTGTTACAGTTGTACAAGATATTGGTGAGGCCACATTTGTAGTATTGTGTTTAATTTTAGTCAGCCTGCTACAGGAAAGATACCAATAAGTTGGAAAGAAGGCAGAGAAGGGCAACAAGGATGTTGCCAGGACTTGAGGGCCTGAGCTGTAGGAAGGTTAGGCAAGCTAGGACTTTATTCTTTGGAGCGCAGGAGAATGAGGGTTGATCTTATAGAGGTGGAGGGCAGCACAATAGCACAGCTGTAGAGTTGATGCCTAAAGGGCCTGTCCCACTTAGGCGACTCTTTAGGCGACTGCCAGGGACTGGTTTTAATGGAATTCACCTACGGCACCTGGCGACAACCTACGACAACACCTACGACAACCTACGACAACTTACGGCAGCAGAAATTGTCGCCACTGTCGCCGAAAAATTGTCAACATGTTGAAAGTTTTGTGGCAGTCGCCTGTAGTTGCCCAAAAAATCGCCTAAGTGGGACAGGCCCTTTACCGTACCAGAGACCCGGGTTCGATCCCAACTACGGGTGCTGTCTGTACGGAGTTTGGACGTTAAGATGAATAGATAAGATGAATGCGCAGAGTCTTTTGCCCAGAGTAGGGGAATCAAGAACCAGAGGACATAGATTTAAGATGAGGGGAGAAAGATTTAATAGGAACTTGAGAGACAACTTTTTCATTCAGAAGGTATATGGAATGAGCTGCCAAACAGGGGCAAATGGGACCAGCTGAGGTGGGACATGTTGGTTGGTGTGGGTGAGGAGGCAAAGAGCCTGATAGTGGGTGGGTGGGTGGGCGGGTGGGTGAGCGGGTGGGTGAGCGAGTGGGTGAGTGAGTGGGTGAGTGGGTGAGTGGGTGGGTGAGGGTGGGTGAGTGGGTGGGTGAGTGGGCGAGGGTGGGTGAGTGGGTGGATGAGTGCGTGAGTGGGTGGGTGGGTGAGTGGGTGAGTGAGTGAGTGGGTGGGTGGGTGAGTGGGTGGGTGAGTGGGTGGGTGAGTGGGCGAGTGGGTGGGTGAGTGGGCGAGGGTGGGTGAGTGGGTGGGTGGGTGAGTGGGTAGGTGAGGGCGGGTGGGTGGGTGAGTGGGTAGGTGAGGGCGGGTGGGTGAGTGAGTGGGTGAGTGAGTGGGCGGGTGAGTGGGCGGGTGAGTGGGCGAGGGTGGGTGAGTGGGTGGGTGGGTGAGTGAGTGGGTGAGTGAGTTCATGGATGAGTCGCCCTCCCTATTTGTCCCCAGTCTGGTGAACCTTTCGCCACCTCCTATAACTGTTGGTTCTGGTTCAGCTCAGATTTGTTTTGACCAGTGGAGGGTGTTGAAGGCGTGGTTTTGCTTTGCCGCAGGTTGTTCAGAAGCCCACAGCCGAGGACAAGCTGCAGTTGTCTGCCTACTCCAAGCGTGTGGCTGCGGCCGTCACCGAGCTGATCCAGTCCGCAGAAGCCATGAAAGGTCAGTGCTGGGTCAGGGGTCAGGGGGCATTGCCCCAGGTCATAAAACCTGCACAAACCAAACTCTATCGCACACATCCCTTCCCAAACTCCACTTCTTGACGTATTACTGAAACTTTAAATACCACTCAACCTTGCTCAGCCTTTGGTGGTGGGGGGGGTTGGACAGGCAAGGACTTCTATCCTTGGAGCGCAGGAGGCTGAGGGGTGACCTTAGAGTTCTGTGTTCAGTTTTGTTCACCCTGTTAGAGGAAAGATGTCGAAAGAAGATGTACGAGTATGTTGCCAAGCCTTGAGGGCCTGAGCTATAGGGAGAGGTTGATCAGGCTAGGACTTTATTCCTTGGAGCACAGGAGATGAGAGTTGATCTTATAGAGGTGTCCGAGATCATGAGAGGAATAGACAGAATAAAGGCACAGAGTCTTTTACCCAGGGTAGGAGAATGAAGAATTGAAAGACATAGCTTTAAGGTAAGAGAGGAAAGATTTAAAATGAACATGAGGGGCAACCTCTTCACTCAGAGGGTGGTGGTATATGGAATAAGTTGCCACTAGCGTGGATGGTCTTGGTCAGTTTGGGAAGCAGGAACAAAGGGCCGGTTTCTGTGCTGTGTGACTCCATGATTCCATGACTACTGTGCTGTGACATAGCTCGGGGGGGAAATACCTCTGACGGAATCATTCAAGTCATTGAGTCACGCAGCAAACTATGTCAAATAATGTCATCTACAAACAAATCTATGGACTGGGTGGGCCAAAGGGCTTGTTCCCATGCTGTATCTGTCAGTCAATTTGCAAACTTACTAACGGACCCGTCTATGTTTACGCTCAAGTCATTAATATATATATATTTATCACAAACAACAGTGATCCCAGAACAGGTCCCTGCGGAACTCCACTGGTCACTGACCTAGAGCCTGGAGTCCTTCCTCTACAACCTCCTTCTACCAGAAAGACAATTATGAATCTAAATGTCGGAGTCACTGTTAATCCCATGCATCTTAATCTTCTGGACCAGCCTACCATAGTGGACTTTATCAAATGCTTCACTAAAATCCACCACCCTACCCTCATCCATCATCTTCATCAACTCCTCAAAAAACTCAATCAAGTTAGTAAAGGGCCTGTCCCACTTGCATGCGATTGCATGCGTTTGGCGTGACCAAACGTGGTCGCTTGAGGCGTACGGGCACCGTATGGCGGCGTGGGGCAGGTCCCACTTAGAAGTGCGGAGTTGTGCAGGGCTGGTCCCAACATCGCGCGGGGCTCCGAAAAACTGACAGTGTCCGAAATCTTTGCGCGCCAACGGCCTGTCGGCACGCAGGTGCATTGTGGTCGTACACAGTGTCTTGACTGTGTACGCAGCGTCTTGACGGCGTACGCCTAGCGTGTGGCGTTGCGCAATGACGTCACCGCCCGGCATGGCGTTGCGTGATGACATCACCGCCCGACGTCGTGCGACGCCCAAATTCAGTCGGCCCGACTCCTGCCCAGCTGATTGGTAAGCATGACGCAAATGACGTCACGGGCGAACTTAGCGTGAACTCCGCTTCTGTTTGGTCGCGCCAAACGCATGCAATCGCATGCAAGTGGGACAGGCCCTTAAGTCACGACCTGCCGTGTACAAAGCCATGTTGACTGTCCAAATGGGAGTAAATCCTATCCCAAAGAATCCTCTCCAATAGCTTCCCGCCCACTGACACGAGGTTCACCTGTGGATAATTCCAAAGGTTCTCCCTATTTCCCTTCTGAAATGAAGGAACATCATTGGCCACCGTCCAGTCCTCCGGGACCTTGCGATGATCTTCATCTCCCGCAAATTTCTCTCCTGTCTCTCTCAGTACTTAAGAGGGAATTTATTTGGTCACATGCTGGTGAATCTGTAGAAATCATTGCCACAGACGGCTGTGAAGGCCAAGTCACTAGGTATTTTTAAGGTGGAGATTGACAGATTCTTGATTAGTAATAGTGTCAGGGGTTATGAGGCAAAGGCAGGAGAATGGGGTTGAGAGGGAAAGTACAATCCCAGTACAATCACTGGGACATGTTGGCCGGTGTGGGCAGGTTGGGCCTTAGGTTCTATTTCCACACTGTAACACTCTAGGACTCTGTGATTGAATGGCGGAGTAGACGATGTAGCAATGTTACAACATTTTGAGATTTTAAAAATCAAGTCTGCAATTCATCCCATCAGATAAAGCATAAAAAGAAGTTTAATTTGTCACCTAATTCACTTTCATATCTTCAGTATTAAAAAAGTTATGGCCATTTTCATACTCGGAAATTAGCATCTTGTTCCCTATTGCTTTTCCATTGACTTAACACAAAAGCTTTGATCACAGACAGTCAAAAGCCCATAACTTTATTAAAAATTAAGAGAACTGAATGACATTTTCAGTTATTATAGATTGAAGCATTCTGAAACAAATATGAAATAATCTTACTTGGATGACCTGAAATTAAAGCATATAATTAGTTAGTTACCCCAATTGTAGCTAATTACAAAATTCAATTACTAGATCTAAACATCTATCCATTTCTTAAGAAAAGGTTAACATTTAAAAAAAGCCTAAGTGTCCAAATAACATTCACACAATAATTCACAATATAACATGATTTTTAAATCTCATTGACATGAATTTATAGGCCAAATGGAAGGAATTTAGTGTTTAATTCCTGTAAATTAATGGGCATTTAAATTATCTTGCGAGTGGGATTTTGTGGAACGCGCTGGTTTGGAACGTTGCGGTTGCAGTGAATTTAAACCCCATATCGGCAGGAAAAATACTGCCGGTTCGTATATTTACATAATGACATTTTCGCAACATAAAATTTTGATTAAAGGCATCCTAGCCTTGTCCCCTATGTGAGATCCGTCCCGTTGACGGCATTTGAAGATGATTTTAATTTTACTCCAACAATTAAATTATCCAGCGCTAATTTTAATAAACTTAATAAAGCGGCAGTCGAAGCGATGTTTCTTTAGCTACTAAACAGCCTGACAGAGATGGATTTGGATAGGCTGCAGAAAAATCGCATTTTTAACCTGCCCCCCTCTCAAAGGCGCCAAAGTCGCGCACACGGGCAGCGGCAGAACTGCTGCGCCACTGAAGATAAGTTTTGTAACATACCTAGACGATGGTCCGAATGGCCTAATTCTGCAGCTGTCAGTCCATATATGTGTCCACTGCCTTCCCCTCACCAGCGTGGGGTCACATTTACACCCACTCGTCACCCCACTGCCAGGAGAAGCGGTGCCACCCACACATGCGGCACTCCACAATCAGGGACAGTTTCTTCCCAGCTGTTATCAGGCAACTGAACCACTATACCACAACTAGAGAGCAGTCATGAACTACTATCCACCTCATTGGTGACCCTCGGACTATCTTTGATCAGACTTTACTACCTTTATCTTGCACTAAACGTTATTCCCTTATCATGTATCTGTGGACGGCTCGATTGTAATCATGTATTGTCGTTCCAATGACTGGTTAGCACGCAACAGAAGCTTTTCACTGTACCTGGGTACACGTGACAATGAACTAAACTCAATAAAACTACATGTTCAGCTGGTCAGCGGCCAGTGTCTGGGTAGCGCATGTGTACCGGCCATAGTGGAGCGACAGACGGCAGCCCCTCTGCCACTGTGCCGTGCCCATCCAACACCAGGTTCAGTCTGCTCCACATTCATTCTGTGTGGAGTCTGGAGAGAGAGCTGGGTGTACACTGGTCTCGGTGCTCACCCCTTGACTGGAGCGTGTGACGGAGCGGTGGGTCTCTCCCCCCGCACCCAATCCAGGGGAGTGTCCGGGCCGTGAGCCAGCTTCACCACCTATCACACTGGGGCGGGCTGGCTAAACCCTGACAGGCAACACCAGCAGATGGAGAGCCAAAGAAGGCGTACAGTACACTTACCTTCATCAATCAGGGCATTGAATATAACAGTCTGCATATCACGATGCAGCTGGAGACTTGCATTAGGCTAATCGTGCAGGATTGTTGCAGTTCTGGTCACCCCATTACAGGAAGGATGAGGAGGTGATAGTGGATGTCGAAATTGTCTCGAATTCTGAGTCGTTTAGAGGCTATTGTGGCGGCCCCTGGTGGTGAGCCACGCGTAGTGCGAACCTTTGGCTCTGAGGGGGTCGCGTGTCTCGGTGATGGGAGGTGGAGGTCACGGGCTGGTCAGGGTCGGGGTGGTTAGTCGGGAGTCGTTAGAATAGTATTAAAGAATGATTGGTTTGGACAAACTCCGCGTCCCACCTCATTCATCACCGGACCGCTATACTATTAACCATAAGGAGAGGTTTGGACAGACTTACTCTGTGGAACATTGGTGGTTGATGGGACACTTGATAGAAGTATGTAAAATTATAAGAGGCAGAGATAGGGTAGACAGTCAGGACCTTCCTCCCTCGGTTGAAATACCCAGCATTAGAGAGCAGGGCTATAAGGTGATAGGGGAATAGTTTAGAGATGTGTGGGGCAGAGGGTGGTGGGGGCCTGGGACGCACTGCCAGGGGTGATGGTGGAGGCAGGTGGTGTTTAAGAATAGACACATGGAAAATCAGGGGATAGAGGGATATGGATCCTGTCCAGGCAGATGAGATCAGTTTAACTTGGCATCATGTTCAGCACAAACATTGTGGACCGAAGGGCCTGTGCTGTACTGTTGTATCTTCTCTGGATTGTTTTCTCTGGAATGCCTGAGGTTGCGGGGAGATCTGATGGAACTATATACAATTATGAATGGCATAGGTAGAGTAGACCTCGTCCTCAGGGTGGAAATGTCATATAATGTCATAAATGTCAAGAGGGCATAGTTTTAAGGTGAGAGGTGCAAAGTTTAAAGGAGGTGTGCGGGGCAGGTTTTTACAAAGAGGGTGGTGGCACTGAAATGTGCTGTGGGGGATGATGGTGGTCAGTGTAGGTATGTTGCAAAGCCTACCTGAAGCGTCTTTGAAAATCTGCCGCTGCGGGTGTGCGCGATTTTGGCGCCGTTTAGAGGGGGCGGGTTTAAAACGCGATTTTCTCTAGGCTGTTCAAATCGAAGATGTTCAGCCTAGTTAATTATTAACGAAAAATCGCTGGAAGACCCCGTCGCAAAAGCTATTATTAGGTTTAAAGGCCTTGAATAATAGTTATAGTAGTTTAAAAATCCATCTCTAAACCCGCGACCGCCAGCAACCGCAGGGTCTCATAAAGCAAACCGCAGAAGGTAGGTTGTATATTTTTACATTAAAAAGGGCTTCTGAAGATCCCTTTATACAAAGTTTAATATT
The DNA here is from genome assembly GCF_010909765.2 of Amblyraja radiata. Taxonomy (NCBI): domain Eukaryota; kingdom Metazoa; phylum Chordata; class Chondrichthyes; order Rajiformes; family Rajidae; genus Amblyraja; species Amblyraja radiata. The sequence goes on from NC_045999.1 coordinate 14,672,954, forward strand.
GCGAGTAGCTCATTTTGGGCCCATTATATCGCGCCGTATTTTTCTGGGCATTTGGGGCACAAAACTACCGCAATGTGAACGTTCTAAACCAGCGCGTTCCACAGGATCCCACTGGAAAGCTGATTTAAATGGGCATTTATTTACAGCAATTAAACACTGAATTCCTTCCATTTGGCCTATAAATTAATGTAAATGAGATTTAAAAATCATGTTTTATTGTGAATTATTTGTGAATATTATTTGGACATTTAGGCTATTTAAAAATGTTAATCATTTATTAAGAAATGGATAGATGTTTAGATCTAGTAATTGAAGTCTGAAATTAGCTACAATTAGGTAACTAACTAATTATATGCTTTAATTTCAGGTCATCCAAGTAAGATTATTTTATATTTGTTTCAGAATGCTTCAATCTATGATAACTGAAAATTTCATTCAGTTCTCTTAATTTTTAAGAAAGTTATGGGCTTTTGACTGTTCACGATCACAACTTTTTTGTTATGTCCATAGAAAATCAATAGGGAACAAGATGCTCATTTCCGAGTATGAAAATGGCCATAACTTTTTAAATACTTGAGATATGAAAGTGAATTAGGTGTCAAATTAAACTTATTTTTATGCTTTATCTGATGGGATAAATTACAGACTTGATTTTTAAAATCTCAAAATTTTGTAACATTGCTAGTCAGTGGCAACTAAACGCTCTTGGTTAGGAATATGGATAAGCAAGGAATGGAGTGAAATGGATGATATGCAGGTCAATAAGTGATTGTGATTGTATTTTGTGCAGCACAGACATTGTGGGCCGAAGGGCCTGTTGTTGTGCTGTACTGTTCTATGTTCTGTACTTTACGAGAATGCTCCAGGGATAGTTGGACAGGTTGGGATTCATCTCCACACAGCGCTGCACAAAATCCCAGTGTGGGATGATGTGAGGAGTGCTCAACATAATGTGAATAAAAACTCTTCCTGTTAGAGAAAGTGCCAGGAACCCAAGAATAGCAGTGGAATAGGGAATGGGAATGATATACGGATAGGATCTTATTAGAGATACAGCTTGAAAACATGCCAACCAAGTCCACACCGACCATCGGTCACCCATTCACACTAGTCCTATGTGTAGGAAGGAACTGCAGAGGCTGGTTTAAATCGAAGATAGACACAAAATGCTGGAGTAACTCAGCGGGACAGACAGCATCTCTGGAGAGAAGGAATGGGTGTTGTTTCGGGTCGAGACCCTTCTTCAGGCTGATGTCAGGGGAGTGGGAGATACACAAGGAAATGTATAGATAAGGAAGTGTATAGATAAGGAAATGTAAGGTGTGAAAACAGGACAAAGTGAATGAGATCAGGGAACATCTAGTACAGATAATAGTCGGTTGGGAGGGGGTAACAACAAATCAAACAGAGATAAAATGTAGTCGGAGACGGTAAGACTAGTGGCAGAACTGGGAAGGGGAGGGGATGGAGAGAGAGGGAAAGCAAGGGTTACTTGAAGTTAGAGAAGTCAATATTCATAGCGCTGGGGTGTAAGCTACCCAAGCGAAATATGAGTTGCTGTTCCTCCAATTTGCACTGGGCCTCACTCTGACAATGGAGGAGGCCCAGGACCGGAACGGAAGGTCAGATTGGGAATGGGAGGAGGAGTCAAAGTGTTTAGCAACCGGTGGCGAAAATTTTGGATGATTATGTGTTGTGGTAAAAATGTCAGTGTTCTCACTAGTTCTCTGTTATACTATTATATCTATCTCTGCCACCACCTCTGGCAATGTGTTCCAGGTCCCCACACTGTGTGTAAACAAACATGCCTCGCACATCTCCATTACACTTTCCCCATCTCACCTTATAGATATACCCTTCAGTTTTGGATATTTTTCCCCTGAGAAAAAGGTTCTGACTGTTTACCCTATCTGTGTATCTCATAATTTTATATACTTACATTGTCTCCCCTCAACCTCTGCCATTCCAGAGAAAACGATCCAAGTCTATCCAACCTCTCCCTGCAGCTGAAACCCTTCAATCCAGGCAGCATTCAGGAAATCTCTGCACCCTTTCCAAAGCCTCCACATCCTTCCTGTAATGGGGGCGACCAGAACTGCATGCAATGCCCCAACAGTGGCCGAACCAACGTCCTATATAGCTGCATCATGGCTTCCTGACTCTTATATTCAATGCCCCTAGCAATGAAGGCAAGCATACCAAATGCCTTCTTTACCACCCTATCTACTTGTGCTGCCACCTTCAGTGAGCTTTGAACTTGATCGAAGGGGCAACCTTTTCATGCAGAGGGTGGTGTGTATATGGAACGAGTTGCCAGAGGAAGCGGTTGAGGGAGGAGCAATTACAATGTTTAAAAGATATTTGGACCGGTTCATGGATAGGAACGTTTTAGAGGGACGTGGACCAAACGTTGACAAATGGGACTAGCTTTGATTCATATGCACCTTGATCAGTATGGATGAGTTGGGTAAGGGGTGTGTTTCCCCGCTGTGTGACTCCATGAAACTATTATGTGCTCTACCACCTACAGTGCTTTCCCTATCTGAGCTCTGGTGATCTGTGCACCCTGTCCCAGGTTGTCCTACCTAGACTGCTCCCATTCCCGACCTTTTCCTTCACATGCCCTGACTCCCTTTGCTATTCACATTGAGTCATGGAGAATCACCGAGTTGTACAACACAGAGACTTCCCCTTTGGCCCATTCATGAATGCCCTTCTCCCTAATGTATCCATGCCCACCAAGATGCTCTGTCTAAGCTGGTACCGTCATCATTTACATTCATGAAGGGTTGTGCAGACACTCAGCTTAACGTCTCATCTCAACGATGGCAGCATCAGTGATGCAGGCCTCCATCGGTACCTCTCGTGGGGTCTTTAGTTAATAAGATCATAAGTGATAGGAGTAAAATTAGGCCATTCAGCCCATCAAGTCTACTCCACCATTGAATCATGGCCGATCAATCTCTCCCTCCTAACCCCATTCTCCTGCCTTCTCCCCATAACCTCTGACACCCATACTAATCAAGAATCTATCTATCTCTGCCTTAAAAATATCCACTGACTTGGCCTCCACAGCCTTCTGCGGCAAAGAATTCCACAGATTCGCCACCTTCTGACTAAAGAAATTCCTGCTCATCTCCATCCTAAAAGAACGTCCTTTAATTTAACTTAACTAAATGATGTCAAAATAAGGAAATTCAAACTCAACTCAGAATACTTCAACCTTAGACCTAGAGTACCCCAATTCTACATATTCTCAGCAACATCCTCGTAAAAGTTCTCTGAATCCTTTCAAGCTTGACAACATCTTTCCTATAATGGTGGCCAAAACTGAAGCCAATAGTTTAAATGTGGCCTCACCAACATCTTATACAACGTCTACACAACCTCCCGACTTTTATCCTCAGATGGGAGGAACTGAACTTTGTGACCTATGCATTAAATGGCAGGGTTGTGGAGAGTGTAGTAGAGCAGAGAGGTCTCGGGTTCAAGTCGAGAGTTTACTGAAGATGGCGATACAAGCAGACGAGGTGGTGAAGAAGCTGTTTGCTACACTTGCCTTCATCAAATAGGCCATTAGGTACAGGAGGTGGTCACAGTTATACAAGTCATCTTGGATTACTGTGTACTGTGCTGGATGCCCAGCTATAGGAAGGATGGTTTTAAGCTGGGAAAGTGCAGGAATTATTTATCAAGATGTGGTCAGGTGTGGACGACTTCAACAATGAGAGGATGGATCAGCTGGGGCTGCTTCCCATTTTTCCCCAGAAGAGGGGAGTATAAAACACGAGGAATATGTTCTAGAAGAGAAGGGAAAGATTTATGAGGGGGCACGACAGATGGCGGTGGGTGTCTGGAGTAAGTTGCCAGAGGAAGGGACAGAGGGGGGTACAATGACAATGTATAAAAGATAATGACACAGCTATTTGGATTGGAAAAGTTCAAGGTAATATGAGCAAATAGGACTAGATATCTTGATACAGGGATAGGATAAGTGTTGAGGGATAATTGCCAAACATGGGCCTGGTGTGGATGGAGTATGTTGCTGGCCTGGGCAAGTTGGGCCAAAGTGCTGTGTGACTCCCATCACTCCACGTGCTACCATTCTCTGAGACTGACCTAAAGTCCTACCCTCTGCCCCATTTGGAAGTGTAACCCCAGTGCCTGTGCCGTTGCCCGGGCTGTGGGAGGCCGGACGGGAATGTTTCACGGGCTGTTTTCCGTCTGCAGGCATGGAGTGGGTGGACCCGGAAGATCCCACGGTGATCGCGGAGGCGGAGCTGCTGGGAGCCGCGGCATCCATCGAAGCCGCCGCCAAGAAGCTGGAGCAGCTGAAACCGCGCGCCAAACCCAGGGTGAGTGGCAGGTCACACGCGTGTGCGAGGGCCCAGCGTTCACATGGCTCCCACTGCTCACACTCGCTGCTCCACCAACTCCCAGCAGTGCTCAGTGTGGATCGGCAGGCTTGTCCCGACCTCGGGTTTAGTTTAGTTTAGAGATACAGCGTGGAAACAGGCCCTTTGGTCAAGCACAGCTGCAATCCCCGCACACTAACACTATCCTACACACTCTAGGGACAATTTACAATTATACCAGGCCAATTAACCTGCAAACCTACACGTCTTTGGAGTGTGGGAGGAATGCGGAGCACCCGGTGAAAACCCACGCTGGTCACGGGGAGAACGTACAAACTCCGTACAGACAGCACCCGTAGTCAGGATCGAACCCAGGTCTCTGGTGCTGTGAGGCAGCAACTCTACCGCTGCGCCACCGGGCTGCCCTGTTGTCCACAGTGATACCCAGCTTGTAGCAGAGCGGGTGTCAGCCGAGTGAGTAGTCTCTGGAGCTGAATCAAATGTGGATGCTGCCTGCAAGATGCTGTGTGATATGTTTGATATATTAGGTTGTTACTAAAGTCAACTATATATCAAACATATTGCTATAGTGTCCTGCCCTATCTCCTGGGTACAAACAAATTGTCACAGCCTTAAAGAAAAGTATTTGCAATAGGATGGTCTTGATTCTTCAGTGGAAGAAAAGTCCCGATTCCCTGTGTAGGTTCCCAGACAAAGCCGCTGGCACTGTACACACAGGGTGAGGTGGGCAATGTCTCTTTAATGTTTAAAAGAGGCATGGTACACAAAATGGTGGTGTTACGGGATTGTTTTTCTGGAACATAGCAAGGCACGGCATGGTGGAAGGCTGCATGGGGACAATGTACTACTGGACAAGTTACTTTATATTAAATGCAACCTGCTGTGCATGGGTACCTGCAGCAATGCAACCTGCTGTGCATGGGGATGCATCGCAGTTCGAGGCACAGTGCATGGGTGTTTTTTGCAAAAAGTACTGCTGTATTGCAGTCTGCCCAGCTGCATTGTGGCACGTGAGTGTTTGCTGCACTCCGATCTGCTGTTTCTAGTATCTGGATATGCTCTGTACTCCTCTGCAATGGTGTCTGCAAGGCTGCAGCAACAGATGTCATGTGTGGGGCAAGTTACAGATAGGATGCCCAGTTGTTTTGAGTTGCATGAAAGTTCACCACATTGCACCATTATTATGAGAGTCTGTGGCACTCTGCAGTGGTGCATGGAATCTATGATGCTGCATGCAGTAGTGCACAGAGTCCATTACACTGAGGTGCACAGAGCTGTGTTGTCACATGCAGTGGCCCATGGAGGGAAGGCATAGAGCGGCCCTGTATTGGGTGATGCATAGTTTGGGAATTCTTGTTCATGGGAATGTCCAGTGTGCAGCTGTCCATCGCAGCATTTGCTGCAGTGCATGGGAATCTTTCTGCATCAGATGCAGTGTATGGTCAGGGTGTGGACTGCACTGCAGTGCAGCCACGTCAGTCACACCACACAAAGGTGGGTGGTTCTCCATCGCATTCCCTGCACGTGAGCCCGGTGTGCACAGGGGACGGCCACTCACAGCTGGCCTCTGCCCCTCATCGCATGGGAAGCGATCTCGTCACTTCCTGCTGTGTGTGGGAATCTGCAACAATGTGTGCTGCTTGTGTGGAGTCCAGTGCAGCCTGCATGGCATTCTCTGGGGATCTGCTGTGTTGTGCGTAGCAATGCATGGGAGTGGCTGGGCTGCAGGGTGCAGTGCTGGGTGTGGCTGGGCTGCAGGGTGCAGTGCTGGGTGTGGCTGGGCTGCAGGGTGTGGCTGGGTGTGACTGGGCTGCAGGGTGCAGTGCTGGGTGTGACTGGGCTGCAGGGTGCAGTGACTGGGCTGCAGGGTGCAGTGCTGGGTGTGGCTGGGCTGCAGGGTGCAGTGCTGGGTGTGGCTGGGCTGCAGGGTGCAGTGACTGGGCTGCAGGGTGCAGTGACTGGGCTGCAGGGTGCAGTGCTGGGTGTGGCTGGGCTGCAGGGTGCAGTGACTGGGCTGCAGGGTGCAGTGCTGGGTGTGGCTGGGCTGCAGGGTGCAGTGACTGGGCTGCAGGGTGCAGTGCTGGGTGTGGCTGGGCTGCAGGGAGTGGCTGGGCTGCAGGGAGTGGCTGGGCTGCAGGGAGTGGCTGGGCTGCAGGGAGTGGCTGGGCTGCAGGGTGCAGTGCAGGGTGTGGCTGGGCTGCAGGGTGCAGTGCTGGGTGTGACTGGGCTGCAGGGGGCAATGCTGGGTGTGGCTGGGCTGCAGGGTGCAGTGCTGGGTGTGGGACGTGTGGTTGCTGCCAACTCCCGGTGATGGGTCTGTTCACTTTCCCTGCAGCAAGCGGACGAGACGCTGGACTTTGAGGAGCAGATCCTGGAAGCTGCCAAGTCGATCGCGGCTGCCACCAGCGCACTGGTAAAGTCGGCGTCGGCGGCTCAGCGGGAGCTGGTCGCCCAGGGGAAGGTGAGTGTGAAGGTGCTCATCTCCACGCCGTCACTCCCCTCTTCGCCCCCCTCTCCGCCCGACATCTAACCTGTGTTTCCCTGTCTGTCTGCAGGTCGGAGCCATCCTTGCCAACGCGGTGGATGATGGCCAGTGGTCCCAAGGACTTATCTCTGCAGTAGGTGTCTCTCTCCGCAGTGTCTCCACCTAGTGTGCTGACTCCACCATTCTACCCGGGTAGATGTCTTGTCCCGCCTCACCACGACGTGCAGATACAGCACGGAAACAGGCCCTTCACCCACCGAGTCGATGCTGACCATCACCCACCCACGTTTACCGCACTGACCCCGCGCTGACCCCCGCACTGCAGTGACCCTGCACTGACCCCGTGCTGACCCCCGCACTGTAGTGACCACATTGACCCCACACTGCAGTGACCACACTTACCCCGTGCTGACCCCGCACTGACCCCAGCACTGCAGTTACCACACTGACCCCACACTGCAGTGACCCCGCACTGACCCCACACTGCAGTGACCACACTGACCCCGCACTGCAGTGACCCCGCACTGACCCCACACTGCAGTGACCACACTGACCCCACACTGCAGTGACCATACTGACCCCACACTGCAGTGACCATACTGACCCCGCACTGCAGTGACCATACTGACCCCGCACTGCAGTGACCATACTGACCCCGCACTGACCCCGCACTGCAGTGACCATACTGACCCCGCACTGACCCCACACTGCAGTGACCATACTGACCCCACACTGCAGTGACCATACTGACCCCGCACTGACCCCGCACTGCAGTGACCCCGCACTGCAGTGACCATACTGACCCCGCACTGCAGTGACCATACTGACCCCGCACTGACCCCGCACTGCAGTGACCATACTGACCCCGCACTGCAGTGACCATACTGACCCCGCACTGCAGTGACCATACTGACCCCGCACTGACCCCGCACTGCAGTGACCATACTGACCCCGCACTGACCCCGCACTGCAGTGACCATACTGACCCCGCACTGCAGTGAACATACTGACCCCGCACTGACCCCGCACTGCAGTGACCCCGCACTGACCCCCGCACTGCAGTGACCATACTGACCCCGCACTGCAGTGACCATACTGACCCCACACTGCAGTGACCCCGCGCTGACCCCGCACTGCAGTGACTGCACTGACCCCTGCTGCAGTGTGGCTGACAGCATGCAGAAACAGAATGAACTGCAGATGGTGGTTGATGCCAAAGATAGATAGAGGCTGAGGGTGATCTCGTGGATGAGTTTAAGATCATGGGGGAATTAGATAGGGTGAATGCGCAGAGATTGGGGGAGAGTGGTGGGAGTGGGAAAGGAACGTGGGGAATGGGTTTGTTTTCATGCCCGCAAACTGTGTCCACGCCGACCAGCAGTTCTATCCAAAACACTAGCAGCAATTTACAGGGGCCAATTAAGCTACAAACCTGCACATCTTTGTAGTGTGGGGGGGGATATCGGATCACCCGGAGTAAACCTACGTGGTCACGGGAGAAAGTACAAACTCCGTACAGACAGCACCCGGAGTCATGATCGAACCCGGGTCTCTGGCACTGTGAGGCAGCAACTCCACTGTGACGCCCACTTGTTGATGATTCTTCTGATCGATGGTCAACCAAGCATGAACTAAGCCAGCCCTTGACCCCGAGAGTCGGCGTTCCCCACCCTCACTCTCAAACCCTTGGTGGGCTCCTAAGATAGACACAAAATGCAGGAGTAACTCAACGGGACGGGCAGCATCTCTGGAGAGAAGGAATGTGTGACATTTCGGGTCTAGACCCTTCTTCAGACAGGTTGGTGGGCTCCGATCACATGTCGGGTTAAATAGACACAGAGTTCTGTCCTCACCAGCGAGTGAGTGGGAGATGATAGCACCCTTCAGCGGAACAAGGAAAAGCACTTCACCAAATCATCTCAAACACTGGTGAGGAGTGGTCTACATGTGACCATCTCCGGTGGTCAGTGTGTAGTCTCCACAGTCATTGTGTGGTCAACCCCCCTGTTCCGTGTGTGGTCATCTCAGTGGGCAGTGGCTGATCATGTTAGTGGACAGTGTGTGGCCATCTCTGGTAGTCAGTGCGTGGTTATCTCTGCTGGTGGGCAGCCAGCCTCCCAGCCCGGCCGTCGGCTCTGCCCTGCCTCCCACCGTGTGGCCGCGATGGGCACCTCTCATCAGCAGGGATGTTAACCTGTATCTGGGACATCGGTCAATTGCACTGCACCAGGTTTAGAATGTTTACATTGAAGTTACATTTAATTCTCTTTCCATCCCACCTCCTCTCTTTCATCCTTCTCATCCTCCTCCTTGCTCCTCACCCATCTCCCCCCTTTCCATGCCTCTACCCCTCCTCATCTCCCCCATCCCTCACTCCCCATTCTTCTTGCCATCCTCTCTGCCTTCTCTCTCTCACCCCCCTCTCTCTCTCCCTTCTCTACTGACTCTCCCCCCTTCTACCTCCCCCTAAACTCCTCCAACTCTACCTCCTCCCTGTCTACCTCACCCCTCTCCCCCTCTCCCCTCCATGCTTCTTCCTTCATCCTCCTCTTGCTCCCTCTCTCTCTCCTTCTCTATCCTCCCTCTTTCTCCCCTCTCCTCCATGTCTGCCCCCTCTCTACCCCTGCCCTCTCTCCCCCTCTCTCTCACCCTCCCTCTCTCTCACCCCTCCTCTTCCCCTCTCTCTCTTCCCCCACCCTCTCTCCCCCTCTCTCTCTCCCCCTCTCTCTCCCCCCCCTTTTCTCTCCCTTCTCTCTCTCTCCCACTCTCCCCCTATCTCCCCACATCTCTCTCCCCCATCTCTCTCCCCCATCTCTCTCCCACATCTCTCTCCCACATCTCTCTCCCGCATCTCTCTCCCCCATCTCTCTCCCACATCTCTCTCGCCCTCTCTCTCCCCCCCCCCCTCTCCATTCTCTCTCTCCCCCCCATTCTCCCCAGGCACGGATGGTTGCAGCGGCGACGAGCAGCCTGTGTGAAGCAGCCAATGCATGTGTGCAGGGCCATGCGAGTGAGGAGAAGCTGATCTCGTCGGCCAAGCAGGTGGCTGCGTCCACAGCCCAGCTACTGGTGGCCTGCAAGGTGAAGGCCGACACAGACTCTGAGGCCATGCGGCGGCTACAGGTAGGCACGGTGACGGTGCTGCGGAAACGCCCGGCTCAGTCCACCCCCCCCCCCTCCACCCACCTCACTGACGATGCCTGGGGAAAGTGCAGGAAATATCTGCAGAGTGACCTCACCATCGCACTTCTTCAGACTTACCAAGACATTTACAAATCCCAACGTCAGCCTGTCCAATGGAGTGGTGCATGTGTGTGACTTATTCTGTGTGTGTTTGCCTGTATGTCTGTGTCTGAAAGAGCGTGTGTGTACAAATGTGTGTGTGTGCACATACACGTGTGTGTGTGTGTGTGTACACGTGTGCGTGTGTGTGTGTGTACACGTGTGTGTGTGTACATGTGTGTGTGCGTGTACATTTGTGTGTGTACACGTGTGTGTGTGCGTGTGTACAGACCATTGGGAACAGGAGATTTATCACATTTACTACCATGAGTCTTTCCAACATCTTGTTCTTTGTGATAGATAGACAATACAGTGGCTTGCAAAGGTTTTCATACCCCTTGAACTTTTCCACATTTTGTCACGTTACAACCACAAACGTAAATGTATTTTATTGGGATTTTATGTGATAGACCAACACAAAGTGGTGCATAATTGTGAAGTGGAAGGAAAATGATACATGGTTTTCAAATTTTTTTACAAATAAAAAACTGAAAAGTGTGGCGTGCAAAAGTATTCAGCCCCCCTGAGTCAATACTTTGTAGAACCACCTTTCGCTGCAATTACAGCTGCAAGTCTTTTGGGGTATGTCTCTACCAGCTTTGCACATCTAGAGACTGAAATTTTTGCCCATTCTTCTTTGCAAAATAGCTCAAGCTCAGTCAGATTGGATGGAGAGCGTCTGTGAACACCAATTTTCAAGTCTTGCCAGAGATTCTCAATTGGATTTAGGTCTGGACTTTGACTGGGCCATTCTAACACATGAATATGCTTTGATCTAAACTATTCCATTGTAGCTCTGGCTGTATGTTTAGGGTCGTTGTCCTGCTGGAAGGTGCACCTCCGCCCCAGTCTCAAGTCTTTTGCAGACTCTTAACAGGTTTTCTTCCAAGATTGCCCTGTATTTGGCTCCATCCATCTTCCCATCAACTCTGACCAGCTTCCCTGTCCCTGCTGAAGAAAAGCATCCCCACAGCATGATGCTGCCACCACCATGTTTCACAGTGGGGATGGTGTGCTCAGGGTGATGTGCAGTGTTAGTTTTCCGCCACACATAGCGTTTTGCATTTAGGCCAAAAACTTCAATTTTGGTCTCATCTGACCAGAGCACCTTCCTCCACATGTTTGCTGTGTCCCCCACATGGCTTGTGGCAAACTGCAAACGGGACTTCTTATGGCTTTTTTTCAACAATGGCTTTCTTCTTGCCACTCTTCCATAAAGGCCCGATTTGTGGAGTGCACGGCTAATAGTTGTCCTGTGGACAGATTCTCCCACCTGAGCTGTGGATCTCTGCAGCTCCTCCAGAGTTACCATGCCAGAGTTGGCTGCTTCTCTGATCAATGCTCTCCTTGCCCGACCTGTCAGTTTAGGTGGACGGCCATGTCTTGGTAGGTTTGCAGTTGTGCCATACTCTTTCCATTTTCGGATGATGGATTGAACAGTGCTCCGTGAGATGTTCAAAGCTTGGGATATTTTTTTATAACCTAACCCTGCTTTAAACTTCACCACAACTTTATCCCTGACCTGTCTGGTGTGTTCCTTGGGCTTCATGATGCTGTTTGTTCACTAATGTTCTCTAACAAACCTCTGAGGCCTTCACAGAACAGCTGTATTTATACTGAAGGTACACAAAAATGCTGGAGAAACTCAGCGGGTGCAGCAGCATCTATGGAGCGAAGGAAATAGGCGACGTTTCGAGCCAAAACCCTTCTTCAGACTGATGGGGGGTGGGGGGGAGAAGGAAGGAGCCCGAGGGCGGGGGGATGGGAGGAGACAGCTCGAGGGTTAAGGAAGGGGAGGAGACAGCAAGGGCTAGCAAAACTGGGAGAATTCAACGTACATGCCATCCGGACGCAAGCAACCCAGGCGGAATATGAGGTGCTGTTCCTCCAATTTCCGGTGTTGCTCACTCTGGCAATGGAGGAGACCCAGGACAGAGAGGTCGGATTGGGAATGGGAGGGGGAGTTGAATTGCTGAGCCACTGGGAGTTCAGGTAAGTTATTGCGGACTGAGCGGAGGTGTTCGGCGAAATGATCGCTCAACCTCCGCTTGGTCTCACCGATGTAAATCAGCTGACATCTAGAGCAGCGGATGCAGTAGATGAGGTTGGAGGAGATACAGGTGAACCTTTGTCGCACCTGAAACGACTGCTTGGGTCCTTGAATGGAGTCGAGGGGGGAGGTGAAGGGACAGGTGTTGCATTTCTTGCGGTTGCAAAGGAAAGTGCCCGGGGAGGGGGTGGTACGGGAGGGAAGGGAAGAATTGACAAGGGAGTTGCGGAGGGAGCGATCTTTGCGGAAGGCAGACATAGGGGGAGATGGGAAGATGTGGCGAGTGGTGGGGTCACGTTGAAGGTGGCGGAAATGGCGGAGGATTATTTGTTGTCAGTATTTATACTGAGATTAGATTACACACAAGTGGACTCTATTTACTAATTAGGTGACTTCTGAAGGCAATTGGTTGCACTGGATTTTATTTAGGGATATCAGAGTAAAGGGGGCTGAATACTTTTGCACGCCACACTTTTCAGTTTTTTATTTGTAAAAAAATTTGAAAACTATGTATCATTTTCCTTCCACTTCACAATTATGCGCCACTTTGTGTTGGTCTATCACATAAAATCCCAATAAAATACATTTACGTTTGTGGTTGTAACGTGACAAAATGTGGAAAAGTTCAAGGGGTATGAATACTTTTGCAAGCCACTGTAGATAGATAAGAATGCTGGAGAAACTCAGCGGGAGAGGCAGCATCTCGGGAGTGAAGGAATAGGTGATGTTTCGGGTCGAGACCTTCTTCAGTCCCGAAACGTCACCTATTCCTTCGCTTTCTTGATGTTGCCTCACCCGCTGAGTTTCTCCAGCATTTTTATCGACCTTCGATTTTTCCATCATCTGCAGTTCTTTCTTAAACAAATTCAAGTTCAAGTGAGTTTATTGTCATGTGTCCCTGATAGGACAATGAAATTCTTGCTTTGCTTCAGCACACAGAACATAGTAGGCATTTACTACATTGTTCTTAGTGGTGGTAATTATTAGAAGTTCCTCCATACAGTTGAAAACCCGCTCTGGGATATTTGCAGTATCCTCCACTGTGAAGACTGATGCAAACATGACAATTCCACCATTGATGTTTCCCAGTATTGATCCCCCAGTGTTTGTCTCCAGGGTCTCCCCCGTTATATGTCTCCCTGAGTCCTTCATTGTTTGTTTTAATACTAGAATGTTAAAATTGTTCAGCACATGGCCCCTTACAGCCCACCTCATCCATGCTGACTATGATGCACTTCAATGCTAATCCCATCTGCCTGCTTAGCCCCTCTCCCTCTTCATCTCTTCTATCCGAATACCCTTCAAATGTTCTAATTGCATCTGCCTCCACCATCTCCGCTGGCAAATCGTTCGGAATACCAACCACCCTCTGAAAAACCTTAGATCACTTTTACATTTCTCCAGACTCACCTTAAACCTGTGTTCCTTAGACTCCCCTACTGAGGAACAAATTATCTATTCTATCTAAACCCCACCCATCTCTATTATTATAAAACTCTGATCTTGGATGTTTACTTGTGTGTTTGCTTGCTTGAACATTTTCTTTGATTCACGTCTCCTCGAAAACCCAATTTTTGCATATTCCGGTAGAGATTTACCTCATGATTTCAAAAATCCACTCATCTGAAAAATTGATTATTTATTTCCCGAGTTTTTCACTAAAATTGTTCACCAATCTGACATCTTTTTAAAATTTAACGTGCTGAAGCGAGCTGGATGACGTCACAATGCCTCTGCTCCTCGCGGCAAACTGCGCAGAATTTTCAACGCGCAGGGGCACTGTTTTCCACGAGCTGCGAGTTATGTGGCCCAGCCGCCCTCCTCCCCCCCCAGGGCTCTGGATTGAAGCCGTTAAATACGTGCTCAAGTCGTGCTGCGCGCTCCGTTGGGCTCCTTCAAGTTCTACAACATTGCGGCGGTGGTCGTTATTGCAGCGCGGGCGCGGACAAACACAGTGGAAAAATTGATAGGGCGGGGGATGGGGTAAAAGGAGCGAATTACTAATATTAATACAATATCAAGGGGGGTTAGTGTGTGTGTGAGACGCCGCAGGCCACCCCTCCCCCGCAACCATGCGTTGAGGGGACGGGACACAACGGGTCCCCCCCTTGGTCTAGTAATTGTATAAACGTCTACAGGGTCACCCCTCAGCCTCCCTGGTTCCACTGAGAATAAGCCCAGCCTATTCAATCTCTCCATATAACTACAGCCCTCCATTCCAAGCAACATGTTGGTGAATATCTCCTGCACTGTTACCGCTACCACATCCTGCAGCATGGTGACCAGAACAGCACACAGTTCTCCCAGTGCAGCCCAACCACTACTTTGTACAGATACCACCATGCCATCCCAACTCAGCAGTAGAGTCGCTGCCTTACAGCACCTGCAGCTCCGGTGACCCGGGTTCGATCCCCACAACGGGTGCTGTCTGTACGGAGTTTGTACGTTCTCCCCGTGACCACGTGGGTTTTCTTAGAGATCTTCGGTTTCTTTCCACACTCCAAAGACGTACAGGTTTGTAGGTTAATTGGCTTGGTATAAGTGTAAATTGTCCCGAGTGTGTGTAGAATAGCATTAGTGTGCGAGGATCGCTGGTCGGCCCAGACTCGGTGGGCCGAAGGGCCTGTTTCCACACTCTATCTCTAAACCCTATGAAGACAAGCACACCTTCACCACCCTCTCCACCTGCGTTCCCACTTCAGCAAGCTATGGGGCTGGACCCCAAGATCCCTCTGTACATCACCAACCCCAAGGTTCCTGCCATTCACTCTCAGTTTGACTTTACTCACCAGACATAAACAGTATTAGGCCGTGGGCTGAGGTGCCAAAAGGGCTCTAGATTTTATCTTTTGTGACCCATGTCTGGTATCTATTAAAATTTGGCACAGATTTAGATAAAACATCACTGATAAGGAATTCATAACTCGACTAATTAATCCATTAATTAAGCTAATTAGAAAAAGTAACAGCGCCCTCTTGTGCTCAATAATATATAGCTGTCTATGGGAACATCGAATACGGGATTGCCACAGAGGTCCCGGGTTTCACCGGCTCCTGAACCCGCCTAATTAATGGGTGAGGGCAGATCCTGTGGGATCCCCCGATTACTGAACCCCACTGACTGCCGGTGTGCAGAGTGGGGGTCATGGCCATAGTGGGACTGGGGGAAGGCTAAGGCATCTTCCACTGAAAGGAAAATACCTACCCCTAACCCTAACTCGCCCCCTTCCAGAGCTGCCCACGGCTGGAGCTGGAGCCTCTTTGGGACCATACATGTGGCCTCTCAGCGCGTCCACCCCGGTCAGCATGCCCTTCTGTATCATCAGCAGCATCTCACCCGACGCCACGATTACACCGAATGTCAACATGGTGGGGGGCAGCACTAACCTGCACGCCACCCGGGCCGACTTCAGCACCCCCATAGCACCAGCTCCATCAGTCCGCCCGCCCGCTTGCATGATGCAACACCAGACAGCCCTCTCTTCCCCCCTGCTGCTCAGCTCGGACCAGGGCCGCCTTCAGCACCCCCATAGTGCTGGCTCCGTCACAGAAGTCCTCAGAAAAAAAAATACGCCTGCGGGCTGGATGTTTTCGGGTTACGGGCAGGATCTGGCTCGTGGTCCGACCCCTGCCCTAACCCTAACCCTCTTCCACTGAGAGGAAAATGCCTAATCCTGACACTGACACTAACCCTGATCCTAACCCTAGCTCTACATTTTTATATTGCATTTTTATTTCACAGTTCAACATCATAACTTTACAAAGATAAATCAGTTGTAAAACAACATGATCAGCAAGTGGCTACATTCCCTTTCTTCCTTCGATACCTTGCTGTTGTTGTGATGTAACAAGGAGGCAGCCATGATCCCAGTGTGCTCGCTGCCTAGCTAGCATGAAACAAAGCGCGTGATTGGTCAATTGGCATCCGACTCGATGTCAAACGTGCTTTGATTGGACAATTACTACTTGGATAATTGGAGGTTTTTCTCATATTTTAAAAATATGTTCAGGTTTTGTTCTTAACGAGTTTCAGGGCCGATTTCTATAATAATTTTACACAATATGATATAACTAAAGGTGGATACGTGATTTGGGTCACGAAATGAAACGAAAAAGCACCTCGGCCCATGGTCTATATCTCTCCTTAAATGTTTAGTCTCTGTTTTTTGTAAAATGCTTCGTCCTCTGGTCGACCCCTGCCCTACCACTCAGTATGATTCTGTCTCTGATTTAATATTTCATTGCCCCCCTATTTAGTTTAGTTTAGAGATACAGTGCGGAAACAGGCCGTTCGGCCCACCGAGCCTGCACCGACCTGCAGTCCCTGCACATTAACACTATCCTACACACACTTGGGACAATTTTATACTCTACACTTTACACCCAGCCAATTAGCCTACAAACCTGTACGTCTTTGGAGTGTGGGAAGAAACCGATGATCTCGGGGAAATCCCACGCGGTCACGGGGAGAACGTACAAACTCCGTACAGACAGCACCCGTAGTCAGGATCGAACCCGGGTCTCTGGCGCTGCAAGCGCTGTAAGGCAGCAACTCTACCGCTGCGCCACCGTGGCCGCCTTTGTGAAGCAGGGATGGTTCACCATGATCCTGTGCTCCGTGTGTGTAAATGGGATAGGTTTCCCCGAGCCCTCTTGTGAGCCTCTTGTTTATGCATGTGCTACTGCTCCACCATCGCCTGACCATGACCCCATGTATTCCATTCACCCCAGACTACCCGACCTTCACCCCCTCTCACTGCCCCTCTTTAGTTGGATACAGGCCCTCACAGTGGGTTGGGAATGTTACCAAAGGTTGCCGATTATTCCCATGGGGATCCCACACCACTGCACCTTTCATTCACTCTTCCTCAGTTCAGTTGTGTTCATTGTCACGTATAAAGTGTAAAGCTTTTTGTTGCGTGCTATCCAGTCAGCAGAAAGACAATCTATTATTACAATTGAGCCATTTGCAGTGTATAGATACATGATAAGGGAATAACGTTTAGTGCAAGATAAAGTCAGCAAAGGCCGATCAAGGATAGTCCAAGGGTCACCAATGAGGAAGATAGTAGTTCAGCACTGCTCTCTGGTTGTGGTTGGGTGGAAGGTGAGGACAAGGAGGACTCCACCCTTGTTACGAGTGGGGGATGGGGAGTGAGAGCAGAGCAGAATCTGGAGGTGTGTGGTTTCACACTTCTATACCTTTTGCCTGATGGGAGAGGGGAGACGAGGAAGTGGTCCAGCGTAGAGTACTTTCACTCACCTCCTGATGTATGCCTTGATGTCACCTTTCCCTCAGCCATCAATGAACCATTATACATTTCCTTGATCATCATCTGCTTTGATCTGTCATATTCACACCTTACATTATTTTTGCACCCATCCATATCTCCAGTTTCCCTCTCCCCCCACTCTCAGTCTGAAGAAGGGTCTCAACCTGAAACGTCACCCATTCCTTCTCTCCAGAAATGCTGTCAGTCCCGCTGAGTTACTCCAGCATTTTGTGCCCATCTCCAGTGTGGAGTGGTCTGCTACCATTGATAATGGGCAACAATGTGCGGCCGGACTGGGGTCAGGCATTAGGGACGGATCGGTCAGTGGGTTTAGGGTGGATGATGCTCCAACCCATCGCACTAACATGGTCGATTTGTTTCCAGACGGCAGGAAATGCAGTGAAGAGGGCTTCAGACAACCTGGTCCGAGCAGCTCAAAAGGCAGCGTTTGACAAACCCGACGAGGAGAACATTGTCGTCCAAACGCGGTTCGTGGGAGGCATTGCTCAGGTGTGTATCAGGACTTGTGACTCTCGTGTTGTAGCACAAAGCAATGGTGGAGGGTCTGGCTTTGTAACGACTCACTCGCTAATCATTGACGTGCCCCTGGCCCATTTCCGACATATTCTGTGTTTAGTTTATTCTCTCCGTTCTCTCCTCATAACTGAAGCACTTCATCCCAGGCAAGAATCTGACGAATCTCCTCTGCACCTTCCCCAGCGAAATCACACCCTTTCTCTATCACGTTTGTTTAAGGAGGTGATTGATGAGTGTAGGCAGTGGATGGTGTCTGCATCAGGCATTTGATTATTGTCTCTCGTGGGAGACTAATCCAGAAGATTACGATAATGCTTTGGTCGTATCCAATCCAATCCAATCCAACTTTATTTGTTAAGTACTTTAAGACAACCAATGTTGACCAAAGTGCTGTACAGAAGAACAAACAAGACATCATAAACAGACAACATAACAGAACATAACATAACAGCTCACATAAGGCGCATAAATCACATATGAAATACAACAATTAATCAAAAGACATAAAACATGAGCAAAAACAATAACCACGCAACAAAGCAATCAAAATAAGAAACCAAACCAAGCAAATAAAGTCGACATCTTACTGGGTATCAAAGGCCACGGAGAAGAGATGGGTCTTAAGAAGAGATTTAAAAACAGACAGAGAAGAGGCCTGTTTAATGTGGAGAGGCAGATCGTTCCATAATTTGGGTGCCGACACAGCAAAGGCACGGTCCCCTCTGAGCTTCCGCTTAGTTTTAGGCCCACTCAGGAGCAGCTGATTATCTGACCTGAGAGAGCGGGCGGGTGTATAAGGGTGTAGAAGC
This sequence comes from Amblyraja radiata, assembly GCF_010909765.2. Taxonomy (NCBI): domain Eukaryota; kingdom Metazoa; phylum Chordata; class Chondrichthyes; order Rajiformes; family Rajidae; genus Amblyraja; species Amblyraja radiata. The sequence continues at coordinate 14,691,766 of NC_045999.1, forward strand.
TCAGATAGGTAGGGCGGGGCAAGACCATTTAGGGATTTAAAAGCAAATAAAAGAACTTTAAAATGGATCCTAAACTGAATAGGCAACCAGTGGAGTGAGGCTAAAATGTGCGAAATGTGCTCATGTTTACGTGTGCCAGTTAAAAGACGTACAGCTGCATTCTGTACCATCTGGAGACGGGCGATGGAGGACCCACTAACCCCCACATACAGTGCATTGCAGTAATCCAGCCGAGTGGTAACAAAGGCGTGGATTACCGTCTCAAAGTGCTGCCTTGACAGAATTGGCTTTATTTTGGCCAGCTGCCTCAAATGGAAAAAGCTTGATTTAACAACAGCCTTGATCTGACTGTCAAATTTAAGCTCAGGGTCCAATTTAACCCCTAGGTTTGTGATGCTTGGTTTGATATACTGGGCCAGGGAGCCCAGATCTACAGGGGGGGCCCCAGTGGTGCCACCAAAAACCATTACTTCCATCTTTTTATCATTAAATTTTAAAAGGTTCAGAGCCATCCAGGCCTTTATGTCGTTGAGACACTCAAGTAACAGTCCGACAGAGTGTTCATCCTTCTTTTTAAGAGGCACATAAATCTGACTGTCGTCTGCATAAAAGTGGAATGAAATTTCATGTTTCCTAAGTATGGAACCAAGTGGGAGCAAATAGAGAGAAAAGAGGAGAGGGCCAAGAACTGAGCCCTGTGGGACCCCACACGAGAGAGGAGCAGAGGAGGATACAGAGTCCCCAAGGCTGACACAGAAAGTTCGATCAGCCAGGTACGACCTGAACCACTCCAGTGCTATGCCCCTGATACCCACCCACTGCTTCAAACGTGAGATCAATATTTCATGGTCCACTGTGTCAAAAGCAGCAGTCAAATCTAAAAGCACAAGGGTAACACAGTCACCACGGTCAGTAGCTAAAAAAATATCATTAAAAACTCTTAAAAGGGCTGATTCGGTGCTGTGCAGGGATTTAAAACCGGATTGGAAAACTTCTAAAATATTATGTTCTTCCAGAAAGGCCATTAATTGACTGTGCACGATCTTCTCCAGGATTTTTGATAGAAAAGGCAGTTTGGAGATAGGCCTGAAATTACCAAGAACTGCAGGGTCAAGAGCAGGTTTTTTAATCAGGGGTTGTACTACTGCATGTTTAAAATTTTCAGGGACAACACCTGAGGACAGACTGCTATTAATGACTGCAATAACAGATGGTCCTACAGCGGGGAAAACCTCTTTAAATAGTCGAGGAGGGACAGCATCGTTTGGAGAACCTGAGGGCTTCAAATGACCAACAATCTCCTGTAAAAAGGAAAGAGTCACAGGCTTAAACTGGTCAAATACAGCCGAGCAGGGGACAGAGATTGAGGGGTCATAAGCAGACGGTGGGATTAGAGCTCTAATAGAAGTGACCTTATCAATAAAAAAGTGAAGGAAGTTTTCACACACAGCAGGGGACGCCTCCATACAGATAGTCTGCGGGGCATTAAGAACTGTGTCAATGGTGTTAAACAAAACACGAGTCTTGTGACAGTTTGACAGGATAATATCCGAGAAATGTTTTCTTTTAGCATCTTTCACAGTTTTCTGATAATGACGCCAACACTCCCTTAACATTTGAAAAGACACCTGCAGTTTGTCCTTCTTCCACTTGCGCTCAGCTCTACGGCACTCACGTCTGACAGCATGGGTCGTGTCATTCAGCCAGGGCTCAAATTTAGTTTTAGGCTGCCTGGATTTTAATGGAGCCACAGTGTCTAAAACAGTTTGGCAGGTGGAGTGAAACCATGAGCTAAGCTCCTCTGTATTGCACACAGACTCAGGAATGATGGAGTTCCGATTGAAAGCAACCGAGAACTGAACAGCAGTGGAAGGGTTAATAACACGACAGCGCCGAGCAGCAGCGCGAGGTTTAACTGTATTACAGGCAAGAGCAGCCTCAAATAATACAGGCATATGGTCTGAAAACACTGCGTCACATATCTCTAGGTTAGAAATGGGCAAACCGTATGATAGGACAAGATCGAGTGTGGATTCTGAACTGGCTTGTTGATGTAGGGTTGTGGTGGAAGGACAATATTCGGGCTGGAGGTCTGTCACCAGTAGGGTCCGTCGGGACCACTGCTGTTTGTGATATATTCAATGACGGACATAAACGTTGGCAATAATAAATTAATAAGTTTGCAGATGACACCAAGTTTGCTAGGGTCACGGGCCGTGAGGAAGACTGTCAAAGTCTACAGTAGGGTATAGATCAGGTACAGAAATGGATGGAGAAATGGTAGATGGAGTTTAATCCGAGCAAGTGTGAGGTGTCGCACTTTGGGAGGTCAAATGTAAGGGAAAATATACAATTAATGGCATTACCCTCAACAGCTTTGCTGTTCAGAGGGATCTTGGGGGCCAAGTCCATAACTCCCAGACATTGACAACACGTGTAGGTAGGGTGGTAAAAGACATAGGTTTCATCGGTTGAGTCATTGAGTAGAGAGTCAGGAAGTCATGATGCATCTTTGTAGGACTTTGGTTCGGCTGTAATTCGAGTAATCTGCAGAAATTGCAGTTCTAGTCGGCCCATTACAGGATGTGGAGGCTTATGAAAGGAGATTTACCAGAATGATGGTTAGGGGGTATTAGCTACAGGGAGAGGTTGGACAGATTTGGGTTGTTTTTTTCTGGAACAAGACTAGTGGTGGGGAGACCTGATGTAAATATATAACATTATGAGAGGCATAGATTGGGAAGACAGTCAGAATATTTTTCCCAAGATGGAAACATTCAAATACTAGAGGGCATAGCTTTAAGGTGAGAGGGGCAACGTTTAAAGGGGATAAATGGGGCAGGTTTTTTACACAGAGAGCTCTGAGTGCCTGGAATTTGCTGCCAGTGCTAGTGGCTGAGGCAGATATCTTTGCATTGACATATGGGTATGCAAGAATGGAGGGATATGGGTTATGTGCTGCGTGATGGTCTTGGCATCGTGTTTAGCACAGACATTGTGGGCCGAAGGGCCTGTTCCTGTACTATACTGCTCTATGTTCTAATTAAGGTAAGCCAATGTGGATTTGTTGTGGCCAAACCTTGTCTGATCAACCTGAGGGAATTGTTTTGCAGACATTACAAATGGAGTCAGGCAGGGCAATGCCAACACTGTGGTGCACGTAGACAGAAGGTGCCACACTGCGGGCACATCAGCACGTGGCATTGAGGGGGCATTGAGACAAAGCTGGCTCAGTATCGGCGAGCTGCTGAGACCACAGTGCCACTGGTAAACGCTGGTGGGGAGGTGGGATGTGGCCCTGGGAGAGGGTCCACCTCTGTCAATGATTCACAGCTGACCCAGACACGAGTTATGCACGGATTGTGAATGTGAGGGCAGAGGGTGCTGGGCATGCCGACAGCATTAGGCAGCATTAGCCTGCATTGTGCAGCTATTTGCACCTGTTTGCCAAGTTATTTACACAGAAGATGATGAGTGGCTGGAACGTGCAGCCGGGGGATGGTGGTGGAAGCACATACTTTAGTGGCATTTAAAGGACTTTTAGATAGGAGTATGGATATGCAGGGAATGGCGGTATTTGAGTTATGTGCAGGTAGATCAGTGATGGTCTTGGCCTCCTGATGGCACAGACACTGTGGACCAGCGGCTCTGTTCTTGTGCTGTACTTTGTTCTACATTGTGGTGACTGGAGGTCTTTAATAGAACTGCATCATAACCTCTCTGCTCCTGTATTCGATGCCCTAATGAAGGCCAGTCACCGACCTGCATGGCCACTTTCAAGAATCTTTCTGTTGTCTTTAAGGTCCTTCTGTTCCTCAGTATTCCCTGGATTTTATCGTTCATAGTGTATACACTACCCTCAACAATTATATCACCTCACGTTTATCTGCATTAAAGTGTAGCGCAGCGGTAGAGTTGCTGCCTCACAGCGCCAGAGACCTGAGTTCATTCCTGACTGCGAGTGCTGTCTGTACGGAGTTTGCACGTTCTCCTTGTTACCGCGTGGGGTTTCTCCCGGTGCTCTGGTTTCCTCCCACATTCCTAAGACGTGTAGGTTTGTAGGTTAATTGGCTTCTGTAAATTGCCCCTATTGTGTGGGATAGAACACACTATGTGTGATCATTGGTCAGTGTGGAATCGGTGGGCCGAAGGGCCTGTTTCCACGCTGTGTCTCTAAACTAAACTAAACTAAACTCCAGCTGCCACGTCTGAGCCCAGGTCACCAACATCACCCTGACGCCTCTCCACGTGGCTACAGCTGTGCCTGACTTTGACCTATCACCTGTGAACTTACTGATCCTGCCTCCTACATCCATGTCCATGTCATCCACATATATTACAAGGAGTAAAGCCGCCAGCACGTTCCCTGGGCATACCACTCCTCAGAGGCATCCAGTCACACAAGCAGCCCTCAGCCATCACCCTCTGGCTCCTATTCACAAGCCCATTTTGGATCCAAATTGCCCTGATCCCATGGACCCAATGTTTTTGGACCAGATCCCATATCTGACAGTCTGACTGAAGTCCATGTAAACCACATCTACTGCCCAGCCCAGAACTATACAGAAAACTCATTTGGATCAGAGACACATGACCTGGTCTTGACAAAGCCACGCTGCCCATCTCTGCTTCCATCCTGCTTACAGTGTCCATTAATGCTCTCCCTCACCTCCCCACGACTGGTGTAAAATCATCAGGCTTCTCCCCACAACCCTTTTTGAAAGGATGAACCAGACTTGCCATCCCCCACGTGTCTGGTACCTCACTAATGGGCAGTACAGGTTTCATGCGGGGACCCCTCAGTCTCCCCCTTGCCTCCAACCATGCCCTGTTGTTGTTACGGGCATTTTGTTTCCAGTGGAGGTCAGTTATTAAGACATACAGTGATACAGTGTGGAAACAGGCCCTTCAGCCCAACTTGCCCATGCGGACCAACATGTCCCATCTACACCAGTCCCACATGCCTGAGTTTGGCCCATATCCGTCTAAACCTGTCCTACCCATGCACCTGTCTAAAGGTTTCAAACATTGCGATAGTTCCTGCCTCAACTATCTCCTCCAGAAACTCATTCCACACACTTTGTTGAAAAAAGTTACCCTTCAGATTCCTATTTAATCTTTTTGCCCTCACCTGAAACCCATGTCCTCTGGTTCTTGATTCTACTCTGGGGAAAATACACTGAACATTTTCCAGATCTATTCCTCTCATGATCTTATACACCTCTATCAGATCACATCTCACCCTCCTGCGCTCCAAGGAATAAAGTCCTAGCCTGTTCAACGTCTCCCCTTCGATTAAACATTGAACTAGATGACCAACAGTATTGGGCTCAGCACCGAACACTGTATGCCATTAGTCACAGGCCTGCAGTCCAAAAACCAAACCCACCATCACCCTCTGCTTCCTTCCATTAAGCCAATTTTCTATCCATTCAGCTATTTCTCCTTGGATCCCATGGGAGGTAACTGCCCAGAGCAGCCTACCATGCAGAACCTTGTTGGATGCCTTGCTGAAGTCCTGCCCTCTACAATCTCACCCCTCATCAACCTTTTGGTCACTTCTTCGAAAAAAACTCAGATTTGTGAGACACGACTTCCCACTTACCAAACCATGTTGACTATGCCTAATCAGCCATTGTCCATCTAAATGCATGTATATCCTACCCCTCAGAAGACTGAGATGCGTGTTGCTTTTACCTTGTGTGCAGATCATTGCAGCCCAGGAGGAGATGCTGAGGAAGGAGAAGGAGCTGGAGGAAGCTCGGAAGAAGCTGGCCCAGATCCGCCAACAACAGTACAAGTTCCTGCCGTCAGAGTTACGGGAGGAGGAGAGCTAGATGTCTGGACCATCGACCGACCAGTCCGGTTTCACAAAGATCTCCAGCTGCTCAGAATTTGAGCCAGTTGGGAATCTGATAGCATTGTACACTGAGAAGGTGGAACATTGCATTAGCTAGGAATTATCCAATTATAGATCGTAGTCGAGAATTATGTTAGTTTAGTATTGGCTTCCTGTACTCCCAAGGCTTGCATGCACTAAATACGAATCAGGGAAGTCTACAGAGCAAGATGATTATGGCCAGGCCCCATGGGCGGCAGTAGGCGAGTTGTCTACACAGAAGATGTTCAGGAACGGTCTGAGTCTGGCCTGCTCGGTTAACGTGCGAGGGCAGATTCTCCAGGCATTGATAGAGAGAGAACGTTGGCAGGGGAGCTTTCAAAAGTCATGCAGGATCAATCAATGCTTTTTCACTACTGAATACCTGCAGATCCTGACAGTGCTGCTTAGAAGCTAATCTGCTTCCCCTCGTAACCCAGGCAACCTTCCAACCCTGCAGTTCCATCCTGTGGTACAAATTTATTCGGACGTTCAGCTCAAGGAGTTTCTGCTCCTGTGCTCCCTGTTTGCTTTTCAGGAATCTGACTTTGGAAACCAGCTAAACATAGACTGGGAAGAGAAAATGCACCTTGTGTCCTCCGACCAGCCCTCAGTAGCACTGATAGGGTCTTTAACACAAGAGGCACAAAAGAGAATCCGTTGTGAAGGGGACAAGGAATGTTTTGAAGGTGTTCATTGCATTTCAATTCCTAATTCCTGCTCTGTTTTAAGATGGTGGGTGCACCAGTCATTTTCATAACACGTTGGCCTGCACGTTGCCTGCTGTGTTTCCTACATAGTCAGAGGGTTGCTTCTGGTGTGTTTGTGTGTGCTTTGTCTTTCTGTTGCCTGCACTACCCTGCCATTGCTGGTAGAGTCTATACCACTGATGTCACCCACTGACATCCCCCAGCTGAACCTCTGCATGATGAGTCCATATAAGTAGCGTTCACAAAGTGTTAATGCAAGCCAAACCACACAGCACTGCCCCTGCGTCACCTTGTATGGTCTTCCATGCCGACTGCACCTCCCGTCTGTGAGAGATCACTCTTTTTTATCTTTGGAAATTGCATTCGGCAGACCTGCGGCAAGATGCATCGTAGCCCATCAACGCCGCAATCTTGCATCTCCCCAGCCCGGACCTGTCATCTAAAAGGTGTTGTTCATCTGGAAAGTTAACCCACCCTCTTGCTTTGTCGGGCAGCTGAGGAGCGTGAATTTACAAGAAGAACTTTCATGTACCAAGATGATTCAAGTTATCTAACCACGGTCTTTGGTGGGAATAGTTTTCAAGCTGCCTTGTGTGGAACAAAACACCTCGCAGGTGCAGGAGAGATCCAATGTGTCCGCAGGTTCCTGGCTTGCCACACTTCATATGATCCAAACTTTCAGTGAAGCATTGCGTATATTACTCTGCCATGACAGAATGTATTACTGTATGTAACATAAAGTGCTAATTTATCGGCCACAAAAACTATTTTTTGTATTCACGGAAATAAAAGGTTTCAAAGGAAATGACATGTCTCGAGGGGATTTCTGCAACTTTGGACCTAAAACCGTTGCTGGATTTTGCCCTCCAGCAGCACCCGGCCATCCACACATCCTTGCTAGAGGCCACAGCCTGCATTGGCCCAGCACAGAGACCGACACTGGCCCAGCACAGCGACCGACACAGGCCCAGCACAGAGACCGACACTGGCCCAGCACAGCGACCGACACTGGGCTCAGACTGCAGTCCTTGTGCGCGAACCTCTGCAATCTCGGCCATCTTGCCTCCCAATGCTTTCCAACTCCCCCTCATAGATCCTCGTGTTGCTCCAGCGCTGGTGGTGATGCTTCATTGTCACATAGAGTGAATACAGCGTGGAAACAGGCCCTTCAGCCCATCTTACCCAACATGTCCCACCTGCCTGCGTTTGGCCCATATCTGATCCATATGCCTGTCCAAATGTTTCTTAAATGTTGGGATAGTCCCAGCCTCAACTACCTCTGCTGGCAGTTTGTTCCATACATCCACCATGTGAAAAAGTTACTCCTATTAAATCTTTTTCCTTTCACCTTAAACCTAGGTACAGTGAGATGCATTGTTTTGCCTACATCCCTGTAACATCACCTCTGCCTCCAGCACAACGCTGATTGGAATCTTTCCACAACCAGTTTCTGTACCTTCAGCTGCTGAAGCTGGCACCATCTGTGTGACCTTCTCAAACCTACTCATCCCACTGAGCTATGCATCACCCGTTTGATAACACTTTCAGATGCTTTGGTGCATAGGAGGTGATTCTGATTTCAGCTCTGTCACACACCTTCCAGTTCGATCGATCCTGACTTCAGCTGCTGTCCTGGTAGACTGGCTTTGCCCAAGCACCTGAGGTAGGCCTGTGGTTTGTTTTTCTCTTGTTTCATTCATTCCACCAGGCTGTATATTAAACAATGGGGGGCATAGAAAGGGGGAGAGGGGGGGGGGGGGGGGTGAAAATGTCAGATAAGAGGGTTTAAAGTGAGAGGGTGAAAGTTTAAAGGAATTATGCAGGGCAAGTTTTTTTACATAGCATGGTGAGTGCCTGAAACACACTGCCAGCGGTGGTGGTGGAGGCAGATACGATAGTGGCACTTCAGATGCTTTTGGTTAGGCACATTGAAATGCAGGGAGTGGAGGGACATGGATCATGCTGGGCACACACATTGTGGGCTGAAAGGTCTGTTCCTGTGTTGCTCTGTTCCATCACACATTCTCATTTAAAGGTGCAACTCTTCACGAAACACCAGCCAGAATCAGCCTTTCCGTTTCAGCTTCACTCATACCCTCACCCCCACCTTTTGTTCAATATATCTTTGCTTCTTAGCTTGCACTTAATGCTAAGTGCATTTTCTTTAAATGAGGTGCAGTGTCCAGTTTCTGAACGGTTTGCGGTGGCACAATGGTAGAGTTGCTGCCTCACACCGCAGGAGACCCGGGTTCAATATTAACTACAGATCCTGTCTGCACGGAGATTGTACGTTCACCCCGTGACCATATGGGTTTTCTCCAAGTGCTCTGGCTTCCTCCTACATTCCAAAGACGTGCCAGTTTGTAGGCTAATGGCCTCAGTAAAATTGGTGTGTGTAGGATAGTGCTAGTGTACGGGGATTGCTGGTTGGCATGGACCCGGTGAACCAAAGGGCCTGTTCCTCTAAAATCTAAATCTAAACATTGAATGTTAGCAAATTATTTAAAATATTTATTTCAAAATGTAGGGAAATTGATAAATATTTATGAAATTCTCTTTTGGCAGCTCCCCACTATAATCCTAGATTACCACAGCCAGCATCTGCAGTTCCCTTTTGAACACATAATCCTAGATTTCATTGTTTGTGGAATATATGCACATTTCAGGGTCTAAAGCCTGGTGATATCTCCCCCCCCCCCATTTTCAATAACAGGTAGATAGGGTGGTAAAGAAAGCTTTGGCATGCAAGCCTTCATCGGTCAGAGTGAAAGTTGGAACTGTTTGTTACATTTGTACAAGATATTGGTGAGGCCTCATTTGGAGAATTGTGTTCAGTTTTGTTCACCCTGCGGTAGGAAAGATGTCATTAAGTTGGAAAGGGTGCAGAAAAGATTTACGAGGATGTTGCCAGGACTCGATGGTCTGAGCTGTAGGGAGAGGTTGGGCAGGCAAGGAGCGCAGAAGCCTGAGAGATGATCGTCTAGAGGTGAATAGATGCACAAAGCCTTTAGACTTTAGAGATGCAGCTCAGAAACACACAGCAGCTCACCGAGTCCGCGCCGACCAGCATTCATCCCGTATACTAAAACTATCCTACACAATAGGAATAATTTACAATTTTTACCTACAAACCTAGACGTCTTTAAAATGTGGGAGGAAACTGGAGCACCGGGTGAAAACCCACGCAGCCATAGGAAGAACGTTCAAAGTCTATACAAACAGCACTCATGGTCAAGATCGAACCCGGGTCTCTGGTGCTGTGAGGCAGCAACTCTACCGCTGTGTAGTGTGCCACCCAGCTATTAACCAGAGGAGGGAAATCAAGAACCCAAGGACATAGGTTTGAAGTGAGGGGAAAGATTTCATGGGAACTTGAAGAGCAACATATATGGAAGGAGCTGCCAGAAGAGAAATTTGAGGCGGGTACAATAACAACATTGGAAAGACTTGTATGTGGATTGAGAAGATTTAGAGGGATATGGGCTAAACACCACTTTTTCTTTACCACTTTCAGAGAACGGTATCCCTCTGTACTATAACACTTTCCAGAGCCCTACCGTTCACAGATATGGACAAATAGGACTAGCTTTCACAGGGCATCTTGGTCTGCATGGACAAGTTGGGCCAGTGGGCCTGTTTCCCTCCTTTTTGCTGGATTCTACAGACACGGAATGAGGATATCCTCAACGTAGAAGAAGGGTCCCAACACGAAAGGTCTCCTCTCCGTGTCCTCCACAGAGGCCATTACTCCAGCATTTAGTGTTTTACTCAAACTGCAGCAGGATCCAGGTGTCCACGTGCTTGTTTCACAAACACTTAGCATGGTTTGTGCAACATGTCATCAGGAACACTAACACAATGGCATCATATATTGGCTGGAGAATTTAATTCGAAGGTAGAGAGGTTATACTTAGATCGGGCATCTGGGGAATATCATGGACGTTATTGGTCTTGTTATTTGTGGATAGATTGGAAGCAATCCAGAGAAGATTTACCAGACTAATGCGTGGGGCGGATGGCTTCTCAATTGAGCAACAGTTGGACATGTTGGATTTGTATCTCCTAAAGATTGAGAGGGACTTTTAGTTTAGTTTAGAGATACAGCGCGGAAACAGGCCCTTTGGCCCACTGGGTCCACGCCAACCAGCGATCCGGCATTTACATTTACCAAGCCAATTAACCTACAAACCTGCACGTCTTTGGAGTGTGGGAGGAAACTGAAGATCTCGGGGAAAACCCACGCAGGTCATGGGGAGAACGTACAAACTCCATACAGACAGCACCCGTAGTTGGGATCGAACCAAGGTCTCCGTCACTGCATTCGCTGTATGGCAGCAACTCTACCGCTGCGCCACCGTGCCGCTTGACTTGAATGAAACATAAAAAGTCCTCAGGCGTCTTAACAGGATGGGCGAGGAGAGGAAATTTCCTCTTGAGAGGGGGATCGAGAACTACAGATCTCTGAAACTCCGGGGCTGCCCATTTAAGAGACTGAATATTTTCTCTCAGGTGGTTGTCAGTCTTTAGTTTTAAGGCAGGTTTGGATGGTTTCATGATGAGCAAGGGTGCCACATGTTGGTGGAAAGTCAGCTGAGGTTTGCTCTCTCTACTCTCTGCCTCGTGTCATTTTGCCCAATCTGCGATTAATGTTTTATGATGTGTTGCTTTCAATATCCTGGTCTCTGAAACGGCTTCGCCACTTTCCACAGATGACGGTTTCTCTGTAAACCAAAGTCACTCCCAGATTTAGTGCCCTGCGCACCCTGTTAATCATTATCCCTCTGCTAATCCCTTTGGGATCCACCTTCTTCTCCCCAACTCTTATGCTGATTATGACTAAGGAATTACCTGATTGCCCAATTAAACTGTCGTTTATTTATTTCCTTTGTTTAGTTTAGTTGAGATACAGCGATGAAACAGGCCCTTCAGCCCACCGGGTCCGCAGCAACCAGCGATCCCTGCAATGGTCTATCCTTTTCACACCTTACCCTTCGATATCTCGAGACTCCCTCTCCCCTGACTCTCAGTCTGAAGAAGGGTCGTGATCTGAAATGTCACCTATCTCCAGTGATGCTGCCTGTCAGGCTGAGTTACTCCAACTTTTTGTGTCTGACATGGACAGGAAAGGTTAAGAAGGATTTGGGCCAAACACAAACAGGTCAGATCAGTGCAGAGGAGGCATTTTGGGCAGAATGGACAGATGGATTGAAGGGCCTGTTTCTGCCTTGTATGACTCTTTCACTCTAAGATTCTAAAGCATCATAGAAAATAGGTGCAGGAGTAGGCCATTCGGCCCTTCGAGCATGCACCGCCATTCAATATGATCATGGCTGATCATCCAACTCAGTATCCTGTACCTGCCTTCTCTCCATACCCCCTGATCCCCACAAGGGCCACATCTAACTCCCTCTTAAATATAGCCATTGAACTGGCCTCAACTACCTTCTGTGGCAGAGATTTCCACAGATTCACCACTTTCTGTGTAAAAAATGATTTTCTCATCTCGGTCCTAAAAGACTTCCCCCTTATCCTTAAAGTGTGGCCCCTTGTTCTGGACTTCCCCAACATCGGGAATAATCTTCCTGCATCTAGCCTGTCCAAACCCTTAAGAATTTTGTAAGTTTCGATAAGATCCCGCCCTCAATCTTCTAAATTCTAGCGAGTACAAGCCGAGTCTATCCAGTCTTTCTTCATATGAAAGAATATGATTATAATCCCTTTAATTCTTGTGTATTATCCCTGGGGTAAATGTTTGCTTCCTATGAGTGCAATGGGATTATTGCTGTCTGCTGGAGAGAACAAAGGGCCTCTTGTTTATAGACGGATCCCTTGTCAAGGTGCTTCTCCCTCAACTCCTCATCAACTCTCGGAAGAGGCTTTGAGCTCACATCCCATGTGGGACTTGGACTCTGAATCTAGATCATGAGTCAACAATCTGACACGTTAGCTCTGCTTCACCCTCCCCAGCGCTCCCCCATCTGCACAGTGACTCCTGCATTTACTGCTTTTAATTCCAGCAGCTGTGGGATTTATAGGGGCAGAATTCGGCTGTTCGGCCCATCAAGTCCACTCTGACATTCAATCATGGCTGATCTATCTTTCCCTCTCAACCCCATTCTCCTGCCTTCTCCCCATAACCCTTGACAACTGAACTAATCAAAAATCTGTCAATCTCCGCCTTAAAAATACCCATCGACTTGGCCTCCACAGCTGTCTGTGGCAATGAATTCCACAGTTTCACCACCCTCTAACTAAAGGAATTCTCTTCTTTCTATAGATACGTCCTTTAATTCTGAGGCTGTGGTCTCTGGTCCTAGATTTTGATTTTGAGCCACAACTTTCAGAATCAGACCAAGGTTAGCACGCTTAAGAGTCGTTTTTCTGTTAAAATGAGCCACTTCTTGCACTGCCAGCCTCTGTTTAAGAAACATTACCAATAATGGAGGGCAGCCTGCTGCTATTATAGTTCAATCCTCCAGGCCTGAGCTCCAGGGAGAGGTTGGGCAGGCTAGGACTTTATACCTTGGCGTGCAGGATGCTGAGGGGTGATCTTATAGAGGTAAGGAATAGATAAGGTGAATGTACAGAGTCTTTCACCCAGGGTAGGGGGATCAAGAATCAGAGGACATAGGTTTAATAGGTAACTTTTTCATCAGAGGACGATTGCTTTATGGAAAGAGCTGCTAGATGAGGTAGTTGAAGCAGGTACAAATACAACACTTAAAAGATGCTTGGCCAGATATGTATATGGTTGTGGATATGGGCCAAATGCTAGCAAATGTGAACAGCTTAGATGGGTCAGCATGGACGAGTTGGGCTGAAGGGCCTGTTTATGTGCCGAATGACTCTGACTCTCTGGTGCAAGGTTTATTCAGTTACAATTATCTGCAGTTCTCTGGAACTCCACTAGGTGGAACCTCCCAACAACCATGTCGTTTGGATTGGGAAGCAAGATTGGAAGAGCAAACTAGTGGGATCATGTCAGACAGACTGAGATGGTACAAAACTCCCCTCCCCTCCAATGCTCACACACAACCCACTGAATCCACAGCAAGTGGAACTGATGGTCCTTGACTTAAGATAGACACAAAATGTTGGAGTAACTCAGCGGGTCAGGCAGCATCTCTGGAGAAAAGGAATAGGTGATGTATAGGATGAGAGTGGATCTGATAGAAACATATACAATTCTTAAAGGAATGGAAGGTTACATGCAGGAAAAACGTTCCCGATGTTGGGGGAGTCCAGAACCAGAGATCACAGTTTAAGAATAAGGGGTAGGCCATTAAGGACAGAGAGGAGGAAAAACATTTTCATTTTCTCAGTTGTGAATCTGTGGAATTCACTGCCACAGAAAGCAGTGGGGGGCAATTCACCTGATGTTTTCAAGAGAGAGTTAGATTTAGCTCTTAAGGGCTAGAGGAATCAAGGGATGCGCGGGGGAAAGCAGGAACAGGGTACTGATTCTGGATGTGAATAAATGTGAGGTTATCCACTTTGGTGGCAAGAACGGGAAGACAGATTATTATCAGAATGGTGTCAGGTTAGGAAAAGGGGAAGTACAACGAGATCTGGGTGTCCTTGTACATCAGTCACTGAAAGTAAGCATGCAGGTACAGCAGGCAGTGAAGAAAGCGAATGGCATGTTGGCCTTTATAACAAGAGGAGTTGCGTATTGGAGCAAAGAGGTCCTTCTGCAGTTGTACAGGGCCCTGGTGAGACCACACCTGGAGTATTGTGTGGAGTTTTGGTCTCATAATTTGAGGAAGGACATTCTTGCTATTGCGGGGTGCAGCATAGGTTCACGAAGTTAATTCCCGGGATGGCGGGACTGTCATATGATGAAAAATGGAGCGACTGGGCTTGTATTCAATGGAATTTTGAAGGATGAGATGGGATCTTATAGAAACATATACAATTATTAAGGGATTGGACACGCTAGAGGCAGGAAGCATGTTCCTGATGTTGGGGGAGTCCAGAATAAGGGGCCACAGTTTAAGAATAAGGGGTAGGCCATTTAGAACTGAGATGAGAAAAAATATTTTCACACAGAGTTGTGAATTTGTGGAATTCTGGCCCTCAGAAGGCAGTGGAGGCCAATTAACTGGATGCATTCAATAGAGAGTTAGATATAGCTCTTAAGGCTAGCAGAATCAAGGGGTATTAGGAGAAGGCAGGAACAGGGTACTTATTGGGGATGATCAGCCATGATCACATTGAATGGCAGTGCTGACAAGAAGGGCCGAATGGCCTAATCCTGCACCTGTTGTCTATGTTTCTATGTATTGGGTCGAGACCTTTCTTCAGACTGAGAGTCAGGGGAGAGGGAAACTAGTGTTCATAAGTTCATGTCTTAGGGGCAGAATTAGGCCATTCGGCCCATCAGATCTACTCCATCATGAGTTATGAAAAGGTACAACGAATGAATGAATGAAAGGTATGTAAAGAACAAATCAAAGCCAGCCAGATGATCAAGGGAAGGTGGAGCCCACAATGGTCCATTGTTGGCTGTGGAAGAGGTGTTAATGAATGGATACAAACAGTGAAACTAAGCAGGACTACAGTGAAACTGGAAGATGATTAGTTGGGACTGAGAGAGGGAGGAATCAAGGGTTACACTTTAGCTGAAAGCGGCCTGTGAGAATCCCCGGGTCACACAGCATGTGGAGATCCACAGCCATCAGTTCAATGTCTGGGCCACACACACACACGCTCCTTCACCGTGATGTGACCTGAGTTGTACCGACCGCTGTCACTCTCTCTGCAGTCCCTGTTCATCCGAAGAGTCAGAAAGCCGTCCACACTCGCACCAGACTCCGGGATGTCCTCATGGAGCCATGTCCCCGCAAACACCGTGTTCGCTGCACTCACGGCACTCCCTCCGAGTCCCCACCAGCGCAGACAGCATCCATCTTGTTTTTGGGCAACCTCACGTTCCCCACTGTGATGGAAGGCAACTAACTTTTACCTTCTTCCTCCTCTTTAGACAGTGAAGATGGTTATCAAAAATTGCAGCAGGAACTTGATCAGCTGGCCAAGTGGGCTGAGGAATGGCAAATGGAGGTTAGCGTAGATAGTTTCGTTTCGTTTAGTTTAGAGGTGAGTGTTGCAGGTGTGTAAATAGGGGAGAACTTTGGGACTAGGGACCACCATTCTCATGGTTTTTATGCAATTCTGGTAAAGGACTGGAATGATACAGAGTTTGATGTCCTAATTGAGGCAAGGACAATCTCTGTGACATTAGTGAAAGGTTGAATGGGGAGAGGCTGTTTGCAGATAAAGGGGCATCTGGCAAGTGGGAGGATTTTACAAGTTATACATGGCCAGCATATCCATGGTAAAATAATGGGCAAGGCTGGCAGGAGTAGGAAGGTGAGATGACAGAACACTGAGGCTCTGGTCAAGATAAAGAAGGAAGCTTGTGTCAGCTGGGTACCGGCATCTGGGATCAAATGAACCCCTTTCATAGTACAGGGGTGTAGCGCATGTAAGAGGAAATCAGGAGGCAAGAACAAATCAGGAAATACCTTTGGCAAAAAAGGTAAAGGAGCTCAAATGGATTCTGCATGGCACAGTGGGTAGAACTGCTGGGTTCGATCCTGACCTCGGGTGCTGTCTGTGCAGAGTTTGTATGTTCTCCCTGTGGCCGCGTGGGTTTCCTTCAGGTGCATATATTTTCCTCCCACATCCCAAAGACGTGCAGGTTTGTAGGTTAATTGGCTTCCGTAAAAAAATGCCCGCAGTGCGTAGGATGCAAAAGTGGAATAACATAGAACGTGTGAGCAATGGACAGTATGGACTCAGTGGGCCGAAGGGCCTCTATCCACATTGGATCTCTAAGCTAAACCAAACTAAAGTGTATTCATGGCAAAACAGGAACTAGGGAGAGAATAGAGAGTCTTAAAACTCAAGGAGATCATCGACGTGTGGAGCCACAGGAGGCGGTGAGGTGCAACATGAATATTTCTTACCTGTATTTACCCTGGAGATAGACATGGATGTTACAGAAGGTACAGAAGGAAGTAGGCAACGTTTCGGGCCGAAACCCTTCTTCAGACTGATGGGAGGGGGGGGGGGGGGGGGGGGGGGAGAAGAAAGGAAAAGGAGGAGGAGACAGCCCAAGGGCTGAGGGAGGAGACAGCAAGGACTAACAAAATTGGGAGAATTCAATGTTCATGCCCGCAGGATGCAGACTCCCCAAGCGGAATATGAGGTGCTGTTCCTCCAATTTCCGGTGTTGCTCGCTCTGGCCATGGAGGAGACCCAGGACAGAGAGGTCGGATACGGAGTGGGAGGGGGAGTTGAAGTGCTGAGCCACAGGGACATCAGGTTGGTTACTGCGGACCGAGCGGAGATGTTCGGCGAAACGATCGCCCATCCTCCGCTTGGTCTCACCGATGTAGATCAGCTGACATCTAGAGCAGCGGATGTAATGGATGAGGTTGGAGGAGATACAGGTGAACCTCTGTCGCACCTGGAACGACTGCTTGGGTCCTTGAATGGAGTCGAGGGGGGAGGTGAAGGGACAAGTAAAGGGAGGTAAAGGATATTACAGAACTCGGAGAAGTTAATGGTGATGTCATGAGGAATCCACACGGCCGAAGAAGAGGAGCTCGAGGTCTTAAAATAGATCAAAGTAGATAAATTCCACGGACCTGATCAATTGGAGCTAGGATATGGTGGGAAGTGCGGAGAGAAGCTGCGTGGTGGAGATAGTTGTATCACAATTAGCCACGGGTGAAGTGCCGGGCGTCTGGAGGGAGGGAGGCTCATGATGTGCCTTCATAGAAACATAGAAATTAGGTGCAGGAGTAGGCCATTCTGCCCTTCGAGCCTGCACCGCCATTCAATATGATCATGGCTGATCATCCAACTCAGTATCCTGTACCTGCCTTCTCTCCATACCCCCTGATCCCTTTAGCCACAAGGGTAACATCTAACTCCCTCTTAAATATAGCCAATGAACTGGCCTCAATTACCTTCTGTGGCAGAGAATTCCAGAGATTCACCACTCTCTGTGTGAAAAATGATCTTCTCATCTCGGTCCCAAAAGACTTCCCCCTTATCCTTGAACTGTGACCCCTTGTTCTGGATTTCCCCTACATCAGGAATTGATTTCAGGAAGGCTTCAATAAAAGGCCATAGTCATCCAGTTATAGAGTGATACAGCGTGGAAACAGACCCTTCGGCCCAACATGTCCTACCTGCCCACGTTTGGTCAATATCCCTCCAAACGTGTCTGGTGATCAGGTAGGTCAGGGAACTGCTGTCTGGTAATACATCAGTGGTGGGAAAGTGATTGTAGGACATTCTGAGAGATAGGATCTAGTACATTTGCAATAGACATTAGACAATAGGTACAGGAGTAGTGATCACGGCTGACCAGCCACAATCAGTATCCCATTCCTGCCTTCTCCCAATACCCCTTGATTCCGCTAGCCCTAAGTCAGGATGGAACCTGAGTCTCTGGCGCTGTAAGGTAGCAGCTCTACCGCCGTGCCATCGTGATGCCCCTTTTACTGTGAATAAAAGACTATCTATTCCCCTCATGATCCTATATAACCTCTCATCCTCCTACGCTCCAAGGAAAACGTGCTCAACCTCTCTATTGCTCAGGCCCTTAAGCCCTGTCAGCATCCTTATAAATATCCTTTGTACTCTTTCCAGGTTTCCTATAAGAGGGTGATCACAACTGAACACAGTACTCCAGATCTGGCCTCACCAATGTATAACTGTAATATAACATCCCAATGTATGCTTTATCTCACTCTAATCATAATAATTCTAATCATACTTTATTAGCCAAGTATGTTTTGCAACATACGAGGAGTTTGATTTGCCGTGCAGTCATACTGATAAAAGGTAACAGGACACACAAAATACATTATAACATAAACATCCACCACAGTGACTCCTCCACATTCCTCACTGTGATGGAAGACGAAAAAAAAGTTAAATCTCTTCCCTTCTTTGTTCTCCCATGGTCGGGGTTCTCCCAAGATCGGGGGTGATCTTGGCTCCTGTAGTGTGCGGTTGGGCCCTCCACGACGGGGTGATCAAGCTCTGCATTTGGGGGGGGGTCTCAACTCCCCCGCGCCGAATGATTGACCCCGGGTCGGGGCTGGTCGAACCTTCTGCGACTGGAGCTTCCCAACATCGGTTTCTACCCGGGACTGCGAGCTCCTCCATGGTGAAATCCGCAGGCCGCGATTGGAGTGTCGATCTCAGGCAGGGATCGGCTGCGATGGTAAGTCCACGGCTCAAAGTCAGTCCCGAGCAAGGTCTCCAGCTCCATGATGTTAGGCCGCAGAGTGACCGGAGATACGATCTGGAAAATAATCGCATCTCTGGCCAGGTAAGAGATTGAAAAAAGTTTCCCCTTCCCCACCCCCCCCCCCCACATAAAACAAACCAGAGAACATTAATACAAACTTTTAAAACACACTACAAATAACAAAAAAACGACAGAAAGACAGACTGTTGGCGAGGCTGCCATCGTGCAGCGCCCCCTGGTGGTAATGAAGGACACTTCTTGTCCACCCTGTGATGCCACTTTCACGGGACTATACACCTGCACTCTAGATCCATCAGTTCTACAACTCTCCCCAGGGCCCTGCCCTTCACTGTCAAGGTGACTTCCCAAAATGCAGCACCTTGCACTTATCTGTATAAACTGCATTCACCATTACTCAGCCCACTTGTCCAACTGATCAAGATCCTGCTGTAATTGTTGATAACCATCTACAATAGTACTTTAGTGTCATCTGCAAACATACTAATCATGTCTTGCACATTCTCATGCAATGGTTGATATAATGGTGATATAAACCACAAACAGCAATGGGCCCAGCACTAAACCCTGAGGCACACCACTAGTCACAGGCCTCCAGTCCAAACATTAACCCTCCACCATCACCCTCTGCTTCCTTCCGCTATGCCAATTTTTGATCCAGTCAGCTCACTCTCCCTAGATCCCGTGCAATCTAACCTTCCAGAGCAGCCTACCATGTGGAACCTTATCAAATGCTTTGCTGAAATCCAGCTACGGCTCTGTCCTTATCAACCTTTTAGGTTACATCTTTTATCAGATTCGTGAGACATGATTTGTACAAAACCAGGCCAACTCCCGTTTATCTAAGTGTATATATCCATCAGAGTAATCTCCAGTGAGCTGCCTGCTAGAGATGTTAGGCTCACTGAACTATAGTAAATAGAGGCTGAACTTTAGCCACCCTCCAAATTTCTGGCACCTCACCCACATCTAATGATGATTCATACATCTCAGCTGGGGCTTTTCTACCTTTGTCCTCGCATATATCTAATCAGGCCCATGAGATTTGTCTACCTACATACGCTTTAGTATGGTCGGTACCTCCATGTCCGTAATACTGTCTGTCCTCAAGACACTGCCATTAACTGTCCCAAGATCCCTTGTCTTTATGTCTTTGTCCGCAGTAAAAACAGAGGAGAATTGTTCATGAGGACCATGCCCATCTTGTAACTCCACACAGGGATGGCCATTTTGGTTTCTGACAGCCCTGTTCGCTCTCTCTCTCTCTCTCTCTCTCTCTCTCTCTCTCTCTCTCTCTCTCTTTTTTCAAAACTTTATTCGACACAATCACACGATACATCACATCAAAACATAATGAGAAATACAATATAACAAATAATCATAGTACAATGATGGATTCATTGTTTACGATACTCTCAACCCCACGTGGTGACCACCGCCCACAGAAGGCCTCCAGAGTCCCCGTGGACACCGTGTGTTCCCTCTCCAGGGACAAGCGAGCACGGGCGTCGGCCCGGAAGAGGGGCAGGCATCCGACTCTAGCCTGACCATCGACCGCCCGTTGCCTGGACCCGTGAATGGCCATCTTTAGCCAGGCCCAGGAGCAAACCGACAGGGAAGTCCCACCCCCCCCGATCGGCTCTCCTCACTCTCTGCCTTGTGTCCAAACACTAGAATCATGGGACTAAAATGCAACCAGAACTTGAGGAACAACCCCTTCAGATATTGGTACAGGGGCAGTAACCTCTCACACTCCATATATACGCGTGGAACACGGTCTCCTCCTCACCGCAGAAAATACATGCGGCAGACGGGCCCGTGAACCGACTCAAAAGTTTATTACACGCCACCGGTCTGTGCAACACTCTCCACCCCAGGTCCCCGATGTTAAGGGGGACAACTCCCTTGTAGCTCTTTCTCCCTCTCTTTCTCTCCCTCTCTCTCTCTCTCGTCACTCTCTTTCCCTTAATGTACTTATAAAACTTTGGATTTCCGTAAATATTACCTGCCTGTCCTCCCTCCTGCCCTTGTTTGTCCTTCTGCTTTCCTTCTTAACTTGCCGTCTCGACTTCCTTCAAACATATGTGAGTGTAGGTGGCAAGGTTGGCAGGTCTGTGGGTAGCATGGTGGTACGCTAGGCCGTGAAGAAAAGGTATCTATAATTACAACAGGATTTATTTGATACAACTTGATAAAGTGGGCCAAGGAGCAGAGCAATAACAGATGAGGTTTACTTCAGATAAATGGTGTGATGTTGCAATGTGGTAAGACACACCAGGGCAGGACTTCCAGCGTAATAGGTCGGGCCCTGGGGGATGTTGTAGAACAGAGAGATCGAGGTGTAATGTATATATTTCCATGAAAGTGGCAACGAGGTACATGGTGGTGATGAAGACATTTGGCACGCTTGGCTTCAACTGTCAGTGTATTGAGTATAGGGTTCGGGACATCATGTTACATCTGTACTAGATGTTGGGAAGGCAATATTAGGAATATGGTGTCCAGTTCTGTTCACTCCGCTATTTGAAAGATGTCATTAAACTGGAGAGGGTGTAAAAATAGATTTACGAGGATTTCTGAGGATGCCAGTGTACGGATAGGGAAGTGAATATGGGCCGGATGCAGGGAAGTGAATATGGGCCGGATGCAGGGAAGTGGGTCGAGCTCGGTTAGGGCCTGTTTCCAAGCTGTCTAGCTCTAACGCTCCAAGATAGACACAAAAAGCTGGAGTAACTCAGCGGGTCAGACAGCATCTGTGGAGAAATGGAATAGGTGACGTTTTGGGTGGAGCCTTCTTCAGACAGAGTTAGGGGAAAATGGAAACGGGAGATATAGATGGTGATGTAGAGAGATATAGGTAAATGAATGAAAGATTAGCTGTTTGTTAGGTGAGAACGAGTACAGATAATGAGACTCAACTTGAAGTTAGAGAAATTAATATTCATCCCACTGGGTTGTAAGCAGCCCAATACTGTTCCGCCATTTTGCGTTTGGCCTCACTCCGACAATGGAGGCCTAGGACAGAAAGGTCAGTGTGGGAATGGGAAGGGGAATTAAAGTGTTTGGCAACCGGGAGATCAGGTAGGTCCAGGTGGACTGAATGAAGGTCTTCCGCGAAACGATCGTCCACTTTACGTTTGTTCTCACCGATGTATAAGAGTCCACATCCTGAACAAATAATACAGTAGATGAGGCTGGAGGAGGTGCAGGTGAGGCTCTGCCTAACCTGAAGGGACTGTCGGGGTCCCCAGACAGAGTCGAGGGAGGAGATACAGGGGCAGGTGTTGCATCTCCTGTGGTTGCAGCGGAAGGTTTTATTACCAGTTTCTACGAAGCTTTTGGTGGGAGCCTTCAACTGTTTCACATCTGAATGAAGGGGGGGGGGGGGGGGGGGGGGGGTGAGCCAGCCTACCCCAGGACAGTAGGGGGAGGAGTTTGATAGCCACAGGGAAGAAGGATCTCCTGTGGCGTTCTGTGCTGCATCTTGTTGGAACCAGCCTGTTGCTGAAGATGCTCCTCAGGTTGACTGACCAGTGTGTCACGGAGGGGGTGAGCTGTATTGTCCAAGATGCTCTGCAGTTTGAGGAGCATCCTCCACTCCAACCAACCTCCCATGAATCCAACTCCGCCCCCAGGACAGAGCCGGCCTTCCTGATGAGCTTGTTGATCCTGTTGGCGTCCGCGGGCATTCACCCTGCTGCCCCAGCACACGGCAGTGACGGAGATGGCACTGTCTACCACTGATTGGTAGAACATCTGCAGCATCTCACTGCAGACATTGAAGGATTGGAGCCTTCTCAAAATGTACAGCCAGCTCTGTCCCTTCTTGTACAGAGCCTCAGCGTTCCTGGACCAGTCCAGTTTACTGTCCAGGTACACTCCCTGGTAAACTTCACATCCACACCATTAATGGAGAGGAACAGGGGTGTTCCTCTCCTCCTAAAGTCCACCACCAACTCCTTAGTCTTGTTTGTGTTGAGCTGCAGGTGATTCAGCCCACGTCACTCAACAAAGTCGTTGACAACACCCTCAACTGTATTCAACTTCCCTCCCCTCACTGATGCAGCCCACAATTGCAGAGTCATCCGAAATCTGTGTCCGGAATACATCTGAAGTCTGAGGTGTAGGTGGTGAATTCATATCTATATATAGGAGATGTGAGCAATCCATAATCTGGATGCCTCGGCAACTCAGATTGAGACCTCCTGGGGAAACATCCTAAAACCATGGATTGTAACTCCCCAAAGTCGATCCACCTTCGACAGGGCTTGATGCAGGCGTGTAATAGAATGTATTTGTCTTCAACAGCGTTCCTGGAACTCAGGACATAGCAGCTGATTCAATTGTCACCCCATTCACCACCATTTGCTCAATCCACCACTGCCCCACTGCACTGCAGTATGTACCATCTACAAGATGCACTGCAGCAACTCTGCAACACGTCTTAGCCAGCACCTTCTAAATGCATCACCTCTACTGAAGAAGGGTCTCGACCCAAAACGTCACCTATTCCTTTTCTCCAGAGATGTTGTCTGAACCGCTGAGTTACACCAGCTTTTTGTGTCTATCTTCAGTTTAAACCAGCGTCTACAGTTCCTTCCTACACCTCCAGCAGCTCGGAGGGCAGGGGCAGCATGGAGACGCTACCACCTGGAAGTTGTCCTCTAAGCCACTCACCATCCTAAGCTGCCTTCACTCTCACTGAATCAAAGTGCTGGAGCTCCCTCCCTAACACCACTGAGCATATTCACATCTCCAGGACAATACACAATAAACAATAGGTGCAGGAGCAGGCCATTCGGCCGTTCGAGCCAGCACCACCATTCAATGTGATCATAGCTGATCATCCCCAATCAGTACCCCGTTCCTGCCTTCTCCCCATATCTCCTGACTCCACTATTTTTAAGAGCCCTATCTAGCTCTCTCTTGAAAATATCCAGAGAACCGGCCTCTGGGGCAGAGAATTCCACAGACTCATAACTCTCTGTGTGAAAATTTGTTACCTCATCTCCGTTCTAAATGGCTTACCACTTATTCTTAAACAGTGGCCCCTGGTTCTGGACTCTCTGAACATCGGGAACATGTTTCCTGCCTCTAGCGTGCCCAAAGCCTTAATAATCTTATATGTTTCGATAAGATCCTCTCTCATCCTTCTAAATTCCAGAGTGTACAAGCCCAGCCATTCTTTAACCTTGTAAACATACACTGTACTCCCTCAATAGCAAGAATGTCCTTCCTCAAATTAGGGGACCAAAACTGAGCACAATACTCCAGGTGTGGTCTCACTAGGGCCCTGTACAACTGCGGACGAACCTCATTGCTCCTATACTCAACTCCTCTTGTTATGAAGGCCAACATGCCATTCGCTGTCTGCTGTACCTGCATGCTTACTCTCAGTGACTGATGAACAAGGACCCCCAGATCCCGTTGTACTTCCCCTTTTCCCAACTTGACGCCATTTAGATAATAATCTGCCTTCCTGTTTTTGCTACCAAAGTGGATAACCTCACATTTATCCACATTAAACTGCATCTGCCATGCATCTGCCCACTCACCCAACCTGTCCAAGTCACCCTGCATTCTCATAGCATCCTCCTCACAGTTCACACTGCCACCCAGCTTTGTGTCATCTGCAAATTTGCTAATGTTACTTTGAATCCCTTCATCTAAATCATTGATGTATATTGTAAATAGCTGTCCCAGCTCTGAGCCTTGTGGTACCCCACTAGTCACTGCCTGCCATTCTGAAAGGGACCCATTAATCCCTACTCTTTGTTTCCTGTATGCCAACCAATTTTCTATCCATGTCAGCACTCTACTCCCAATACCATGTGCCATAATTTTGCCCACTAATCTCCTATGAGGGACCTTATCAAATGCTTTCTGAAAGTCCAGGTACACTACATCCATTGACCCTCCCTTGTCCATTTTCCTAGTTACATCTTCAAAAATTCCAGATGATTAGTCAAGCATGATTTCCCCTTCGTAAATCCACGTTGACTCAGATCGATCCTGTTACTGCTATCCAAATGTGTGGCTATTTCATCTTTTATATTTGACTCCAGCATCTTCCCCACCACCGATGTCAGGCTAACTGGTCTATAATTCCCCGTTTTCTCTCTCCTGCCTTTCTGAAAAAGTGGGATAACATTAGCTACCCTCCAATCCACAGGAACTGATCCTGAATCTATAGAACATTGGAAAATGATCACCAATGCATTTACGATTTCTAGAGCCACCCCCTTGAGTACCCTGGGATGCAGACCATCAGGCTCTGGGGATTTATCAGCCTTCAGTCCCATCAGTCTACCCAACACCATTTCCTGCCTCATGTGGATTTCCTTCAGTTCTTCTGTCACCCCAGATCCTCTGGCCACTATTACATCAGGAAGATTGTTTGTGTCCTCCTTAGTGAAGACGGATCAAAAGTACCTGTTCAACTCATCTGCCATTTCCTTGTTCCCCATAATAAATTCACTTTTTTCAGTCTTCAAGGGTCCAACTTTGGTCTTAACTATTTTTTGCTCTTCACATACCTAAAGAAGCAGCACTTCCCACCACCTTCTCCAAGCCCTTTAGACTTTAGACGTTGAGGTACGGCGCAGAAACAGGCCCTTCGGCCCATCAAGTCCACGCCGACTAGCAATCCCCACACATTAGTACTATCCTACACACTAGGGGTCATTTACAATTTTTCCAAAACTAATTAACCTACAAATCTGTATGTCTTTGGAGTGTGGGAGGAAACCGGAGCACTCAGAAAAAACAGGCAGTCACAGGGAGAACATACAAACTCCGTAAAGACAGCACCCATAGTCAGGATGGAACCCTGTATCTGGTGCTGTAAGGCAGCAACTCTACCGCTGCACCACTTTGCCATCCATTGGGAATGGGCAATGAAATGCTGGCTCAGTCTGGGAAGCCCACATGCCCTGTATAAATAACAAGTGTATCAGAGAAGCTTGAATTCACAGCACAGTTTCTTTAGATACAGATTAGTTCCAGTTATGGCCAACAACAATAAGCCATCCTCATCGAGATTTAGAAGCAAGGAAAGACAGTGTAATTTAGTGTGACTCAGCGAGTTAAGTGACATCTCTGAAGAAGGGTCTTGACACGAAACATCACCCATTCCTTCCATTCAGAAATGTCTCACTGAGTTACTCCAGGATTTTGTGTCTATCTTCAGTGTGAACATCCCTGACGTTTCAGGACACTTGTTCAGCCTCTAATCAACTTCAGATTTCTGCAAACAGTCTGAAGAGGGTTCCTGACTCAAAACGACACCTATTCATGTCCTCCAAGGATGCTGCCTGACCCACTGAGTTACTCCAGCAATTTGTGTCTTTCCTCTTTGAGATTAGTTGTGTTTGGTAGGTTGGGTTGGTGACTTGGTACCTGTTGCTTCCGTTGTTGGAGAGGTTACATCTGACGTTACTAATACTGCTACTGATCACAGAGTCACAAATTCATCAAGTTGTGCAGCACCAAAAACCCCAAACTCTTCTATGTTTTCCAGACGGCAATAGTAGCAGTTTGGAATAGATGGGGATTCACAAACTACACAGCGGCATCAACACAACTGGTGAATCTTTACAAAAATCCAACTGGTTTTGCAGTTGTTGTATATGGTACAAGCTCAGTAACTAATCAGATTTACAGTAGTCAATAGACAATAGATAATAGGTGCAGGAGTAGGCCATTTAGCCCTTCGAGCCAGCACCGCCATTCACCGTGATCATGGCTGATCATCCAGAATCAGTACCCCATTCCTGCCTTCTCTCCTTAACCCCTGACTCCGCTATCTTTAAGAGGTCGATCTAACCCTCTCTTGAAAGCATCCAGAGAATTGGCCTCCACGGCCTTCTGAGGCAGAGCATTCCACACATTCACAACTCTCTGGGTGAAAAGGTTTTTCCTCATCTCCGTTCTAAATGGCCGACCCTCATTCCTAAACTGTGGAACTGTGGATGTCTCCATCCTTCCAATTTAACCTTAGTCTCTGGATTAGAAAATAGAACAGTGCAGCACAGGTCAGGCCCTTCGATCCACATTGTGTGTGCTGAGCATGATGCCAAGTTAAACTAATCTCCTCTCCTGGCACATCATGCATATTCCTCTTTTTCCATCATATCCATGTACCTATCTAAAAGCTTCTTAAATGCCACTGACTTACCTGCCCCCCACCACCTTCCCTGCAGCACATTACAGGTACCCTGCTCTGAAGAAAATAGCCCCGCACGTCTCCTTTAAACATTGCCCCTCTCACCTTAAAGCTTCACTATATAGCTTTTGACATTTCCACTGGGGGAAAAGGTTCTGACTGTCTATCCTATCTATGCCCCCCCCCCCCCCCCCTTCTCATCATTTTATATTCTATCATCGAAAAGGGAAATGCCAAAGCAATTAAATAAATATTTTCTTTACAGGAAGTACAGGAAAGCAGTAATTGCTGACAGCTGTGGTTAATTAGTTATTGGAGCTCTTTGAAGGATCACAATAAGCTTAAAGGGGAACCAGTTTAATTTCAGAAGCAATTTGCTCAGATGCGGCATGAAAACTAATTGTAACAAATAAAAATGTACAGGAAGCAACATATTATATAGTAAACAGGAAATGGGAAGTAATGGTAAATAGGTTTCCTGGTTGGCAACATGTACGGAGTGGTGTCACAGGTATTGATGTTGGGCGTGCATTTACACAATTGGAGGCGGCACGGTGGCGCAGCGGTAGAGTTGCTGCCCTAAAGCACCGGAGACCCGGGTTCGATCCTGACTACCGGTGCTTGTCCGGGTCTGTACAGAGTTTGTACGTTCTCCATGTGACCCGTGATGGGTTTTGTCCGAGAACTTCGGTTCCCTCCCACACTCCAAAGACGTCTGTAGATTAATTGGATTGGTTTAAATGTAAATTGTCCCTAGTGTGTGTAGGATAGCGTTAATGTGGCGGATTGCTGGTCGGTGCAGATTCGGTGGGCCGAAGGGCCTGTTTCCACGCTGTATCTATACTAAACTAAAAACGAATGTATATGACTATGTGAATGTGGGGTTCTGAATGTGGAGAGAGTGGAGGGCAGGAACGAGGAGGTCTCCTCAGGGACGATCAATGTTTGGAGCCAGGGGAAGTGGGCAAGCTGTGACAGAATATTCTCCATACACACCGGGGACACTGGCATGGAGACGGCAGGGTTAAGCGAATATCGCTGATATTCTGCAGCATGTCTGTATCAGGAAGGAAGAGGCGCGAAAAATATTGGACCACGTTGGGTGCCTCAGGCGATCTATCCCTGGGATACCAAGGGAAGCAAGGGATGAGATTACTGGATGGTGAATCTGATGAATTTATTGCCACAGACGGCTATGGAGACCAGGTCAATAGATATTTTAAAGTTGGAGATTGATAAATTGTTGATTAGTACGGGTGTCAGGGGTTACGGGGAGAAGGCAGGAGAATGCGGTTGAGAAGGAAAGATAGATCAGCCATGACTGAATGGCAATAGACAATAGACAATAGGGGCAGGGTTAGCCCATTCGGCCCTTCGAGCCTGCACCGCCATTCAACATGATCATGGCTGATCATCCCCAATCAGTACCCCGTTCCTACCTTCTCCCCATATCCCCTGACTCCGCTATCTTTAAGATCCCTATCTAGCTCTCTCTTGAAAGTATCCAGAGAACCAGCCTCCACTGCCCTCTGAGACTCATAACTCTCTGTGTGAAAAAGTGTTTCCCCATCTCCGTTCTAAGTGGCTTACCCCTTATTCTTAAACTGTGGCCCATGGTTCTGGACTCCCCCGACATCGGGAACATGTTTCCTGCCTCTAGCGTGTCCAAACCCTTAATAATCTTATATGTTTCAATAAGATTCCCTCTCATCCTTCTAAATTCCAGAATATACAAGTCCAGCCGCTCCATTCTCTCAGCATATGACAGTCCCGCCATCCCGGGAATTAACCTTGTAATCCAATGCTGCACTCCCTCAATAGCAAGAATGCCCTTCCTCAAATTAGGGGACCAAAACTGCACACAATACTCCAGGTGTGGTCTCACTAGGACCCTGTACAACTGCAGAAAGATCTTTTAGCTCCTATACTCAACTCCTCTCGTTATGAAGGCCTACATGCCATTAGCTTTCTTCACTGCCTGTTGTACCTGCATGCGTACTTTCATAGACTGATGTACAAGGACCCCCCAGATCCCATTGTACTTCCTCTTTTCCCAACTTGACACCATTTAGATAATAATCTGCCTTCCTGTATTTGCTACCAAAGTGGATAACCTCACATTTATCCACATTAAACTGCATCTGCCAGCTTTATTCCCAGAGCTATAGCGGCTCTGAACCGGCCCTGCTGAGTGCCCCCCACCCCCCCTGGACTGTCTCCCTCGGATGGTCATAACACACAGCTTATTTATTTATTTTACTTTTCTTTTTCATCGGTTGGAGCTGCATACTAAATCTCGTTGCACTGACGTGCAATGACAATAAAAGATATTATTATTATTATTATCTGCCCACTCACCCAACCTGTCCAAGTCACCCTGCATTCTCATAGCATCCTCATCACAGTTCACACTGCCACCCAGCTTTGTGTCATTTGAAAATTTGCTAATGTTACTTTGAATCCCTTCATCTAAATCATTGATGTATATTGCAGATTTGATTGGCTTAATTCTGCTCCTATCACTTATGAATTTATGACTGGTGGAGATATACATCTTCACTGTCGAGGGTGAGGTGAGGTGAAGTTAAATTTGTCCCCTTGCACAGAAAGGGCAGCGGCCAAAGGGCAGAACAGTGACCCTATCAGTGGCAGGGAGGTTGTTGGATAGAATGTGAGGGACAGGATGTATGAAAGGCAGGTGGGACTGACTCGAAGAAGACAGTGTGATTTTGTGCAGATGACTCACATTTAATTGAGTTTTATGATGAGATAAATTTAAAAATAGACCCGACAGGTCGATGTTGTCCATATGTTCTTCAGTAAGGCTTTTACCGTCGGCACGGTGGCATAGCAGTTGAGATGCTTCCTCACAGCGCCAGAAACCAGGTTCGATCCTGACTACTGGTGCTGTCTGTACAGGGTTTTTACATTCTCCCTCGGACCACATGGGTTTTCTCCGGGTGCTCTGGTTTCCCCCAACACTCGAAAGACGTACAGTTTTGTAGATCAAGTGGCTTGGTAAAAATTGTAAATTGTCCCTAGTGTGTGTAGGACAGTGTTAGTGTCGGTTGGTCAGAGCAGACTTGGCTAGGCAAAGGGCCTGTTTCTGCACTGTATCTCTCAACTAATCTAAACTAAACAAGGTGCCACATCCCAAGAAAGATTTGATGCAGGGTTGCAAAGTGGATGTAAAATGGGCTTGGTGTTCGGAGGCAGAGGGTCACGGTGGATGGGTGTTTCTGACTTCAAGCAGCATCACTGGAGGGAAGGGATGGGTGATGTTTCGGGTGGAGACCCATCTTCAGCCTGTAATCAGTGGTGTACCCTAAACATTGGTGCTGGGACCTGTGAGGTTTGTCTTTTATGTGAGTTGAGTGTCCTGGTTAAGAATGTAGGGGCATAATCAGTACATTTGTCGAAGACTCTAGGGCCTGAGCTGCAGGGAGAGGTTGGACAGGCTAGGTAGGACATTATTCTTTGCAGCTCAGGAGGATGAGGGGTGATCTTATAACCGTGTATAAGATCATGAGGGGAATAGAAGGGGTGAATAGAATCACAGTCATACTGCACATCAACAGACCCTTCGGCCCAGGTTCTTCATACTGACCAAGATGCCCATCTAAGTTAGTCCCATTTGCCCTCATTCGGTCCATTTCCCTCTAAACCTTTCCTATCCATGTCCAAGTGTCTTTTAAATACTGTTAGATTACCTGCCTCAACTGCCCCCTCTAGAAGCTCGTGTAATATACCTATCACCCTCTGTGTGAAAAAGTTGCCCCTCAGGTTTCTATTAAATCTATCCCCACTTCACCTTAAACCTATGTCGTCTGATTCCTGGTTCCCTACTCTGGATAACTGACCCTATAACTTCCCCTCGTGATTTTATACACCTCTATAAGATCACCACTTGACTTCCTGCACTCCAACATGAAGTCTCAGCATGGCCAATCTCTTCTTACAGCTCAGGCCTCTGAGTCCTGGCAACCTCATAAATCATCTCTGCATTCTTTACAGCTTAATGACATCCTTCTTATAGCATCTTTCGTAATGCAGTCTTTTCCCTAGGGTCAGGGAATCAAGTATAAGTGGCGAGAAGGGAAAGATTTAAGAGGAATCTGAGGGGTAACCTTTTCACACAGTGGGTGGCAGATATGTTGAGTAAGCTGCTAGAGGAGGTAGTAGCGGCAGGTACTTGAAAAACACTTGGACAAGTATATGGATATGAAAGGTTTAGAGGGATATGGGCCAAAGGAAGGCAAATGAGAAAAGTTTAGATAAAGTATATTGGTGAAGTATATTGATCTTATAGAGGTGTATAGAATCATGAAAGGAATAGATTGGGTAGATGCACAGAATCTCAAGTCAAATCAAGTCAAGTTTTATTCGTCACTTGCACATAAAGTACAAGTGAAATGAATTTGCCAGCAGCGGTACAATAAAAAAAGATCACACAATACACAATAAAAATGTAACACAAACATCCACCACAGCATTCATCACTGTGGTGGAAGGCACAAAAATTGGCCAGTCCCCCTCCATTTCCCCCCGTGGTCGGGACCTCAAACCTCAGCAGCCGTCGCTGCGGGCGTCCAGATGTCCAGACAAGGTAACATATATAACATATATATATAACAATTACAGCACGGAAACAGGCCATCTCGACCCTTCTAGTCCGTGCCGAACACGTATTCTCCCCTAGTCCCATATACCTGCGCTCAGACCATAACCCTCCATTCCTTTCCCGTCCATATAACTATCCAATTTATTTTTAAATGATAAAAACGAACCTGCCTCCACCACCTTCACTGGAAGCTCATTCCACACAGCCACCACTCTCTGAGTAAAGAAGTTCCCCCTCATGTTACCCCTAAACTTCTGTCCCTTAATTCTCAAGTCATGTCCCCTTGTTTGAATCTTCCCTACTCTCAGTGGGAAAAGCTTATCCACGTCAACTCTGTCTATCCCTCTCATCATCATGTTAAAGACCTCTATCAAGTCCCCCCTTAAC
This sequence comes from Amblyraja radiata, assembly GCF_010909765.2. Taxonomy (NCBI): domain Eukaryota; kingdom Metazoa; phylum Chordata; class Chondrichthyes; order Rajiformes; family Rajidae; genus Amblyraja; species Amblyraja radiata. Next base: position 14,723,815 of record NC_045999.1, read on the forward strand.
CTTCTGCGCTCCAAAGAATAAAGCCCTAACTTGTACAACCTTTCTCTGTAACTTAGTTGCTGAAACCCAGGCAACATTCTAGTAAATCTCCTCTGTACTCTCTCTATTTTGTTGACATCCTTCCTATAATTAGGCGACCAAAATCGTACACCATAGTCCAGAATTGGCCTCACCAATGCCTTGTACAATTTTAACATTAGATCCCAACTTCTATACTCAATGCTCTGATTTATAAAGGCCAGCACACCAAAAGCTTTCTTTACCACCCTATCTACATGAGATTCCACTATCAGGGAACTGTGCACAGTTATTCCCAGATCCCTCTGTTCACCTGCATTCTTCAATTCCCTACCATTTACCATGTACGTCCTATTTTGATTTGTCCTGGTAAGTCCAGGTAAGTCCTGAATCGGTGCCTCCCCACCGGAGGCCGCGGCTTTAAGATGGTGTAGGCCGCAGGCCGGCGGTCGAAGATTTAAAGTCCCCGCCGCACCGCAGCCAGAAGCACCGCAGACTGCAGGACCAGCGGTCGGAGCTTATAGCCCTCTTCTTGCCAATCTCTTGCCCAGAGTAGTGGAATCGAGGACCAGAGGTTCAAAGTGAAGGGGAAAAGATTTAATACGAATCTAAGGGGTAACTTTTTCACACAAAGTGTGGTGGGTGTATGGAACAAGCTGCCAGAGGAGGTTGTTGAAGCTGGGACTATTCCAATGTTTTAGGAACAGTTAGACAGGTACATGGATAGGACAAGTTTGGAGGGATGTGGACCAAATGCAGGTAGGTGGGACTAGTGTAGCTGGGACATGTTGGTCAGTGTGGGCGAGTTGGACCGAAGGGCCTGTTTCCATAATGTTTGGGACAAAGACCCATCATTTATTTATTTGCCTCTGTACTCCACAATTTGAGATTTGTAATAGAAAAAAATCATATGTGGTTAAAGTGCACGTTGTCAGATTTTATTAAAGGCCATTTTTATATATTTTGGTTTCACCATGTAGAAATTACAGCTGTGTTTATACATAATCCCCCTTATGTCAGGGCACCACAATGTTTGGGACACATGGTTTCACATGCGTTTGTAATTGCTCAGGTGTGTTAAATAGTAAGATTAAACGAGAACTTACCAGTTTGAAGTTTGATCTTTATTTTACGAGGAGTAACGTTGAGGGATTACGTGAAGACCCCGTCCAGTACGCATGCGTGTCAATCTTCAAAGCAGCGGTGTGAAATCACAGATAACAGTTATTGAACTGAACATAGTAAGATAAGAGAACCATAATACCAGTTGAACTTTATGATAGAGGGCTGGGAGCGGAGGGCAGGTAATCCCTCAACGTTACTCCTCATAAAATAAAGATCAAACTTCAAACTGGTAAGTTCTCGTTTAATCTTACTATTTTACTTCGGAGTCACGTGAGTGACTACGTGAAGATTTTAAAGCTCTGTGATTTCATGCCGTGGAACCGAGTCCAGGCGTCATACACTGCATCAGTAGGCCAATGATGAGTGAACATTAAGAATGCATTCAGACATGACATAGATAGAGACATGTTGATGCTATTAATGAATAATAATGGCAATAGTAACCTCCCTCAACCTGGAGGAAGTATGAACCATACCTAACATAGAGTTTGCAAATATCTCTGATCTGGCAATAGGTTTATTCTGAATATTTGGACAGATCAATAGTTTGACCATCCTGCAACCGCTAGGATGTGGTCCATCCCTGCTGCTGAGGTATGGTGGTCCTGGTGGAGTGAGACTCAATGTCAATGTACACTCCTGTATATGCCAGACCCATATAACCATCTGGAGAAGGTTCGTAGTGATTCCTTCTAACAAGATTTTATGTAACTAATAATATTGCTGTCAGTCTATAAGGTTCTTAGGAACCTTGACATACTGGTGTAAATGCGTGATCACACGCAACCCAAGGTCCATGGGATATGCAACATCTAGTTTGGTCTTGTGTCCCTGTCTAATCTCATTGATTATTCATAAACAAAACATGTTATTATAGCCCGCAGATATGATCATCCTATCCAGTGTTGCAATGACTGGACCCATAGCGCTGTACTCAGTGCCATGGCGTAATCACTAGTACGTGAGTATGACCATGGACAGGGATGTTGCTGGTGCCCATCGGTGAAGTGACGTAGTACAATGTTAACAACCCATATCTCTGCGTCCCTAAGCCTGGGAGGTTTTAAGCTGACGATACCTTCATATTCTGGATATCAGAGGGTGAGACCGGACAGAGCGGTTTATGTACTCCTCAGCCAAATGATGAGGAGGTACTTAAGGCACAGTAATGGAATAGTAACTTAATGTTATAATCCCATAAAACTGAATTTTAATGTGTCAGTCATCCGTGCCGAGTTAAACGTAAAGAAGCATAAACAATGCTTCCCATCTCCTATGCAGATTGCTGCTATTTGGTGCTATCCCTGCAATCTGTAGTGAGCACTCTTAACGCTTATGGTTTGACAACCCGAGCCGCAGAAACGATCTCTCAGAGTCTGTAAATCTATGAATTGATTATATCATGCAGAGAATGGTTTCAACATCACAACTGAACCAGCATCTTTTTATCCGGAATTAACCATGTAAGGTTTTATGTTCATTCTTCACCTCAGCAGGAGCCATAGGTATATAACCCAGGCAGGCACTATGAAAACCCGGAAGCGGGAATCTTGCTGAATTTTGCAAGACCCGTCTATTGAGGCCAAATGGAGGAAGACATAAAAGAACATTCCTTCCTAGTGTAGCGAGAATGCACCCTTCGCCACTGTATACCTCGTTCACTGTTGATTGAAACTGGATGCAAGCAACTCAATAGTTAGTGTTCTATCAATCCACATTGTCATTAAATACTTTGTGATCACACATTCATTCTGTGTTGTCATTGATTTTGCATAATAATACACCAGTGCTAAATGCGGTTTGGTAAAACTATCACCGGATACTTTGATTTGATTGTACCTTTGTGATTAACATATACCACCACCAAAGTGTATCACCTTGGACTTGTGCATGCCGTATATGCATATCCACACACCATTTAATGCACAGAATGCACCTGGTGTCCATTGGCAGTTGATACCATGACTGAACACTTGATAACTCATGCTAATCCCATCTGCCTCCGTAACTAGAGATGGTATTAATAAATTACCCATCTTTGGGCAATAGCATCAGTTTGGAAATGACTGAAGATTTACGGATAAGAGGTTTTAGTGGAGCAAAGCTGTCCATCATTGTGACTTTGATTGTTTCAGCTAAAAATAGCAGAGGTCTAATTTTTTGTCTCAGAGCTGATCCCAGACCAATAAATGTATCCAATAATCAATAGTTTCAGTTGGTATCAACTTAATTTAAATTTAACTGGACGGGTGAGAACCAATTCCTCAAATATAGCTATGTTGCTGATAAGGCTAATTTAGTAAAATACAGTATGTTCAATATCATCCAGATTGGCCATGTTACTTATTTGTTAGCTCTGTGCAGCCGAAGCACTGATAGTAGTGATTTGGTAAATAATCTGGAAACTGGAGTTAGCCCATTTTGTAACGCTTCTGAGTATATCGTTGCTTCATCCAGTTAAATTTCAAATATCTTCAACCCTGTGAGCGGAAATGATCACATGTTAGAAATAACCTTTTTTTTCTTCGGGCACGGAGCTGGAAATTTTTTTTTTTACAAAGGCTACGGAAGTCTTTAGAATTCTAGCCACGTTAGTGTGGCTATCACTAACTACACTAATTGTAGATGTAGTTCTTTTTCTTTCACCCTATACTAACCAACTCTATCACTTTTTTCACTTTAAATATTTTTATAATTTAATGTTTGAATGGAAAAATAAGACTAATACAAGGAGATGTGTTCGGAAGAGCGATGTATATGATTTTAAATTCATCTATTTGAGGTTCGGGAGCAGGGTCAGGTTCTATGTGTTGTACCTTCTGCTCGGTTATAGACCACCTTAGAAACAATATGCAAGATGTTAATATGATAAGAGGGGGTCAGGGAATAACATTTTGTAGTTGGAATGTCAAGGGAATTAATGAACCAATTAAGAGAGGTAAAGTTTTGGCACATCTAAATTTAATCAAAACAGATATAATATTTCTACAAGAAACACACCTTAAAAAGGAATCCCAACATAGACTTAAAGCTAAGTGGATCGCTGAATCATATCATTCCTCCTTTTCCCATAAGTCCAGAGGAGTTGCAATACTAATTCGTAAAGGAATACCTTTTAAGAACTCTTCAACAATAGTGGATATTGATGGTAGATATATTATATTAGTTGGAGAGTTAAATGGAGAAAAAGTGATTCTTCTTAATGTTTATGGGCCTAATTTTGATAACCCCAAGTTTTTTAATAAAACATTTAATAAAATTCCTGAATTTACACAATATAAATTAATAATTGGAGGAGACTTCAATTGTACACTAGATCCATACTTAGACAGATCATCAAGGCAAAAAAAAGTAAAATCTCAATCAAGTGTATTTCTAAATTCATTTATTAATACCACTAATATTAAGGATATCTGGAGAATAGAAAACCCAACGGGACGGGAATATTCATTTTACTCACCAGTACACAAAACATACTCAAGAATAGATTATTTTTTAGTTGACTCTACGTTTATCCCATTTATTTATAATTCAAAATACCATAACATTATAATCTCAGATCACGCACCTGTAACATTCATGATTAAATTAAATGGAATGTCCGAGAAACAAGCATATTGGAGATTTAACCCACAAATTTTGAACGAAAGATCATGCCAGGAATATATTATTAAACAGATTCAAATATTTTTTGCGGTAAATGACAACCCTGAAACACCTACTTCTCTTATGTGGGAAACGTTTAAAGCGTATGTTCGAGGTACATTAATTTCTGCTCAAGCATTTTATAATAAAGAGAACAGGATTAAGCAACAAACATTGGAAATTGAAATCAAGCAACTAGATATAGAAAATGCGAGAATGCCATCTACTTTAAAACATAATAAAATTGCTGTATTGAAATATAAATTAAATAAAATGTATTCAGAACAAGTAATAAAACTTTATCAAAAAACCAAACAACTACATTTTGAATTTGGAGACAAACCACAAAAATTATTAGCACGTCAGTTACGAAAAATGGAAGGGGAAAAAACAATTCATAAAATTAGAACAGAGACAGGAGAATTATTAAAAATGCCCAAGGACATAAATGATAGATTTCTCCAATACTATCATAACCTTTATTCAACTAAAACCGTAGCACAATCAGAAGGAATAGCAGATTTTTTAATAAAATGTAATTTAAAAGGTTTAGATTCAAACGATAGAGAATTATTAGAAAGGGAGATTACGATAAAGGATATTGAGGAGTCTATTGGCTCTTTAAAAAATGGTAAAGCAGTAGGACCAGATGGTTTATATTCCGAATTTTATAAAAAATTTTATGATTTGCTTAGCCCACGTTTACAAAGACTGTATGAGTATATCTATACTCAACAGAAACTTCCAGACACTTTAAATGAATCAATAATAACACTTATTCCTAAAGCTGATAAAGATCTGGAAGACCCGGGATCATACAGAGCAATTGCACTTTTAAATACAGATCAGAAAATTTTAACTAAAATACTAGCGCATAGATTAGGTACAGTGATGAATAAATTAATACACCCTGACCAAACAGGCTTTATTCAGAAACGGTACTCATATTATAATCTAAGAAGATTATTTAATATTATATATTCTAAGAGAATTATTAATGAAGATCTAGCAATAATTTCACTTGACGCTGAAAAAGCATTTGATCAGGTCGAATGGCCTTATTTATTTTCGGTGATGGAAAATATGCAGCTAGGGGAGAAATTCTGTACATGGATAAAACTGTTATATACAAATCCCACGGCTAGAATACTTACAAACCAAAGGTTGTCACCTAAATTTAGCCTATCTAGAGGTTGTAGACAAGGATGCCCATTATCTCCATTATTATTTGCGCTTGCTATTGAGCCACTGGCAGAAAGAGTTAGGGGGCATCCGGAAATACATGGGTATAACACAAAGGACACAGTGAAAAAAATTTCTCTATACGCAGATGATGTATTAATTTACATTACAAAACCAGAAATTAGTATTCCAAACTTATTAAAGCTAATAACCCAATTTGGTTCACTTTCAGGATACAGAATAAATTGGAATAAAAGTGAAATTATGCCAATAAGGGAACATAACAAACAGACAATACAACAATTTCCATTTAAAATAGTAAATGAAAAATTTAAATATCTAGGTATTTATGTAACTAAGATATATACATCATTATTTAAAGCAAATTTCCCCCCATTACTGAACAAACTACATAAGAATATTCAATACTGGAAAACACTTCCTATCTCAATGGTAGGCAAAATCAATGCCATAAAAATGATTTTTTTACCGCAAATACTATATCTTTTTCAGACAATTCCGATATATCTGGCAAAAAACTTTTTTAAAAAATTGGACTCTATTGTTAATGATTTATCTGGGATTATAAGAATCATAGGATAAACAAAAGACACTTGTGTAAATCAAAAATAAATGGAGGCTTGGTTTTACCCAATTTTTTGTTTTATTTCTGGGCAGTTAACATTAAAAATATGAATTTCTGGTTGGAAGAAATAGATCATCAACCAGACTGGTTAAAAATGGAAAAGGAAGATTGTTTACCTTTTGATATCGGTTCGATATTATTTGCTACGTCTAAATTAAACAAAAAAATTTATAGGGAAAACCCTATAATATTTAGTGCTATACGAATCTGGAATCAATTAAAAAAGACATTAAAATTAGATAATTTATCACTTTTCTTCCAATTGTGAATAATCCTTTGTTTAAGCCTTCATGGTTGGACGGGGGTTTTACACAATGGAAGAATTATGGAATTAAAAATATGGGACAACTTTACAAGGAAGGTACTTTTCTGACATTTCAGGAATTGCAACAGACTTATGGACTTCGAGGAAATGATTATTTCAGATATCTTCAACTTAGAGATTATGTAAAATCGAACTCCCAAAATTTTCGAATTAGAAATTCAGAAATTCTTGATGAATGTTGGAACAAACATCCTAATACAGAAAAATTAATATCTTATATATACAATATTTTATTAGACAGTGACATTCCCTCGACGGACTTACACAGACAAACATGGGAAAAAGAATTAAATCAAGTAATAACGAAAGATACTTGGGAAGAAAGTTTGCAACACATACATCAGTGTTCACTAAACGCCAGACATTCTCTAATACAATTTAAAGTAATACATAGGTTACATTATTCAAAAACAAAACTACATAAAATTTTTCAACATATCTCACCTATATGTGATAAATGTCAACATTTAGAAGCTACATTATCTCATATGTTTGCAAACTGTATAAAAATAAAAAAATTCTGGGTAAATATTTTAGTATAATATCTAAAGTAACCAGCATACAATTGGACCCAGATCCAAAATTAATAATACTCGGAATATTAGAATTAAATCAAACACTTAGAACAACACAAAGAAACTTTATTGATTATAGTTTAATAACAGGAAAAAAATTAATTCTAAAATTTTGGAAAGGCCCTACGGCCCCCACAATCAAAATGTGGATTATAGAAATGACGGAGACCTTAAACGTGGAAAGAATCAGATTTTCCCTGTTGGATAAACAGGAATCATTCGTTGGAACATGGTCTCCTTTTATTGATTACTTAAAGGGTCAGAATGGTTCAGCACAGGAACCTGACTAGCACGCGGGCTAAAGAATGGATGAAATATTATACTCTGAAATGTACGAAAATATCTCGAATGAAGTCTTTTTTATTTTAACAAATTTTTCCATTCTTCTCTAACTACCTTTTTTTTTTTGTTTGTTTGTTGTTTTGTTTTTTGTTTTCTTCTCTTTCTTTTCTTTCTTTACTTCATCTATCTCTTTAGTTCTATCTAGTTTAAAAAAAAAAAAGGTAAAAAGTATTGGAGACAATGTAATAATAATTGACATGTAATGATGTATTTTGGTTATGTACCTATCTCCAATAAAAAATATTTTCAAAAAAAAAAAAAAAAAAAAAAAAAAAAAAAAGGAAATGATCACATGGAAGTTATTCAGAAAAGTCTATACTGCACATGCGGGTTGAGGCTGTTGACAATGATCAGTCCACATCCCATTCTTGTGAGCCTTGTCTTGAAACTCCAACTATACCTGTGTGCAGTATAAACTAATCTAGTGTTATCCCAAACCAGTGTAAATATTCAAACCAGTTTAATATTACCAACTTTTATCCGTGACAGGAGACATCATCGATGAGGTTCCATACCTTTATCCGAATGGGAGGACTTATGCAACCCGAACCAGGAGCTGCCTCAAACATGTGTGCATGATTTTACATCTGCTCCTGAGAGGTAGAGGAGCTCGAGTACGAGGTTGGCGCATCTTCCAGGAAGGCTGTTCTGGGCTGTGGCCTAAAAAAGACCTTTGTCCTGGTTGTACGGCCTTCAAGCTTTCACCAGCTTCAGTTCATCGTGGTTTGCTGGTGGGTGCGTAGGGGCGCTGCCGTCGAAGATGTGAGGTCTTGCGTGATGATGTGGCCTTCGTGAACCCGACGGCCACTCGTCGAGCTCCTGCTGCTTGTAGTGTTGTTCCTGCACACCCTGCACACTTGTGGTTTCTTCAGCCAAACCCCTGTCTTCAGAGTCAGCCCAGAAGTGACTCCTAATGCTCCCCTCTGTCGAGGGAGATGCATTATGCAGCCCTCAATAAGGTGCTGCCATGGGCGTCCCAGGACCCCCTGGTGACTAGACTCCATATACCGGAGCATGTCACATTGGAGCTTCTGATGCATCAACCGCTCCATGCGGGATATGCGATGCAGTCTGCAGCTGCTGACTGCCCGCAATTCCGCCGTCCTCCGCAGTCAGTCTGGATGTGGTCCTTTCCTGTAACATATTCTCACAAAATAGCACAAAACGACCTTCGAGTAAGGAATTTACCTGCATGTCCTTTTTAAACATTCTGCTGCGGGTCAACGCTCCTCCCGAGCCTGGTCTCGTGGTCGTGGTTTGTTACAGCTGGGGTTCCCTCTGTGGTCCTTGTAGAAAGGTTTCCATTGCGGGTTATTTCTCCCCCGAGCTTTTTCTCTGTGGTCCCTTATAACAGGGCTTCTCCACGGTGCTCTCCAGTCGGGGCTTTCTTCCCCCCGGGGTTCCCTGAAGTTCGAGACTAGGGTTTCCCCTCCGTCCCGACTGCCCCGGACTTTTAGCAGGACCTCTAAGTAGAGGTTCCTGCAAGAAGATTTAACCTGAAAGTTTAAAAAAAAACTTACCTCAGGGATGTTGCTGGCAGGAGAATCACGTTCACCCTGCCAGTTGTCACGCAATGCGATAGATGATATGCAGGGCTTTCATATGAGGAAAGACTGGATAGACTCGGCTTGTACACGTTGGAATTCAGAAGACTGAGGGGGGATCTTATAGAAACTTACAAAATTCTTAAGGGGTTGGACAGGCTAGATGCAGGAAGATTATTCCCGATGTTGGGGAAGTCCAGAACTAGGGGTCACAGTTTAAGGATAAGAGGGAAGACTTTTAGGACCGAGATGAGGAAATCATTTTTTACACAGAGAGTGGTGAATCTGTGGAATTCTCTGCCACAGAAGGTAGTTGAGGATAGTTCATTGGCTATATTTAAGAGGGAGTTAGATGTGGCCCTTGTGGCTAAAGGGATCAGGGGGTATGGAGAGAAGGCTGGGATGGGATACTGAGTTGGATGATCATCCATGATCATATCAAATGGCGGTGCAGGCTCGAAGGGCCGAATGGCCTACTCCTGCACCTATTTTCTATGTTTCTATGTTTCTATGACACGCATGCGTACTGGACGGGGTCTTCACGTAGTCACTCACGTGACTCCGAAGTAAAATTGCCTCCTTAATGCAATTATAAGAGAGCTCTCAGCACCTAGTCTTTCCTCCAGTCTTTCCATCACCTTTGGAAACTTTTATTGCTGTTTATCAACATGAGGACCAAAGTTGTGCCAATGAAAGTCAAAAAAGCCATTATGAGCCTGAGAAACAAGAATAAAACTGTTAGAGACATCAGCCAAACCTTAGGCTTACCAAAAATCAACTGTTTGGAACATCATTAAGAAGAAAGAGAGCACTGGTGAGCTTACTAATTACAAAGGGACTGGCAGGCCAAGGAAGACCTCCACAGCTGATGACAGAAGAATTCTCTCTATAATAAAGAAAAATCCCCAAACACCTGTCCGACAGATCAGAAACATTCTTCAGGAGTCAGGAGTGGATTTGTCAATGACCATTGTCCGCAGAAGACTTCATGAACAGAAATACAGAGGATACACTGCAAGATGCTACACTGGTTAGCCGCAAAAATAGGATGACCAGGTTACAGTTTGCCAAGAAGGACTTAATAGAGCGACCACAGTTCTGGAAAAAAGTCTTGTGGACAGACAAAGATTAACTTATATCAGGGTGATACATACATAGATACAAAGAAAATAGGTGCAGGAGTAGGCCATTCGGCCCTTCGAGCCTGCACCGCCATTCAATATGATCATGGCTGATCATCCAACTCAGTATCCCGTACCTGCCTTCTCACCATACCCCCTGATCCCTTTAGCCACAAGGGCCACATCTAACTCCCTCTTAAATATAGCCAATGAACTGGCCTCAACTACCTTCTGTAACAGAGAGTTCCAGAGATTCTCCACTCTCTGTGTGAAAAGAGCAAAGTATGGAGGAGAGAAGAAATTGCCCAAGATCGAAAGCATACCACCTCATCTGTGAAACACGGTGGTGGGGGTGTAATGGCCTGGCCATGTACGGCTGCTGAAGGTACTGGCTCACTTATCTTCATTGATGATACAACTGCTGATGGTAGTAGCACAATGAATTCTGAAGTGGATAGACACATCCTATCTGTTCAAGTTCAAACAAATTCCTCAAAACTCATCGTCCGGCGGTTCATTCTACAGCAAGACAATGATCCCAAACATACTGCTAAAGCAACAAAGGAGTTTTTCAAAGCTAAAAAATGGTCAATTCTTGAGTGGCCAAGTCAATCACTCGATCTGAACCCAATTGAGCATGCCTTTTATATGCTGAAGAGAAAACTGAAGGGCACTAGCCCCCAAAACAAGCATAAGCTAAAGATGGCTGCAATACAGGCCTGGCAGAGGATCACCAGAAAAGACAACCAGCAATTGGTGATGTCCATGAATCGCAGACTTCAAGCAGTCATTGTATGCAAAGGATATGCAACAAAATACTAAACATGACTACTTTCATTTACATGATATTGCTGTGTCCCAAACATTATGGTGCCCTGAAATGGGGGGACTTTGTATAAACATTGCTGTAATTTCTACATGGTGAAACCAAAATGTATAAAAATGGCCTTTATTAAAATCTGACAATGTGCATTTTAACCACATATGATTTTTTTCTATTACAAATCTCAAATTGTGGAGCACAGAGGCAAATAAATAAATGATGGGTCTTTGACCGAAACATTATGGAGGGCAGTGTATCACTCTATGACATGGATTTTGGGCTAAAGGACCTGTTTCCTTGCTGTATACTCTATGACCCTAAACCACCAAAAGATGTGATTGTAGATGAAGAAACGTTGTCTAAAGATGCAGTGGGAAAGTTGGTCAGATGGAATTGAATCCAGACGGATGTACGATGTTGTACTTTCAGTGGTCAAATTGCAGTTGTAAATATGGAGTTAATATTAGGGAGGGTATGAGTGTTGATGTGCATCGACACCTCGGTGTGCAAGTGCATGGCTCCCTGAAACTGGTGACACAGGGTGGTGAAATTGGCATTCGGTGTGCTTGTCTTCATAGGTCAAGGGTTAGTGTGTCAGAGAAACACAGAAACAGGTCCTTCGGCCCGACTCGTTCATGCTGACCAACATGGTCCCATACATTTGCCCCATATCCGTCTAACAATTTCTCATCCATGTTTTTGGCTAAATGTCTTTTAAACTTCACATTTGTACCCGCCTCTACAGCTTCCTCTGGCAGTTCGTTCCACGCACCCACCATCCCAGATATACTTCACATCACTTTCAAATCTTTCCCCTCCCAACTTAAATCTATGCCCTGGAGTTTTAAAGTGGCCGACTCTGGGAAAGGATCAGTGTCGACCATCCATCTTATCTCTGCCCCTCATGTGTTTATACATGTCCTCCGCCTCCTGCACTCATAACTTAAACCCTCCCGTCCCTGTAACATCCTCGTGAATCTTTTATGCACCATTTCTAGATATGATACCTTCATTCGAACAGGGATATGCTGACCCTGAACTCTCCCTATCTCGCTCTTAAAAGCTTCCAACTTGATAAGTATTTTTTTACCTGATGTCAAATACCCTGGGCCTAATGGTCTACATCCCAGGGTCCTCAGGGAGGTGACTCTAGAAATAGTGGACGCATTGGTGATCATTTTCCAATTTTTCATAGATTCAGGATCAGTTCGTTGACATGGATGGAAAATTGGTTGGCAGACAGGAAGCAAAGAGTAGGAGTGAATGTGGGCCCTTTTCAGAATGGCAGGCAGTGGCGAGTGGAGTGCCGCAAGGCTCGGTGTTGGGGCCGCAACTGTTTACCATATATATTAATGATTTGGAAGAGGGAATTAGGAGCAACACTAGCAAGTTTGTGGATGACACAAAGCTGTGTGGCAGTGTGAACTGTGAAGAGGATGTTAGGAGGTTGCAGGGTGACCTGGACAGGTTGAGTGAGTGGGCAGATGCGTGGCAGATTGGATTGGGTTGGATTGGATTCCTTTATTGTCATTCAGACCTTTTGGTCTGAACGAAATTTTGTTGCCTGCAGTCATACATATAATAATAAATAACGAAACATACAATAAACACAAATTAACATCCACCACAGTGAGTTTACCAGGCACCTCCTCACTGTGATGGAGGCAAAAGTCTTAAAGTCTCTGTCTCTTCCCTCCTTGTTCTCCCTCTGCGCTGAGGCGATCCAGGCTTCCGTTGTTGTGACCCCGCCGGATGATGGTGAGTAAGTCCCGCGGCTCAACCGTGCTCCGCGAACGGGCCGGTTCAAGCTCCGTGGCCCGGGGTGGTTGAAGCTGCCGAAGATGCCGCCCTCCAGTCCAGCGGACGCAGCTGTAGTTGCGGGAGCTCCGGAAAAACAGGTCACCAACCTGTGACCTGCGAGCTCCCGACGATGTCGTCCACTGGGCCCGCGTCCGTGCCCCGAATTCAGGTCACCGCCACCGGAACGCCGGAACACCGCCTCAGCCCCAAAGCCGGGCCACCGCCACCTGAACGCCGCAGTATAATCTAGATAAATGTGAGGTTATCCACTTTGGCGGCAAAAACAAGGGGGCAGATTATTATCTCAATGGGGTTAGGTAAAGGACAGGTACAGCGAGACCTGGGCATCCTTGTACACTTAAAGTTGGCGTGCAGGTACAGCAGGCAGTGAAGAAAGCTAATGGAATGCTGGTCTTCATAACAAGAGGATTTCAGTATAGGAGTAAAGAGGTTCTTCTCTGCAGTTGTATAGGGCTCTGGTGAGACCACATCTGGAGTATTGTGTACAGTTTTGGTCTCCTAATTTGAGGAAGGACATCCTTGTGATTGAGGCAGTGCAGCGTAGGTTCATGAGATTGAGCATGAGTATCCGAGGAATTTGTGGGTAGCAAGGGAAGAAATGACAGGGCGCCTGGCAGAGATGCTTGTTTTATCGATAGATGAGTGAGGTGCCGGAAGGCTGGAGGGTGGCCAATGTTGTGTCTCCATTTCAGAAAGGCGGCAAGGAAAAACCTGTGAATTACAGACTTGTGAGCCTAACATTAATGGTGCTTAGAAACAAGGAACTGCAGACACTGGTTTACACAAAAGGACACAAAGTACTGGAGTTACTTAGCGGGTCAGGCAGCATCTCCGGAGCGTAGGAATGTTCTCCGAAGTGTTGAGTTACTCCAACACTCTGTCTCCTTTATCAGTGGTGATGAACTTGTTGGAGGGGATTCTGAGACACAGGAGCCACATGCATTTAGAGTGGCAAGGACTGGTTAGAGGTAGCTGGCGTAACTTTGTATGTGGCAAGTCATGTTTCACAATTTGAGTGTCAAAATGGCCTTTAGCAAGGCCTTTGACAATGTACCACATAATAGATTGGTCTGGAAGGTTAGGTCACGTGGGACCCTGGGTATACCAGCTAACTGGAAACAGACCCGAAACGTCGCCCATTCCTTCTCTCCAGAGATGCTGCCTGTCCCGCTGAGTTACTCCGGCATTTTGTGTCTAACTGGAAACAAAATTGGTTTGAAGATAGAAGACAGAGAATGGAGGTGGAGGGTTTCCTTTTAAACTGGAGGCCTGTAGTAATTGATAGTAAGTGACGAGATTGAGACCTGGGATGGCGGGACTGTCATATGAGGAAAGATTGAAAAGACTAGGCTTATATTCACTAGAGTTTAGAAGGATGAGGGGTTATCTTATAAATACATATAAAATTATAAAAGGACTGGACAACCTAGATGCAGGAAAAATGTTCCCAATGTTGGGCGAGTCCAGAACCAGGGGCCACAGTCTTAGAATAAAGGGGAGGTCATTTAAGACTGAGGTGAGAAAAAACTTTTTCACCCAGAGAGTTGTGAATTTATGGAATTCCCTGCCACAGAGGGCAGTGGAGGTCAAATCACTGGACGGATTTAAGGCAGAGTTAGATAGAACTCTAGGGGCTAGTGGAGTCAAGGGATATGGGGAGAAGGCAGACACGGTTTATTGATAGGTGACGATCAGCCATGATCACAATGAAGGGTGGTGCTGGCTCGAAGGGCCGAATGGCCTCCTCCTTCACCTATTTTCTATGTTTCTATGTAAAAAGGCAGAAAACCGGAGACGCAAAACATCACCTATTCCTTTTCCCCAGAGATGCTGACTGACCGAGTTACTTTGGATTTTTGGTCTATCTTCGGTGTAAACCAGCATCTACAGTTCCTTCCTCCATAACCTCTGCAAGTTTCTGTCTAAGATCCTGTGTCGCAGCTGGTACAGCTGCTGTCTCAAAGCTGCTGCCTCAAGACCTGAATTTGATCCTGACCTCAGGTGCCCACAGTGTGGAGTTTGCGTGTTCACCCCTGTGACAGCGTGGGTTTCCTCCGGGTGTTCTGGTTTCCTCCCACATCCCAAAGACGTGGGGATCTATAGGTTATTTGGCCTCTGTAAATTGCCCCTAGTGTGTAGGGAGTGGATCAGAAAGTAGGATAACATAGAACTGGCAATTAATTGGTGATGGTTGGCGTGGCCTATAGTACAATCCCATCAAAGAGATCACCCTTCTTACTTTATAGTTCCATCCATGCAGCCTCACATGGACCACACCCTCAGACTCATAACAAGAGGAGTTGAGTATAGGAGCAATGGGGTCCTTCTGCAGTTGTACAGAGCCCTAGTGAGACCACACCTGGAGTACTGTGTGCAGTTTTGGTCTCCAAATTTGAGGAAGGACATTCTTGCTATTGAGGGAGTGCAGCGTAGGTTTACAAGGTCAATTCCCAGGGTGGCGGGACTGTCATATGCTGAGAGAATGGAGTGGCTGGGCTTGTATACTCTGGAATTTAGAAGGATGAGAGGGCATCTTATTGAAACATATAAAATTATTAAGGGTTTGGACACGCGAGAGGCAGGAAACATGTTCCCGATGTTGGGGAGTCCAGAACCAGGGGCCACAGTTAAGAAGAAGGGGTAAGCCATTTAGAACGGAGACGAGGAAACACTTTTTCTCACAGAGAGTTGTGAGTCTGTGGAATTCTCTGCCTCAGGGACTCCATTTCAAAAAGGCTGCAAGGAAAAACCTGTGAATTACAGACTTGTGAGCCTAACATTAGCGGTGCTTAGAAACAAGGAACTGCAGACACTGGTTTACACAAAAGGAGACAAAGTACTAGAGTAACTCAGCGGGTCAGGCAGCTTCTCCGGAGCGTAGGAATGTTCTTCAAAGTGTTGAGTTATTCCAACACTCTGTCTCCTTTATCATGTGGTGATGAACTTGTTGGAGGGGATTCTGAGACACAGGAGCCACATGCATTTAGAGTGGCAGGGACTGGTTAGAGGTAGCCAGCGTAACTTTGCGTGTGGCAAGTCATGTTTCACAATTTGAGTGTCAAAATGGTCTTTAGCAAGGCCTTTGACAATGTACCACATAATTGATTGGTCTGGAAGGTTAGGTCACGTGGGATCCTGGGTATACCAGCTAACTGGAAACAGACCCGAACCGTCACCCATTCCTTCTCTCCAGAGATGCTGCCTGTCCCGCTAAGTTACTCCGGTATTTTGTGACTAACTGGAAACAAAATTGGTTTGAAGATAGAAGACAGAGGAGGCCTGTAGTAATTGATAGTAAGTGACGAGATTGAGCCCTGGGATGGCGGGACTGTCATATGAGGAAAGATTGAAAAGACTAGGCTTATCTATATATTACTAAAAGTCTGTTCTTGACCGTTTTGGCCATCTGTGCTGCGATTTCCGAGAGAACGCCACCACCTACGGCCGTCATTTTTGGCCACCTTGCTCAGAGCCCCCCTCCGCCATATGTGTGCCGAGGATTTTTCCCGTCGATGAAAAATGACAGAGATATTAATGTTTTTACAAAATTCCCAATTCTCTCTGCTGCCCCTGCTGGCGGCAGGGGGGAGGAGACTATAAAACCAGGAAGTGGTGTGCCTCACAGACTCTTCAAGATGGAGGAAGGCAGAGGGTCACGTTTCTCTGAGCTGTGAATAACACTGAACACATGTGTACTCAAATGTAAGTGGCCTTAGTGGTTCTAAAACGCTTGCAGAATGTGTCCTATTGGTTCTAAAATGTTTGCAAAAAGTCAATTGGTTCTAAAATGTTTGCAAAAAGTTTCTCTTTTGGTTCTACAATGCTTGCAGAATGTGTCTTTTTCGGTTCGAAAATGTTTTTTAGGTTCTCCCCCCTTTCCTCTCCCCCCTCTCCTCTCCCCCCCCTCTCCTCTCACCATCTCCTCTCCCCCCCTCTCCTCTCCCCACCCTTTCCTCCCCCCTCCCCCTTCTCCCCTCCTCTCCCCCCCTCTCCCCCTCCCTCCTCTCCCCCCTCTCCCCTCCTCTCCCCCCTCTCCTCTCCCCCCCTCTCCTCTCCCCCTCCTCTCCTCTCCTCTCCCCCCCTCTCCTCCCCCCTCCCCCCCCCCCCTCCCCCCCCCCCTCTCCCCCCCTCCCCTCTTCCCCCCCTCTCTCTCCCCCCTCTCCTCCCCCCCTCTCCTCTCCTCTCCCCCCCCTCTCCTCTCCCCTCCCCCCTTCTCTCTCCCCTCTTTTTCTCCCCCCCTCCCCTCCCCACCATTCCTCCCCTAAATACCCCTCCCCTCCCCTCCACACACCCCTACCCCCTTCCCTCCCTCCCTCCCCCTCCCGCTCCCCACCTCTCCCCCTCCCCTCGCAGCACACCCCTCTCTCTCCCCCTCTTTCCTCTCTCTCCCCCTCTTTCCCCTCACTCCCCTCTCTCCCCCCCTCCCCCCTCTCTCCCCCCTCTCCTCCCCCCTCTCTCCCCCCCTCACTTCCTCCCTCTCCTCCTCCCCCTCTCTCCTCCCCACTCCCCTCCCCCTCTCTCCTCCCCCCTCTCCCCCCCTCTCTCTCTCCCCTCCCCCACCCTCCCTCCCTCCTCTAAACCCACTCCCCTCCACACCCCCTACCCTCTTCCCTCCACCCTCCCCCCTACCTCCCCCTCCCTGCTCCCCACCCCTCCCCTTCACCCCCATCTCCTCTGCCCCCACCTCTCCTCTCCCCACCCCCCCCCCCCCCCCTCCTCTCCCCGGGTTATTGATTGGGGACGATCAGCCATGATCACAATGTATGGCGGTGCTGGCTCGAAGGGCCGAATGGCCTCCTCCTGCACCTATTTTCTATGTTTCTATGTGCTGGGTGTTATTAGAAAGTATAGAACATAGAACAGTACAGTACAAGAACATCCCACTGTGTCGAACATGATGCCAAGACCATCACTGATCTACCTGTCTCCATTCCCTGCATATCCATGTGTCTATTCAAAAGTCTCTTAAATGCCACTAACGTAACTGCCTCCACCACCAACTCCAGCAGCACATTCCAGGCACTAACAACGCAGTATAAAAAAAAGTTACAGCGCACATCTCCTTTAAACCTTGCTCCCACCACCTTTACAACTTCCAGTGTAAAGAAAAAGCTGCCCTCTAGTGTTTGACTTTTCCATCCTGGAAAAAGGTTCTGACTGTCTACCCTGTCTATATTTCATCCTTTGTAATACTTCGATCAGTTCTCCTCTCAACTTTCAGCATGCCAGAGAAAACAATTCAAGTCTGTCTAACCTCTCCCTGTAGCTAATATTCACTAATTCAGGCATCATTCTGGTGAGCAGAACTGCATACTACACTCCAAATGTGGCCTCATCAACATCTTATAAAGCTGCATCATAACTTCCTGAACATTATACTCACTGCCCCGGCCTATGAAAGCAAGCATACCATATCCTTCTTTACCACTCTATCTCCTTGTGTTGCCATTTTCGGGGAGTTGTGGACTTGGACCCCATGAACCCTCTGTACATCAATGCTGTTAAAGGCCATGCCATTAATTGTATATTTCTCAAACTGCAGCACCTCACACTTGCTCGGATTAAACTCCATCTGCCATTTCTCCGCTCATTTCTGTAGCTGATCTATATCCCGCTGTATACTTTGTCAGCATTCTCACAGCCTGCGATGGTGTCGTCTGCAAATTTATTCAGCAAACCAACTACGTTTATGTCCAAGTCATATATACTGCATATATCACAGACAGCTGCGGTCCCAGCATAGATCCCTGAGGAACTCCACTGCTCACAGTCCTCCGACCTGACTATTGTCCTTCCACCACAACCCGCTGTCTTAAATCTGTAAGCCATACTGAATCCATACGACCTAGTCAATGTTAATCCCATGTATCTTAATCTTCAGGATCTGCCTACCATGGGGCACTGTATCAAATGCCTAACTAAAATCCATGTCTCTGTGACACAGTCTCCAATACTCCAGTGAGAATAAACCAGTGTCTCCTTCTAAATTCGGCGTTCCTTGCCACACAACATCCCGGGGAATCTCTGCTGCTCTCCCTCTGTTGCTGCTACATCCTTCCCAATGTTCTCTACAAGTCCCATCATGTTGTATGTGTACAAGACATTGGATAGACAATAGGCAATAGGTGCAGGAGTAGGCCACTCAAGCCAGCACCGCCATTCAATGTGATCATGGCTGATCATCCCCAATCAGTACCCCGTTCCTGCCTTCTCCCCATATCCCCCCACTCCGCTATCTTGAAGAGCCCTATCTAGCTCTCTCTTGAAAGTATCTTGAGAACTGGCCTCTTTTTAAAAAAATATTTTTAATAGAAGCAAGTACATAATAAGAACATTTCATGTATATCAGTCGTACATTGCTAATATTATCAGTTATTTAATGACTGCTTCTATTTTATTTATAGATAGAAAATAATAAAGAGAGGGAAAAAAAGGCATAATAAAGAAGAATGTAATAATTTACTAATAATACAACATTGGAGATAGGTTCGAAAATTATTAAGTATAACTTTTCATCTAATCCTGAGTTCGAGCTTCAGTCAGTTTTTCGTGCCGAACCATTCTACCCCTTCAAATAGTCAATAAATGGAGACCATATTCTGACAAAAAGTCCTTGTTTGTCCATTTAGACAAATCTAGTTCTTTCCAAATGTAAGGTCTCTGACATTTCCATAATCCAGATTTTAATTGTGGGGGTTGTAGGGCCTTTCCAAACTTTTAATATTATTTTTTTCCCAGTTATTATACTATAGTCGAGAAAGTTTCTTTGGCTTGTAGTAAGTGTTAGACTTTGTTCTGATATTCCTAGTATTATTAGTTTTGAGTCGGGATCCAATTGGGTGTTGACAACCTCCAAAATTATTTTATGTTTATATAATGTTTAATTTTTATATTATTTACAAATGTGTGAGTTAGCCTCTAAATGCTGACATTTTTCACAAATAGGAGAAATATGTGGGAAGATTCTATTTAATTTCATTGTTCAGTAATGTAACCTATGTAATACTTTAAATTGTGTTAAAGAATGTCTGGCATTTAACGAGCATTGACGTATATGTTGTAAACATTTGTCCCAAATATCTTTCATTATTGGTTGCCCTAGTTCATTTTCCCATGTTTGCTATCCAGTCAAATCACGTTATACATGTGTACAAGTAATCCATACACAAATACACAATAATTATAGGAAGGGTGTCAACAAAATAGAGAGCGTACAGAGGAGATTTACTAGAATGTTGCCTGGGTTTCAGCAACTAAGTTACAGAGAAAGGTTGAACAAGTTAGGTCTTTATTCTCTGGAGCGCAGAAGGTTAAGGGGGGACTTGATAGAGGTCTTTAAAATGATGAGAGGGATAGACAGAGTTGACGTGGATAAGCTTTTCCCACTGAGAGTAGGGAAGATTTAAACAAGAGGACATGACTTGAGAATTAAGGGACTGAAGTTTAGGGGTTACATGAGGGGGAACTTCTTTACTCAGAGAGTGGTGGCTGTGTGGAATGAGCTTCCAGTGAAGGTGGTGGAGGCAGGTTCGTTTTTATCATTTAAAAATAAATTGGATAGTTATATGGACGGGAAAGGAATGGAGGGTTATGGTCTGAGCGCAGGTATATGGGACTAGGGGAGAATACGTGTTCGGCACGGACTAGAAGGGCCGAGATGGCCTGTTTCCGTGCTGTAATTGTTATATGGTTATATGGTTAAGATCAACAGGTAGTGCAAAGAAAAAAATAACCAGAGCGCAGAATGTCGTGTTACAGCATTAATGTCTTGCAGTTACAGAGAAAGTGCAGGTAAAAAAGTTGCAAGGGGCAAGTCGAAATATGTTGGGTGACAGACAAAACTGCAAATGCTGGAATCCTGAGTAGAGCACGAACTGCTGGAGTTTACTCAGCGGGTCAGTCAGCATCTGGGGAGGGAATGGATTAGGGTCAGAACCTTTCTTCACACTGGAGAAGGGTCCTGATCCAAAATTTTACCTATCTATTCCCTTCCCAGATGCTGCCTGACCCGCTGAGTTACTCCACACACACGTTGTGTTTTGAAGTCGGGTGGCCTGGCACCTCCATAGTAAATACAGATGGGAAATATGCCTTTAACATCTGCTGTGGCCCCAGACATTGATCACCGTGTTGATCTTCTAGCTCCCCTATTCTATCCCAAGTTACTCTCTTGCATTTAATATATTCGTAGGTTCTCTTTGGGTTTCTCCTGTACCTCATCTGGCAGATCCATCTCCTGATCCCACCACCTCCTGAATTCCCTCTTGGTTTCCACAGAAGAATCATCACCGTTCCATTTACTGCACCCACAGAGTCTCCCCAACCCTCTCCTCCCCTCACACCCCTCTGCTCCCCTCCCCACCCAGGTCTCCCATCCCTCCCAACCCCTCTCAACCCTCCCAACCCCTCCACTCCCCTCCCCACCCTCCCCACCCTCCCCTCCCCACCCTCCCCTCCCCTCACACCCCTCTGCTCCCTTCCCCACCCAGGTCTCCCATCCCTCCCAACCCCTCCCAAACCCTCCCAACCCTCCCAACCCTCCCAACCCCTCCACTACCCTCCTCTCCCCTCCCCACCCTCCCCTCCCAACCCTCTCCTCCCTCTCCTTCCCCCTCTCCCTCTCTCCCTCCCCCTCTCCTTTCCTCCTCCCCCTCCCTCTCTCGCTCCCTCCCTACCTTCTCCCTCTCTCCCTCCCTCTCCCTCCTTCCCTCTCTTTCCCCCTCCTCCCCATTCCCCTCCTCCTCTTCCCACTCCCTCGCTTTCTCACTCTGTTTCCCTCCTCTCTCTCCCTGTCTCTCTCTTCCCCTCCTCCCCCCTCCCCCCCTCTTATCTCCCCCCCCTCTCTCTCTCCCCTCCCCTCTCTCTCTCCCCCACTCGCCCTCTTTCTCCCCCCCTCTTTCTCCCCCCCTCTCTCTCTCTCCCATCTCTCTCCCTGTCTCTCTCTCCCTGTCTCTCTCCCCCTCTCCCCCTCTTTCTCCCCCCCCCCCCCTCTCTCCTCTCTCCCCTCCCCCCCTCTCTCTCTCTGTCACTCTCGCTCTCTCTGAGAATGGAATTGTTGCAAGCCGTGCTTTTAGCTAACACCATATTTGGCCTTTTCCAGTCGCTGCCGTCTCCCTGCATCCACCAGTTGTGTAACTTTGCTCAGACTCGGACAGTGTGTTGTTCTGCTTCAGCGTGTGAATGGAATTTATGTAGAAATACATCTCTTTTTTTGCAGTTTTGTCAACTAATCTGATGAATAAAAATTAACTCTTTCACACCCTTAAACCCAGAAGAGTTGGAAATAGTTTTGGCAATCAGAATAAGAAGGCAGATTTGGAATAGAACATAAAACATAGAACATAGAAAAGTACAAGAACTGACCCTTCATCCCACAGTCTGTGGTGAACATGATGTCAAACTAAACTAATCTCTGCCTGTGTGTGATCTGTATCTCTCTAGTCCCTGCATATCCATATTGTAGTTTGGTTTACTTTTAGAATTACAGCGTGGAAAGGCAGTGAGGCTCCCAGAGTCCCCGCTGAACAACGCCCACCCGTACACTAGTTCTTCCACATACCCCGACTCCATCCTATCCCCCCTGTTAAATCCCTCCCGACCTATGTTCAAGACACCTCAGACACTCTCCGTCGTCTCCGAGCATTCCGTTTTCCAGGCCCCCATCCCCTCATCTTCACCATGGATGTCCAGTCACTCTACACCTCCATCCCCCACCAGGAGGGTCTCAAAGCCCTCCGGTTCTTCCTTGATCGGAGAACCCACCAATCCCCGTCTACAGATACTCTCCCCCGCTTGTCCTTACCGTTAATAACTTTTCGTTTGTCTCCTCCCATTTCCTCCAAATACAAGGCGTAGCTATGGGCACGCGCATGGATCCCAGCTACGCCTGCCTCTTTGTAGGGTATGTCGAACAATCCTTGTTCGAGACGTACCAGGGCCCCATCCCCCAACTCTACCTCCGTTACATCGACGATTGCTTTGGTGCCACCTCCTGCACCCACACACAACTTACTGACTTCATCAACTTCGCCACTCACTTCCATCCGGCACTCAAATACACCTGGACCATATCCGACATTTCCCTACCATTTCTTGACCTCACTATCTCCATCTCAGGTGATAGACTTCTGACCGACATTCACTATAAACCCACTGACTCCCATGGCTATCTAGACTACACGTTTTCCCACCCTGCTTCCTGTAAGAACTCCTTCCCCTACTCCCAATTCCTCCGTCTACGCCGCTTCTACTCCCAGGATGAGGTGTTCCACAGCAGGGCATTGGAAATGTCGTCATTCTTCAGGGAACGGGGGCTCCCCTCCCCTACTATAGATGAGGCTCTCACCAGGGTCTCTTCAATACCCTGTAACACTGCTCTTTCTCCCCATCCCCCCACTCGGAACAAGGGCAGAGTCCCCCTAGTCCTCACCTTTCACCCCACTAGCCAGCACATACAACAAATAGTCCTCCGACATTTTCGCCACCTCCAACGTGACCCCACCACTCGCCACATCTTCCCATCTCCCCCCCTGTCTGCTTTCCGCAAAGACCGCTCCCTCCGTAACTCCGTGGTCAATTCTTCCCTTCCCACCCGCACCACCCCCTCCCCGGGTACTTTCCCTTGCAACCGCAAGAGATGCTACACTTGTCGCTTTACCTCCCCCCTCGACTCCATGGAAGGACCCAAGCAGTCGTTCCAGGTGCGACAGAGGTTCACCTGCATCTCCTCCAACCACTTCTATTGCATCCGCTGCTCTAGATGTCAGCTGATCTACGTCGGTGAGACCAAGCGTAGGCTTGGCGATCATTTCGCCGAACACCTCCGCTCGGTCCACATTAACCAACCTGATCTCCCTGTGGCTCAGCACTTCAACTCCACCTCCCATTCCGAATCCGACCTTTCTGTCCTAGGCCTCCTCCATGGGCAGAGTGAGGACCACCGGAAATTGGACAAGCAGCACCTCATGGGCAGTTTGTACCCTAACGGCATTAACATTGACCTCCAATTTCTGGTAGCCCTCTGCCTCCTCCTCTTCTCCCCTTCTCAGCTCTCCCTCAGCCCTCTGGCTCCTCCTCTTCCTTTCTCCTTTCTTCTCCCCACCCCCGAACCCCCCACCCTCCATCAGTCTGAAGAAGGGTTCCGGACCAAAACGTTGCCTATTTCCTTCGCTCCATAGATGCTGCTGCACCCGCTGAGTTTCTCCAGCACTTTTGTCTACCATCGATTTTCCAACATCTGCAGTTCCTTCTTAAACACTAGTTCGATGTTATCTCAGTTTTGCATCCTACACATTAGAGGCAATTTACAGAACTCAATTAACCTGCAAACCTGCATGTCTTTGGAATGAAGGTGGCAAGGGGGAGGTGCAGCGAGACCTGGGTGTCCTTGTACACCAGTCATTGAAAGTTGGTGTGCAGGTACAGCAGGCAGTGAAGAAAGCTAATGGAATATTGGCCTTCATAACATGAGGATTTCAATATAGGAGCAAAGAGGTTCTTCTGCAGTTGTATAGGGCTCTGGTAAGACCACATCTGGAGTATTGTGTACAGTTTTGGTCTCCTAATTTGAGCCTTGTGATTGAGGCGGTGCAGCGTAGGTTCACGAGATTGATCCCTGGGATGGCGGGACTGTCATATGAGGAAAGATTGAAAAGACTAGGCTTGTATTCACTGATGTTTAGAAGGATGAGGGGTAATCTTATAGAGACATATAAAATTATAATAGGACTGGACAAGCTAGATGTAGGAACATTTTTCCCAATGTTGGGCGAGTCCCGAAACAGGGGACACAGTCTTAGAATAAAGGGGAAGCCATTTAAGACTGAGGTGAGAAAATACTTTTTCACCCAGAGAGTTGTGAATTTGTGGAATTCCCTGCCACAGAGGGCAGTGGAGGCCAAATCACTGGATGGATTTAAGAGAGAGTTAGATAGAGGTTTAGGGGCTAGTGGAGTCAAGGGATATTGGGAGAAGGCAGGCATAGGTTATTGATTGGGGACAATCAGCCATGATCACAATGAATGGCGGTGCTGGCTCAAAGGGCCGAATGGCCTCCTCCTGCACCTATTTTCTATGTTTCTATGTTTCTATGAAACTGGAGCACCTGGTGAAAACCCATGCGGTCACAGAGAGAACGTACAAACTCTGTACAGACAGCACCCGCGGTGAGGATCAAATCTAGTGCCAGAGATCTGGGTCCAATCGTGACTACGGGTGCTGTCTGTACAAGTTTGTACGTTCTCCCCATGACCTACGTGGGCTTTCTCCAGGAGCTCCAATTTCCTCCCACATTCCAAAGACGTCCAGGTTTGTGGTTTAATTAGCATGGCAAAATTGCAAATTGTCCCTAGTGTGTGCAGGATAGCATTAGTGTGCAGGGATCGCTGGTCCGCGTGGACACGGTCGGCCGGAGGGCCTGTTTCGATGCTGTATTCCTAAATTAAATTAAACCAAACTCTTTTAGTGATATTAAAGCAACTGGAGGTGTGGGGAACAAAGGCCATTTCTCTGAAGAAGGGTCTCGATCCGAAACGTCACCCATTCCTTCTCTCCAGAGATGCTGCCTGTCCTGCTGAGTTACTCCAGCTATTCGTGGCTATTTCACTATTATCACTTTATCCAATAGTAATGACAAACAAAGCCAGAGAATACTGGAATTACTCAGCGGGATGGGCAGCAACTGCAGGGAGAAGCAGTCACTCATTAGCTCCAGCCTCCCAGGCAGCTTGACATTGTCTCCAACACAACAGGTCATGACAGACCTAATTTCCCCGACCCTTCACTCATCTGTGGAACATCTACACACAAGGACCTCGGACTCTGATTTATTGAATATAGCTCTGCCTTCAACACTGTAATCCCACCTAAACACGGACCTGCCCATCAGCACCCCTCCTCTGCCACATCGATGTCCTGACCCACAGACCACAACCAGTGATGATAGGTGACAAAATAACCTCCACAATCATTCCCAACATCACAAGGAGGTGTTCTCAACTCTACATTTGCAGATAACATCACTGTAATGGGCCAGATAGAGTTTAGTTTAAAGATACAGCATGGAAACAGGCCCTTTGGCCCACTGAACCTGGGCTGACCATTGACCCCGTACACTAGCCAACATACCAGGCACATTTTACAATTTACAGAAGCCAAATTAACCGACAAACCCGTCCGTCTTTGGCCTGTGGAAGAAAACCGGAGCATCTGGGAAAAAGCCGCGTGGGTCATGGGGAGAACGTGCAAACTCTGCAAAGACAGCACTCAGACTCAGGATGGAACCTGGGTGTCTGGCGCTGTAAGGCAGCAACTCTACCGCTTCACCATTGTCCCGCCCCATCTTGAATAATGATGAGACGGACTACAGGGAGGGATTGAATGTTTAGGAACATAGTATTGACAACAATCATCCCTCAATGTGGGCAACGCAAAGGAGATAGTCATTGACTTCAAGCAAGTAGAGTGCGTGCCCCAGTCAGCATCGATGGTGCACAAGTGGAGATGGATGAGACTTTCATGTTCCGAGGTATGAATATCAACAACAATTTGTCCGGAACCAACAGCTATTGCCAGGAAAGCACACCAATGCTTCCACTTCCCCAGGAGACTAAGTCCGTCAGGTCTTCAATTATGTTTCCCAGCTTCTACAGATGCACTGTTACAACCATTCTACCAGAATGCATCGCAGCAATAGCTCTGTCCAAGACCATTGTAGACAACTGTGGATGTCCATCACACAGGCCAGTCTTGCCACCATCAATCCATCCACACTTCACATTGCCTTGGGAAAGCATCCAAGACAATCAAGGACCATTTACAACCCTGTCGTTCATACCTGTCCCCATTCCCGTCAGGCTGAAGATATAAGAGCCTGAAAGCATGTATCACCGTACGTGTGCGGACAAGGTGCCGATGGACGAGAAGCCGGAGCCAAGAGGCCGGAGCCAAGAGGCCGGAGCCAAGAGGCCGGAGTCAAGATGCCGAACGGTTCTTGGCTTTGACCTCCCGTCATACCCAGGAACAGATTCTTCCAGCTCGTTATCACATTACTGATAGTTTTCCCAATCAGCTAGCGTATCGTCCCAATCTCCCAACCTATCTCATTGTAGCTCTTGCACTTTTTACTACTTGTTCTTTCTCTAAGTGTAACGCTATAATGCTGTGACACTCTCTCCCCAACTGTGGTGAATGAAGAAGGGTCCCTACCCGAAACGTCACATATCCCTGTTCTCCGGGGATGCTGACTGACCCAGTTACTACATCATTTCTCTGGTATATTCTGGTGTCTTTCTTTGGTAGTTTACTCTTTGCTCTACCGTTTGTACTTGTGTGTGGCTTAGTTGTACATAATATGAGTTGTCTGGACAGCACTAACGCAGCTTTTCACTGTATCTCAGTACATGTGATGATAATAAACAATATAATACAAGATAGACACAAAAAACTGTAGTGACTCAGCGGGACCGGCAGCATCTCTGGTGAGAAGCATCTGCAGTTCCTTCCTACACACTACAATACAAGAGGCGCCTGTC
The DNA here is from genome assembly GCF_010909765.2 of Amblyraja radiata. Lineage (NCBI taxonomy): Eukaryota > Metazoa > Chordata > Chondrichthyes > Rajiformes > Rajidae > Amblyraja > Amblyraja radiata. The sequence goes on from NC_045999.1 coordinate 14,751,513, forward strand.
TATCATGCGATTATTAATTTTTAATAGATTGCTAGCCACATATAATTATTACATGTTTGATAAAATCTGGTGAAGATGAACAAGAGGTGAAAGAAATTCTATCCTTACTCCTCCAGCTCTTTTCTTTCTTTCTTGGATCCAGATGTTATCAGCTGGGGCAGATGTTAGTGCCTGACCTGACTGCCCTTGAACTGAATGTATTGTTAGGCCAGTTACGTGCTTGTGACATGTGAGCAGCGCACATTATCCAGACAAGGGACAATATCAGACCACTTTCCCAGAACCACGTCAGTTCATGTTTTCCCGGCCACCATCAGTAAAACAGCACCCTGACTACATGATGGCAGATTACATCACGATAAATCACTACAATGAATCTTTGCCTCGTGTAGCAGTGCAGCGGGTAGTGCCACTGCCTCACAGGGCGGCATCGTGGTGTAGAGTCGCGGCCTCACAGCGGCAGGCAACCCGGGTTCGATCCTGACTACGGGTGCTGTCTGTACGGAGTTTGCACGTCCTCCCCATGATCCCGTGGGTTTCCTCCCACACTCCAAAGATGTACAGATTTGTAGGTCAATTGGCTTGGTATGTGTAAATTGTTCTTAGTGTGTGTAGGATAGTGTTAAATCGGTGCGGACTCGGTGGGACGAAGGACCTATTTCCGCGGTGTATCTCTAAACTAAACTTTAGATCCTGACCTCAGGTGCAGTCTGTGTGGAGTTTGCATGTTCTCCCTGTGAACACGTGGGTTTCCACTTGTTCTGGTTTCCTCCCACACCCCATGGATGTTTAGTGTCAGTGGAAGTACAGACTACCTTCTGGTGTGCTTTGAGTGGTGCAATCTGATCATAGAAACATAGAAACATAGAAAATAGGTGCAGGAGGAGGCCATTTGGCCCTTCGAGCCAGCACCGCCATTCATTGTGATCATGGCTGATCTTCCCCAATCAATAACCCGTGCCTGCCTTCTCCCCATATCCCCTGACTCCACCAGCCCCTAGAGCTCTATCTAACTCTCTCTTAAATACATCCAGTGACTTGGCCTCCACTGCCCTCTGTGGCAGGGAATTCCATAAATTTACAACTCTCTGGGTGAAAAAGTTTTTTCTCACCTCAGTCTTAAATGACCTCCCCTTTATTCTAAGACTGTGGCCCCTGGTTCTGGACTCGCCCAACATTGGGAACATTTTTCCTGCATCTAGCTTGTCCAGTCGTTTTATAATTTTATATGTTTCTATAAGAACCCACTCATCCTTCTAAACTCCAGTGAATACAAGCCTAGTCTTTTCAATCTTTCCTCATATGGCAGTCCCGCCATCCCAGGGATCGTGAGAATGTGGGCAGAATGGAACTGTAAAGGGGGGGTTGATGGTCGGCATGGACTTAGTGGGATGCAGGGCCTGTTGCTGTGCTACATCGCTCATTCTAACAGTGTAGAATGGTGACAGTTATTCCAACTGTGGTTAATGAAACTGAATTTAACTTGTTACCTGTCACAAACAGTTTGCACGTTTGACACCAGGGCAGGCTGGGCAACATATTTTTAGTTTTAGAGATACAGCACGGAAACAGGCCCTTCAGCCCACCGGGTCCATGCTGGCCAGTAATCCCCGTACACTACACTCGCCTATATACCAGGGACAATTTACAATTTTTACTGAAGCCAATTGATCTGGAGCACCTGAGAAACCCTATGCTGTTTCAGAGAGAAGATGCAAACTCTGCACAGACAGCACCCTTAGTCAGGATTTAGCCCCTGTGTCTGATGTAGTAAGGCAGCAACTCTATCTCTGCGTCGCCATGCTGCCCCGACTTTATTATGAAGAATTACAAATCAATAGAACAATTTTAAATAGACGTATTTGAAATATGGTTCAGATCAGGTAGTATCTGTGAAGAGAGAAACGGGCGTCACTTTACAAATCAATGCCCCACCGACAGCCTGGAAGGTGTGAGCCCTGTGTTTAATGATTTGAGTTTGAGTTTAGTTTAAGAAAGAACTGCAGATGCTGGTTAAAATCGAAGGTAGACATAAAATGCTGGAGTAACTCAGCAGGTGAGGCAGCATCTCTGGAGGGAAGGAATGAGCGACGTTTCGGGTCGAGACCCTTCTTCAGTAAAGTTTAGTTTATTGTCACGTGAACCAAGGTGCAGTGAAAATCTGTTGTTGCGTTCTAACCACTCAGCAAAAAGACAATACATGATTCAAATCTCCAATCAAAGTGCACAGAAACATGATGGATAGAATAACATGAATAATGCTCAGTGCATAATAAAGTCCAGTAGAGTCCAATCAAAGATAGTTCAAGGGTCTCCAATAAGGTAGATAGTAGCTATGAACCACTCCCTAGTTGTTGATAGGATGGTTCAGTTGCCTGATAACAGCTGGGAAGAAAGCGTCTCTGAATCTGGATGTGTGCGTTTTCACACTTCTAAACCTTTTGACGATGGGATAGGGGAGAAGACGGAGTGACCAGAGTGCAACTCGTCCTTGATTATGTTGCTGGCCTTTCCGAGGCAGCGTCAGGTATAAATGGAGTCAATGGAAGGGAGGTTGGTTTGTGCGATGGTCTGGGCTGCGTCCACAATTTTCTGCTCTCTGAAGAAGGGGAGAGGAAGGGCGAGGGGGGGAAGAGAAAACTGCACATGACCGGACCTTTCCCTCTGCACCCACTGCCTCTCCTCCATCACCCACAACGCTCTCCTCTTCACACTGCATCGCTCCGTCCACTTTCCACAGTTCACAGTCAGTTCATATGTTCATAAGTTTTAGGAGCAGTATGAGGCCATTCAGCCCATCAATACAGCATGGCTCATCTATCTTTCCCTCTCAACCGCATTCTCCTGCCTTCTCCCCATAAGCCCCGACACCCTTATTAATGAAGAAGCTATCAATCTCCAGGTTCTCTAAGGCCAGTTAGTTATAGAGTTATAGTTATGTAGCATGGTAACAGGCCCTTTGCATATGATGTCCCATCTATATAGTCTCACCTGCCCACATTTGACCCAAATCCTTCTCCATACTTCTATAAGATCACCCCTCATCTTCCTGCGCTCCACGAAATAAAGTACTAACCTGCCCAAACATTCCCTATAGCTCAATTCCTCAAGTCCTGACAACATCCTTGTAAATCGTCTCTGTGCTCTTTACAGCTTAACAATATCCTTCCTTCAGCAGGGTGACCAAACTGAGCACCATACTCCCAATACAGCCTCACTAACGGTTTGTAGAACTGTAACACAATATTCAAAATTCTATACTTAATAGCCTGACTGATGAAGGCCAATGTACCAAAAACCTTCCAGACCACCCCGTCTACCTGTGGTGACATTTTCCTAGAACTATATGCCTGCACTCCGAGATTCCTCTGCTCTACAACACTCATCAGAGCCCCGCTATTCATTGTGGGTCCTGGGTACACTCGTCCATTCTCATCCAAATCAACCACAAACAGCAATGGGTCCATCCCTGATCCCTGAGGCACACCACTAATCACAGGCCTCTGAAAAACAACCTTCAACTACCAGCCTCTGCTTTCTTCTATGAAGCCAATTTGCTCTCCAGCTGGCGAGCTCTTTCTGGATCCCATGCGATCTCACCTTCCAAACAGCCCACCATGTGGGACCTTATCAAATGCTTAGCTGGTAAAACACGAGAGGCAGGGAGAAGGAAAAACAGATGGAAAAGGAAGATGCAAGTCCCCAGGGAATCAATGAATCAGGGAATCAATGGGCTGAACTGGGAACAGAAGATTCACCGACCTGTCTGAGAGACTGGATAGATCAACAATTTGGATGAGAATGTAGAAGGCATGATTAGTAAAGCCCCTGTCCCACTTACGTGTGCTTGGCACGCAAATAACGCGACCACGAGCCGCGACGGTCCCGCGAAGGTAGCGCGCGATTTCATGCGCCCGCACAGCTGTCTGGAGCGTGTGATGTCATTTGAAGATGGACACAAAGCTGGAGTAACTCAGCGGGGCCGGCAGCATCTCTGGAGAGAAGCAATGGGTGACGTTTCATGTCGAGACTCTTCTTCAGTGTGAAAAGAAGGGTCTTGACCCAAAACGTCACCCATTCCTTCTCTCCAGAGATGCTGCCACGACAGGCCGTTGGCGCGCAAAGATTTCGTTCGGTTCAAAACTTTTGGAGCGCCGCACGATGTCGCACACAACTACATACCCCTCCGCGCTTCTCAGTGGGACCGGCCCTGCGCGGCCATGTTGGCGCCTCAAAGCCACCACAAGGTCGCGTAATTTACATGCCAGGGACACATAAATGGGACAGGCCCTTAAGTCTGCAGATAACTCGAATGTAGATGGTATCATGGGCAATGAAGATGGTTGTAAAAATGCTGTTGCTCACATTTCCATTGAACTGTGGTGGAACACAGTTGCAGCCTGAGGATAGCATGGTCCAAGAGGGGCTGAAAGTCCAGGGTCAGGACTGTGGGCCGATTGGAGGCATCCGGCAGAGCAACTTTGTTCAATACAAGGACACAAAGGAAAACCTCATTGAAACATCGAATAATGAAAGGCCTGGATATAGTGGATTTGGAGAGGATGTTTCCACTAGTGGGAGAGACTAGGACCAGAGGGCCTCAGAATAAAAGAACGTTCCTTCAGAAAGGAGATGAGGTGGATTTTCTTTAGTCAGGGTGGTGCATCAGTGGAATTCATTGCCATAGGCAGCTGTGGAGGCCGAGTGAATGAATGTTTTTAAGGCGGAAATTGACAGATTAGGGGTTATGTGGAGAAGGTAGGAGAATGGGGTTGAGAGGGAAAGGTTGCATGGCAGAGTAGACTTGATGGGTTGAATATCCTAATTTTGCTGCTATAACTTATGAACATGAAGGAAAAAGAGACTGCAGTGTGAGCAGCAATGCAGTGTAAAAATAATACTGAATGACTGGAGGGTGACTAATGTTGTGCTTCTATTTAAGAAGGGTGGCAACGAAAATCCTCGCAACTATAGACAAGTGAGTAACATCTGTGGAAGGCAAGTCACTCGAGAGTATTCTAAGGGATAAGATATATATGCACCAGCTTCTCATTTTCATCCTACAAACAGTTTACAATTTGCCTTTATCATCGTTACATTTTTGCATATTTTTCATTCATTATTCTTTATCTCTCCACATCACCGTCTATATCTCTTATTTCCCTTATCCTTAACCACAGATATAACCATATAACCATATAGCAATTACAGCACGGAAACAGGCCATCTCGGCCCTACAAGTCCGTGCCGAACAATTATTTGCCCTTAGTCCCACCTGCCTGCACTCATACCATAACCCTCCATTCCCTTCTCATCCATATGCCTATCCAATTTATTTTTAAATGATACCAATGAACCTGCCTCCACCACTTCCACTGGAAGCTCATTCCACACCGCTACCACTCTCTGAGTAAAGAAGTTCCCCCTCATGTTACCCCTAAACTTCTGTCCCTTAATTCTGAAGTCATGTCCTCTTGTTTGAATCTTCCCTATTCTCAAAGGGAAAAGCTTGTCCACATCAACTCTGTCTATCCCTCTCATCATTTTAAAGACCTCTATCAAGTCCCCCCTTAACCTTCTGTGCTCCAGAGAATAAAGACCTAACTTATTCAACCTTTCTCTGTAACTTAATTGTTGAAACCCAGGCAACATGCTAGTAAATCTCCTCTGTACTCTCTCTATTTTGTTGACATCCTTCCTATAATTGGGCGACCAAAATTGTACACCATACTCCAGATTTGGTCTCACCAATGCCTTGTACAATTTTAACATTACATCCCAGCTTCTATACTCAATGCTCTGATTTATAAAGGCTAGCATACCAAAAGCTTTCTTTACCACCCTATCTATATGAGATTCCACCTTCAAGGAACTATGCACGGTTATTCCCAGATCCCTCTGTTCAACTGCATTCTTCAATTCCCTACCATTTATCATGTACGTCCTATTTTGATTTGTCCTGCCAAGGTGTAACACCTCACATTTATCAGCATTGATGAAGGGTCTCAACCCGAAACGTCACCCATTCCTTCTCTCCAGAGGTGCTGCATGTCCCGCTGAGTTACTCCAGCTTTTTGTGTCTATCTTCAGTTTAAACCAGCATCGGCAGTTCTTTCCTACACATTATGTCTGCTCCACTGTGAAATCTCCTCAAGGTATGTCTACTTTGAAGAAGTTCTCCTCCTATGTGCAACATCCTCTCTCGCTGCTCACCTTCTGTGATTCCTCCTGCACTGTCTTCCAGGGACCACCGAAGCAGCTGCTGAGGACCCGTATCTCTACTCCAGTCCTCCACAGGCTTCCACCAGCGACTCCGTCGATCCTCACCTCTCCACCGCCCACCAGCGGGCCAGAGCTATTGCCTCACCAGAGTTCCAGGTTCAGCACCGGGCCTACAGCGTCCATGATGCAGACTACCACACCATGTGGTCTGACTCTGCTGGGTCCCACTACCCCATCCGGGTTCGCCACAACGTAGAGTTTTTCTTCCGTTGCCTCTGCCTCCATGCCTTGTTCTATAGGACAGAGTCCTCACCGCCCAGTGATGACCCCTTCTCCCATCTCTACCTGTCCCTCTCCTCTTTTGGACTCCACAAAACAACCTTTTTATTTCTAACTGCCGGCGTGACTTCAACCGCATTAACTTTTCCACTTCCCTTACTACTCTAACCTCACCCCCTCTGAACGTACAACCCTTACATACGTACAACCCTCCACTCACTCTGCAGCAACCCTGACATTATAATCAAACCCGCCGACAAGGGAGGTGCCATGGTAGTCTGGCGCGTTGACCTCTACCAGGCATAGGCAGCTCTCAGACACCTCCTCCTACTTATCCGTGGACCATGATCCCACAGATGAACATCGGGCCTTAATCTCAAACACCATTACTGATTTCATCATTTCCGGCTGTCTGCCTTCCACAGCCTCCAACCTTATCGTTTCCTAGCCCCGCACAGCCCAGTTTTACCTTCTCACCACAATCCACTATTACAACTGTCCTGGCAGACCCATTGTTTCTGCCTGCTCTTGTCCCACGGAAATTATTTCCACGTACCTCGACTCCTATCCCCCTGGTCCAATCTCTCCCGACCTATGTCCAAATACCTCACATTCCCTTCGTCTCTTTAATGACTTCCGCTTTCCGAGCCCCCACTCCCTCATCTTTACTATGGATGTTCAGTCACTCTACACCTCCATCCCCATCAGGAATTCCTTAAAGCCGTCTATTTCTTCCTCGACCGCAGAACCATCCCATTTCCCTCCACTAACACTCTACTCTGCCTAGTCCTCACCCTCAACATCTTCTCCTCTGACTCCTCCCACTTCCTCCAAGTCCAAGGCGTAGCTATGGGCACCCGCATGGGCCCCAGCTATGCCTGCCTCTTTGTAAGGTACGTTGAATAATCAGTGTTCCAGGCTGCACTGGCCCTATCCCGGAACTCTATCTCCGTTACATTGATGACAGCATTGGTGCTACCTCCTGCACCCATGCAGAACTCATGGACTTCATAAACTTCACCACCAATTTTAATCCTGCACTCAAATTTACTTGGACCATCTCCGACACCTCCCTCCCCTTTCTTAATCTCACAGTCTCCTTCTCAGGAAATAGACTATTTATCCAGCACTTTTGTCTACCGTCTATTACAAACCCACGGATTCCCACCACTATCTCGACTACACTTCTTCCCACCCTGCTTCCTGCAAAGACTCTATCCCCTACTTCCAATTCCTATGTCTACGAGGCATCTGCGCCCAAGATGAGGTGTTCCATACTAGAACATCCAAGATGTCCTCATTGTTTAGGAAATGGGGATTCCCTTCTCCCATCATAGATGAGGCCCTCACTCATGTCTCCTCACTACTTCTTAGCTCTGCCCTTGCTCCCGCTCCCCCTAGTCGCAACAGAGCTAGCGTCCCCCTAGTCCTTACCTTCCACCCCAACAGCCAACACATAATCCTCCAAAATTTCCACCATCTCCAACGGGATCCCACCATTAGCCACATTTTACCATCCCCATCCCTTTCCGTATTCCACAGAACCATTCCCTCCGCAACTCCCTGGTTAACTCATCCCTTCCCACCCCCTCCCCAGGTATCTTCCCCTGCAATCGCAGAAGATGCAACACCTGTCACTGTACCTTCTCCCTCGACTCTGTCCAGGGACCCCCACAGTACTTTCAGGTTAGGCAGAGGTTCACTTGCACCTCCTCCAACCTCATCTACTGTATCCGCTGTTCAAGATGTGGACTCTTATACATCGGCGCGCCAAACGCAGACTGGGCAATCGTTTTGCGGAACACCTTCGCTCAGCCAGCGTGAACCAACCTTATCTCCCGGTTCATATAACCATATAACCATATAACAATTACAGCACGGAAACAGGCCATATCGGCCCTACAAGTCCGAGCCGAACAACTTTTTACCCTTAGTCCCACCTGCCTGCACTCATACCATAACCCTCCATTCCCTTCTCATCCATATGCCTATCCAATTTATTTTTAAATGATACCAACGAACCTGCCTCCACCACTTCCACTGGAAGCTCATTCCACACCGCTACCACTCTCTGAGTAAAGATGTTCCCCCTCATGTTACCCCTAAACTTCTGTCCCTTAATTCTGAAGTCATGTCCTCTTGTTTGAATCTTCCCTATTCTCAAAGGGAAAAGCTTGTCCACATCAACTCTGTCTAACCCTCTCATCATTTTAAAGACCTCTATCAAGTCCCCCCTTAACCTTCTGCGCTCCAGAGAATAAAGACCTAACTTATTCAACCTTTCTCTGTAACTTAGATGTTGACACCCAGGCAACATTCTAGTGAATCTCCTCTGTACTCTCTCTATTTTGTTGACATCCTTCCTATAATTGGGCGACCAAAATTGTACACCATACTCCAGATTTGGTCTCACCAATGCCTTGTACAATTTTAACATTACATCCCAGCTTCTATACTCAGTTCCTGGACACTTTAATTCTCCTTCCCATTCCTACACAGACCTTTCTGTCCTCGGTCTCCTCCATTGTCAGGGTGAGGCTAAACGCAAATTGGAGGAACAGCATCTCATATTTTGCTTGGGCAGCTTATAGCCCAGTGGTATGAATATTGATTCCTCTCACTTCAGGTAGCTCCGGCATTCCCTCTCTCTATCCCTCCCCTACCCAAGTCGCCCTAGCTTCTCATTTTCACCCTACAAACAGCCTGTTTCCTTTATCCGTTACTTTGTTATATATCTTTCATTCATTGTTCTTTATCTCTCTACATCATCGTCTATATCTCTCGTTTCGCATATCCCTAACCAATCTGAAGAAGGGTCTCTCCCTGAAACGTCACCCATTCCAGAGATTCTACCTGTCCCGCTGAGTTAATGAGTTGGATGTGAATGTATAAGGCATGAGTAGTAAGTTTACAGATGACACTACAATAGGTGTTGTAGATGGTTATCAATAATTGTAGCAGGATTTTGATCAGCTGGCCAAGTGGGCTGAGGTGCGGCTCATGGAATTTAATGCAGTTAAGTGCGAGGTGTTGCATGTGGACAGTGAAAAGTGGAGCTCTGGGGACTGTTGTAGAGCAGAGGGATCAATGAGTTCAGGACATGGTTCTCTGAAAGTGGCAGTCACTATCGTGGTAAAGAGGACTTTTGGTACATTGGCTTTCACCAGTCAGGGTATTGCGAAGAGGAAAAAGGCACAGAGTGCTGGAATAACTCAGGGTGTCAAGCAGCATCTCTGGGGTCAGTGACTTTATAGGTCAGGACACTTATCCAGCACTTGGTGTCCTTTTTTTGTAAATTAGCATCTGCAATCGTCTCCTATTGAGTATTGAAGTTGGGACGTTATGTTGCAGTTGCACAAGATGCTGGTGAGGGTGCATTTGTAGTATTCTTCAGTTTTGATCATTACGCTGGAAAGAATGCAGAGAAGATTTATGAAGATGTTGCCGGGGCTTGAGGGGCTGAGATATAGGGAGAATTTGGGCAGGCTAGGTCTATATTCTTTAGGCCATAGGAGGATGATGGGTGATCTTATAGATGTGTATAAAATCATGAGAGGAATAGATCAGGTGAATGCACAGACCCTTTTACACAGAGTTTGTGCAACCCGATGTCAGAGGTTTAAGGTGAGAGGGGAAAGATTTGAGGGGAACCAGAGGGGCAACATTTTCACACATAGAGTGGGTGAGTGAGTGGAAGAAGGTTGCTTCACCTGGGTTTGCTGAGAAGACCATGGTGGGTTTTGTTGAGGATACCAGTGCTTTGTGTTTCCTGTGTGGCGTTCCCGCCTCTCAGAGACGCAGATGCCTGGCGGTGGAGTTGGCGCTGGAGAACACTAGATGCTTCTGAGTCAGCAAGGAGTAAGCTTTCTAAATCAGGCCCGAGCTAATTTAGGGAACGTCCTAATTTATCACGAAGGAGAAAGTCTCTCCCAGTCCTCAAGCTGCTGCAATAGACTCCGAGCAATAGACTCCGGCTGCGGGGAAAGGTTTAAAGACTCAGCTGGGATCTAAAATGGAGCGATTTCGATCCTTCATGAACGCCCCCCCCCCCCCCCCCCCCCCCTCCCCTCACCTCCGGCCACACACCTGGCCCTGTCTGCTGCCGCTTCATTCTTGCTGCTTGCACGGCGGGGCTGGATGGTGCGTAATGCGCTGAGTGAGCAGATCAAGCCCCAATCTTAGTGAGCTGAGCTCATCAGCTGAAACCTGATGCCCAAGGAGCCTGATCATCCTCCTTCTTCAGACTCCAGTCATCTCCCGCGTTCCACAGGGTCTAAATCAGTGGAGGCTTTCAGCCCAGACCCAGACTGCCCCTCGCACTCTCCTCCATTCTGCCACTTATCCTCATTCTGCTGCCGTGGAGCTAAATATCACAGCAGCATCAGGCAGGTGTGAACATGTGTGCAGGAACAAGCCGCAGATGCGGGTTTATACCAAAGGTAGACACAGAGTGCTGGAGTAACTCAGCGGACCAGGCAGCATCTCTGGAGAAAAACGGTGGGTGACATTTCAAGTCAGAACCTTTCTTCAGATTAAACGTGAGGGGGTGTGGGGGGTTGGAAGCAGCCAGAACAAGGTTCAGGACAGAACAAGCAGAGGTTCAGGACTGGATCCACATGTTGAGGATCATTACTGGTTGTTATAGAGGCTCCAGGTCTGCTGATCATTGCCTCACTTGTCTCACTATGTCAGTAAAAGATAAAACACTGGATGAACTCAGCGGACCAGGCAGCATCGCTGGTGGCAATGGCCCATTGACGTTTGGACTGTCTGAAGAAGGGTCCAGACCCGAAATGTCGACTGTTCATTTCCTCCATAGATGCTGCCAGACCCGCACAGTTCCTCCAGCACTTAGTGTTTTGTTCAAGGTTCCAGAGCCTGCAGTTCCTTGTGTCTCCACTGGCTTATGTCAGGTGCAGTTGTCAGAAAATGTCAGCTGTGGACAAGATTCTGACCTTCTGTGGTGAACAGGTGGTGATAAAGAGTGTATGACTTGTCGCAGGGTGAGGGGGAGGGGGGGAGGGGGGGGGGGGGGGGTTGGAGATTGGAGATTGGGAGACTTCTGGCACAAAGGAAGCATGGTTAATACATTTGATCGCTTGGAGCTTTCATTCGATCACAAACTTGTCTCAATCTCACAATTTTGGGCGGTATCAACTATTTGTGCTCAAGGGCCTGTTTCTGTGCTAGACACCTCTGACTGTTTAGTTTAAGTTTAAATTTCTTTAGAGATACAGTGTGGAAACAGGCCCTCTGGCCCACCACGTCCCCTCCAATCATCGATCACCTCATACATTTGTTCTATCCTACACTCTAGGGACTCTAGGGACAAGTAAGTAAGTAAGTACGTTTATTGGCCAAGTATTCACATACAAGGAATTTTCCTTGGTGCTCCGCCCACATTTACAGAAGGTAAATAACCGACAAACCTGTAAATCGTTGGAACGTGGGAGGAAACCAGAGCACCCAGAAAAACCCAGGCGGTCAAGGGGAGAACGTTCAAACTATGTGCAAAGAGCTCCCCTAGTCAGGATCGAACCCAGGTCTCCGGTGCTGTAAGGCAGCAACTCTAACACTGCGCCACCGTGCCACCTCTCGTGTAAGGTTGTGGATTGACTGGATGGCAAGCATCATGGGAGAAGTAATGGTGTTGGCCATGACAGTTGTGACGAGCCCACTGAGTTAGGCGGTTGTGGGTACAGAACTGGCCCCAGAGGGCCGTAGAGTGTCACTGACATACAGTGTGGAAACAGGCCCAACTTTCCCATGACGACCAACATGTCCCATCTGCCTGCATTTGGCCCATAGACCTCTCAACATGTCATATCCATGTATCTGTCTAAATGCTTCTTAAACAAATGTGACCAGGTAGTTGTGGAGGGAACGGTCTCTGCAGAATGCAGAAAGGGGTGGTGATGGGAAGATATGACTAGTGTTGGGATCCCGTTGGAGGTGGCAACATTTTGGAGGATTATGTGTTGTATGCGACGGCTGATGGGGTAAAAGGTGAGGACTAGGGGGACTCTGTCTCGGTTGCGACTAGGGCGAGGGGGAGATATTGGGCATCGATGAGACACAAGTGAGGGCCTCATCTCTAATGGGAGCGGAAGCCCCGTTCCCTAAACAATGAGGACATCTCGGATGTCCTGTAAAGAACACCTCATCTTGGGCGCAAAGCGGCATAGATGGAGGAATTGGGTGTAGGGGATAGAATTCTTATAAGAATTCTTATCCCTTCATCTTAAACCTATGCACTCTGGTTCTCGATTCCCCTACTCTGGGCAAGAGACTGTGCGTCTGCTCGATCTACGTATTCCTCATGATTTTATACACCTCATCCTCCTGTGCTCCAGGGAGTAGAGCACCAGCCTGCTCACTCTTCCCCTTTAGCTCAGGCCCTTGAATATTCCCCCCGCATTCTCGATAACATTCCCAGATTCCACTACTCGCCCACAATTAACCCACCAACCTGCAGGTCTTAGATATTAGTGTATTATTGTCACGTGTACTGAGATACCGAGATTTGTGTTTCTTATGACACTTGCTAGATTAATTTCCCCCCTGGCGTGCTACCCAGTCTAATCAAATCGTACCACAAATGAGTACAATCAAGCCATTCATAACTACACAGATGGGATGTGGGAGAAAACACAGCATTCGAGGAAACCCCACACAGTCACGGGGAGAACATACAAACTCCACACAGACAGTACCAGAGGTCAGGATTGAACTCAAGCTGCCTCACTGCTCCCCTACTCCCTTCCTCCTGTTAGTTTCAGAAACAATATCTTGTATCTTCAATCACAATCACAATAATACTTTATTAGCCAAGTATGTTTTGCAACATTCCAGGAATTTCATTTGCCAAGTCAGTCATACAAATAAAAAGCAACGGAACGCACAAAATACATTTTAACATAAACATCCACCACAGTGACTCCTCCACATTCCTCACTGTGATGGAAGGCAAAAAAAAGTTCAAATCTCTTCCCTTAGCTCTCCCGTGGTCGGGGACCTTGAGCCCGCCATTGACGGCACAATCTTGATTCCCGTAGTTGGCGGTGTTTGGGCCCTCCACATCGGGGCGATCAGCTCCTGCATTGGGGGGATGTCAGCTCCCCTGCGCTGGCGATCAGACTCCGGGTCGGGGCTGGGGTCAAACCTTCCGCATCGTCGGAGCTCCTGCCCAGGCCTCTCTCAAGACAGCGAGCTCCCGATGTAAAGTCCGCAGGTGGAGCAATCCCAGGCAAGGGATCGACACCGATGTTAAGTCCATGCCCAGCAGTGGGGTTCAAGTCAGTCCAAGGAGGCCTCCAACCGGAAGTGGCGGCACTGTGATACAGCTGCGGCTCGCCTGCAGTCTGTCTGTTTTTACTTTTTATGTCGGTTTTTTTTGTCTGGTTTAGTAATTTTTTTGGTTATTAGGTGGTGTTATGTGTGTGGGGGGAGGGTGAAAGAGCTTTCTGTCTCTCCCTTCGGGGGAATGCGACTTTTTGTCGTATTCCCCTTCTCTTCCCCCGTCTGCGCTGAGGCCTAATGGCGGAGCTGGCGACCTCCAACCTGCGACCGACCTCGAGGGTCCGGAGGTAGAGCCAGCCAGGACTCACCAACGCGAGGCTGGCCGTCTTCGAGCTGTGGCGACGTCCGGGTAGCGGCACGACTCGGCGCTCCGGTGAGGGCGAACGGTGCGGGGCTGAGACACTCCTGTGCGGCCGGCACGGCTACTGGCTGGAAGGCGCTCCCGAGCGAGCAGCCTGGTGCGGAGCTGAGACACTCCTGTGCGGCCGGCACGGCTACCGGCTGGAAGGTGCTCCCGTGTGAGCAGCCCGGTGCGGGGCTGAGACGCTGCCTTGTGGGCGGCCCGGTGCGGAGCGGAGACGGTGCTACGGCGGCTGAGGCGGCGGCGACCTGGATCCTGGGCTCGGCCGCGGGCCGGTGGAGGACAATGTCGGGAGCTCGCAGGTCACTGGCTGGTGCCTGTTTTCCGGAGCACCCGTTGCAACAGCTGCGGGCAGCTTCGACCACCCCCCGGGCCGCCATCGCCCGGTGGGGTATCGCCTCGGCGCAGAGGGAGAAGAGGAGGGAAGAGACAGTAACTCTAAGACTTTTGCCTCCATCACAGTGAGGAGGTGTTTGGTGAACTCACTGTGGTGGATGTTAATTTGTGTTTATTGTGTTTTGTTATTATTACATGTATGGCTGCAGGCAACAGCATTTCGTTCAGACCGAAAGGTCTGAATGACAAATAAAGGTATTCAATTCATTCAATTCATTGATGGTAGGCCGTAGAACGACTGGAGATGCGATCTGAAAAATAATCACATCTCCAGCAAGGTAAGAAACTGAAAAAAATGTTTCCCCCTCCCCCCACATAAACAAACCGGTGAATATTTACACAAACTTTTAACACACACAAAAAAAATTTAAAAAGACAAAAAACAGACTGCCAATCGTGGTCGGATACAAGGTGCAAACACGCTCCATTTTTGTGGTCGGGGCAGAGCTCCTGGCAGTCACTGTGCCTCTCAGTTTTGACATGTAACTCTGCACAACTAACTCCCCAGGAGAATGCCCATCTCATAGGATAAGTTGACAGGATATTGGATAAAGAAGCAGAGATTCAGTCTGCAAAATAAATAAAGTAGGTAATTTCCTCATATATTGAGATCAGAAAATTTCACTGTTTTGAATGACCTTTGAAAAAATATTATCGAATTGGAATCCATTAAATTAACCAAAGGGAAGGTCTAAACGTTCCTAGAACATAGAACAGTACAGCACATCACGGGCTCTTCAGTACAAACCTGTACGTCTTTAGTGTGGTAGGAACCTGAGATCCCAGAGAAAACTCATGCAGGTCACGGGGAGAGCATGCCAACTACATACAGACAGCACCCATAGATAGTCAGGATTGAACCCGGATCTCTGGGTTCATGACTGAAAATAAGGCAGCAACTCCACCACTGCGCTCCCGTTTTCAATGCCACAAACGTATCTGCTTCAAATACCACCCCCACATCACACTCTAGGCACTTATCACTATCTGTGTGAAGAAACTTGTCCTGCACTTCCTTTAAACATTGCCCTCTCACCTTAAAGCTATGCCCTCTGGTCTTTGATTTTTCTATCCCAGGCGAAAGGATTCTGACTGACTACCTACCTTTGCCTCTTAATAATTTCATCTACTTCCATTAGGTCTCTCAGGATGCAAGCAGAAGCCTCCATGTGGCGCATCCCGGGCAATGCTGATAACAGAAACTGTAGCACAGTGACTGACTGAAGTAGCCAATTCTGCAACCACCGACCGTCAACTGTCACTGACCGACCGGAAAGACGTGATATGGAAGATGGCCGGACATGAGGAAGAAGAAGAATTAGGTCTCCCAGTAACCTTCAGCAATAAAAAAAACCCAATCCAAGTATGTCTGACCTCTCCCTGTAGATAATACCTCGTAATCAAGACATCATTCTGGTAAACCCCTTCTGCACCCTTTACACAGCCTCCACATCTGGGGCGACCAGAATTGCATGCAATACTCCAAATGCAGTCTAACCAAAGTCCTATAATGATCTATCATAACTTCTTAACTCTTATACTCAATGTCCTGACAAATGAAGACAAATACATCATATCTGCCTTCCTTACCACTCAATCAAACTCTAACAGAGGGCAGTGGAGGCCAAGTCACTGGATGGATTTAAGAGAGATTTAGATAGAGCTCTAGGGGTTAATGGAGTCAAGGAATATGGGGAGAAGGCAGGCACGGGTTATTGATAGGGAACGATCAGCCATGATCACAATGAATGGCGGTGCTGGCTCAAAGGGCCGAATGGCCTCCTCCTGCACCTATTTTCTATGTTTCTATGTTTCTATCGACATTTGTTGTCACTGTCAGCGAGTTTCGGACGGACATCCACGGTGTTAAGTATCATGCCATTAATTATATATTTTCTTTTAGTTTAGTTTAGTTTTGAAACAGGCCCTTCGGCCCACCTAGGTCAGCGATCCCTGCACACTAACACTAGACACACATGAGGGACAATTTTATATTTATACCAAACCAATTAGCCTATAAACTTGTACGTCTTTGAATTATGGGAGGAAACCAGAGCTTCATCGAGAAACCCCACGCAGGTCATGAGGAGAACGTACAAACTCTGGACAGACAGCACCCATAGTCAGGATTGAACCTGGTGCTCTGGCGCTGTAAAGGCACCATGCCACACATCCTTATGTTAGACCTCCCAAATTGCAACACCTCACACATGCTTGAATTAACCTCCATCCATTTCTGTAGGTAATGCCGCTATATCCCGCTGTGTAATTTGACGGGCTTCCTGGTGTTGTTCCCTTGAACTCGAGGCATTCGTTAGCAGTGAGAAAGTGAGAAAGTGACGTGTTCCTGTCCAGATAGGCTCATGATGTCAGAAGTCCCAAAGCAATTCATAGCAATAAAGAGTAATGAGATAATGACTGAGATTATGTGATTTAATGCTGTAATTATGATCAGCCTGGGCCGGAGGGCCCGAGCTCTTTGATGAACGGGTTCACATAGTGACCAAGTGACACCTCATTGTGACAATGTTCCTGGGTTCAAAGCCACTGCAGAGGTTTGAGCCCGTGACCAGGTGTGAATCTTTGTGACAAATGGTACATTTCAGTTGAGACAGGCATTTCACTACTGTCTAATCCGGACCCAAGTCCAGCAAATGTTATCCAATTAAGAGTTTCGAACTGAAACGTCACCTATTCCTTTTCCCCAGAGGTACTGCCTGACCCATTGAGTTACTCCAGCACTCTGTGTCTATCTCCAGCCAACGTTAACATGGTAATGGAGGGGTTTCACTGTGACGTGACCTTGTACAGCCGGGCAGTGATCAGTCTGCGATGATTCACAGTCATGACCAGTGCAGAAGTTCCAGTTCCCTGCTGTCTCTCTGTCAGTCCCGGCTCCCTCATCCACAGACTTACTGACCTGCCCTTTCCCTTCGAAAGCATTCAAACAATTCCCACTTTGCCCTACAGGCTGAACTGCAAAGCTGGAATTTCTCTCAGATAGCAAAGATTTCACTGAAAACAAACTCCAGCTGCTTCCTCTTACTGTAGTTTAGTCGAAGTTCCACAACCCTTGCAGAGGGACCCCGCTCAGTCAGCGAGTTCTCACTAGTGGAATTATAGCACTGGTGCCCCATCACTGTGCCTCAATCAACCCTCGGTCCAACTCACTACTTCCCACTAGTTTAGAGGAACAGCACGGAAACAGGCCCTTTGGGGCACCGAGACCACAACGACCACTGATCACCCATTCACACTAGTTCCCTGTTATCCCACTTTCTCAGGGACAATTAGGGAAAGAGGGAAATTAATCGACAAACCCGCAAGTCATAGAGTCATATAGTCATATAGTGATAGATTGTGGAAACAGGCCCTTCAGCCCACCTTGGCCACACCGGCTAACTATGTCCCAGCTACACTAGTCCCACTTGCCTGCGCTTGGTCCATATCCCTGCAAACTTGTCCTATCCATGTACCTTTCTAACCGTTTCTTAAACGTTGGGATAGTCCCAGCCTCAACTGCCTGTTCTGGCAGCTCGTTCCATACACCCACCAACCTTTGTGTGGAAAAGGTTACTACTCCTGGCCTACTCCTGCACCTAATTTCTATGTTTCTATGTTTCTATTTCCCCTTGAACACTCTGGTCCTCGATTTCCCTACTCTGGGCAAGAGACTCTGTGCATCTACCCGATCTATTCCTCTCATGATTTTGTACACCGCTATAAGATCCAATCCTCATCCTCCAATGCTCTATGGAATAGAGACCCAGCCAACTCAACCTCTCCTTATAGCTCACACCCTCTAGTCTTGGCAACATACTTGTAAATCTTCTCTGAACCCTTTCAAGCTTGACAAATCATTCCTATAACATGGTTCCCAGAACTAAACACAATACTCTAAATGTGGTCTCACCAACGTCTTATACAACAGCAACATGACCTCCCAACTTCTATCCGCCTCTGGGGTGTGGGAGGAAACTCACAGGGAGAACGTGCAAACTACACATAGACAGCGCCGTAGGTCAGGGCTGAATCCAGGTCTCTAGTGCTGTGAAGCACCAGCTCTTCCAGCTGCCGCCCTTTTCAATATATGGGATAAAGTTATGAAGTTCAATGCCTCTCATAATTTTTGGATGCTTCCATAGTCTCCTCTTAATCTCGAATGTTCCAGAGAAAACAATCCAAATCTGTCAAACCTTCCCCCATAGTTAATATGTCCTCATCCAGGCATAATTCTGGTAAACCTCCTCTGCACCCTCTCCAAAGCCACCACAGGAGAGGAAAAGACTACAAAAAGTAATAAACACTGCCCAGTCCATCATCGGCTCTGACCTTCCTTCCATCGAGGGGATTTATCGCAGTCGTTGCCTCAAAAAGGCTGGCAGTATCATCAAAGACCCACACCATCCTGGCCACACACTCATCTCCCTGCTACCTTCAGGTAGAAGGTACAGGAGCCTGAAGACTGCAACAACCAGGTTCAGGAATAGCTACTTCCCCACAGCCATCAGGCTATTAAACCTGGCTCGGACAAAACTCTGATTATTAATAACCACTTTCTGTTATTTGCACTTTATCAGTTTATTTATTCATGTGTGTATATATTTATATCATGGTATATGGACACACTTATCTGTTTTGTAGTAAATGCCTACTATTTTCTGTGTGCTTAAGCAAAGCAAGAATTTCATTGTCCTATACAGGGACACATGACAATAAACTCACTTGAACTTGAACTTGAACTCCTTCCTGGAATGGGGTGAACAGAACTGCACACATTCATCCAAACACGACCGATCTAAATTGCTATTAAGCAGCTTCATGACTTCCTGACTCTTATACTCTATAACCATATAACAATTATAGCATGGAAACAGGCCATCTCCACCCTTTTAGTCCGTGCCAAACACGTATTCTCCCCTAGTCCCATATACCTGCGTTCAGACCATAACCCTCCATTCCTTTCCCGTCCATATAACTATCCAATTTATTTTTAAATGGTAAAAACGAATCTGCCTCCACCACCTTCACTGGAAGCTCATTCCACACAGCCACCACTCTCTGAGTAAAGAAGTTCCCCCTCATGTTACCCCTAAACTTCTGTCCCTTAATTCTCAAGTTATGTCCCCTTGTTTGAATCTTCCCTACTCTCAGAGGGAAAAGCTTATCCACGTCAACTCTGTCTATCCCTCTCATCATTTTAAAGACCTCTATCAAGTCCCCCCTTAACCTTCTGCACTCCAAAGAATAAAGCCCTAACTTGTTCAACCTTTCTCTGTAACTTAGTTGCTGAAACCCAGGCAACATTCTAGTAAATCTCCTCTGTACTCTCTCTATTTTGTTGACATCCTTCCTATAATTAGGCGACCAAAATTGTACACCATACTCCAGAATTGGCCTCACCAATGCCTTGTACAATTTTAACATTACATCCCAACTTCTATACTCAATGCTCTGATTTATAAAGGCCAGCACACCAAAAGCTTTCTTTACCACCCTATCTACATGAGATTCCACTTTCAGGGAACTGTGCACAGTTATTCCCAGATCCCTCTGTTCACCTGCATTCTTCAATTCCCTACCATTTACCATGTACGTCCTATTTTGATTTGTCCTGCCAAGATGTAGCACCTCACACTTATCAGCATTAAACTCCATCTGCCATCTTTCAGCCCACTCTTCCAACTGGCATAAATCTCTCTGTAGACTTTGAAAATCTACTTCATTATCCACAACCCCACCTATCTTAGTATCATCTGCATACTTACTAATCCAATTTACCACACCATCATCCAGATCATTGATGTACATGACAAACAACAGTGGACCCAACACAGATCCCTGTGGCACCCCACTAGTCACTGGCCTCCAACCTGACAAACAACCATCCACCATTACTCTCTGGCATCTCCCATTCAGCCACTGTTGAATCCATCTTGCTACTCCACCATTAATACCCAACCATTGAACCTTCTTAACCAACCTTCCGTGAGGAACCTTGTCAAAGGCCTTACTGAAGTCCATATATACAACATCCACTGCTTTACCCTCATCAATTTACCGAGTAACCTCTTCAAAAAATTCAAGAAGATTAGTCAAACATGACCTTCCAGGCACAAATCCATGTTGACTGTTCCTAATCAGACCCTGTTTATCCAGATGCTTATATATATTATCTCTAAGTATCCTTTCCATTAATTTTCCCACCACTGACGTCAAACTAACAGGTCTATAATTGCTAGGTTTACTCTTAGACCCCTTTTTAAACAATGGAACAACATGCGCAGTACGCCAATCCTCCGGCACTATTCTCGTTTCTAATGAAATTTGAAATATTTCTGTCATAGCCCCTGCTATTTCTACACTAACTTCCCTCAATGTCCTAGGGAATATCCTGTCCGGACCTGGAGACTTATCCACTTTTATATTTCTCAAAAGTGTCAGTACTTCCTCTTCTTTGATCCTCATAGTTTCCATAGCTACTCTACTTGTTTCCCTTACCTCACATAATTCAATATCCTTCTCCTTGGTGAATACCGAAGAAAAGAAATTGTTCAATATCTCCCCCATCTCTTTTCGCTCTGCAGATAGCTGTCCACTCTGACTCTCTAATGGACCAACTTTATCCCTCGTTATCCTTTTGCTATTAATATAGCTGTAGAAACCCTTTGGATTTACTTTCACCTTACTTGCCAAAGCAACCTCATATCTTCTTTTAGCTTTTCTAATTTCTTTCTTAAGATTCTTTTTACATTCTTTATACTCCTGACGCACCTCATTTACTCCATGCTGCCTATAATTATTGTAGATCTCTCTCTTTTTCCGAACCAAGTGTCCAATTTCCCTTGAAAACCATGGCTCTTTCCAGTTTTTACTATTTCCTTTCAACCGAACAGGGACATAAAGATTCTGTACTCTTAAAATTTCACCTATAAATGTCCTCCATTTCTCTTCCACATCTTTCCCATAAAACAAACTGTCCCAATTTACTCCTTTTAAATCCTTTCGCATCTCCTCAAAGTTAGCCTTTCTCCAATCAAAAATCTCAACCCTAGGTCCAGTTCTGACCCTCTCCATAATTATATTGAAACTAATGGTATTGTGATCACTGGTCCCGAACTGTTCCCCAACGCATACCTCTGCCACCTGACCCGTCTCATTTCCTAACAGGAGGTCCAGCACCACCCCTTCTCTAGTAGGTACTTCTATGTATTGCTGCAAAAAACTATCCTGCACACATTTTACAAACTCCAACCCATCCAGCCCATTTACAGAATGTGTTTCCCAGTCTATGTGTGGAAAATTGAAATCTCCCACAATCACTACCTTGTGCTTACTACTAATATCTGCAATCTCCTTACATATTTGCTCTTCCAATTCTCGCTCCCCATTTGGCGGTCTATAATACACCCCTATAAGTGTTGCTACCCCTTTCCCATTTCTCAGTTCCACCCAAATAGCCTCCCTTGACGAGCCCTCTAATCTGTCCTGCCAAAGCACTGCTGTAATATCTTCCCTGACAAGCAATGCAACACCTCCACCTCTTGCCCCTCCAATTCTATCACACCTGAAGCAACGAAATCCTGGAATATTTAGTTTCCAATCACAGCCCTCCTGCAACCATGTTTCACTGATCGCCACAACATCATACTTCCAGGTGTCAATCCAGGCTTTAAGTTCATCCACCTTTCTTACAATGCTCCTAGCATTAAAATATACACATTTAAGAAACCCACCATCTCTTATTCTCTGTTTATTTTATTTTTCTTCTCTCTCCCCTACATTTTGGGTCAGAGTGCTACCATTCTCTGCCTCCTGCCTTACACACTGACTGCTAGCTTTCCCAATTCGAGTCCCTCCCCCCAACCATACTAGTTTAAAGTCTCCCCAGTAGCCTTTGCAAATCTCCCCGCCAGGATATTGGTCCCCCTCGAGTTCAAGTGCAACCCGTCCTTTCTGTACAGGTCGCACCTTCCCCAAAAGAGGTCCCAATGATCCAGAAACTTGAATCCATACCCACTGCACCAGTCCCTCATCCACGCATTTATTCTCCACCTCGCTCCATTCCTACTCTCACTGTCGCGTGGCACAGGCAGTAATCCTGAGATTGTTACCTTTGCAGTCCTTCTCCTTAACTCTCTACCTAACTGTAAATTCTTCTTTCAGGACCCCTTCTCTTTTTTTACCTATGTCATTGGTACCTATATGTACCACAACCTCAGGCTCTGACTATAGAGTCCCCTATTACAATTGCCCTCCTCTTCTTTTCCTTAACCTTCTGAGCAACAGGACCGGTCTTTGTGCCAGAGGCCCGGCCGCTGTCGCTGCCCCCAGGTAGGCTGTCTCCCCCACCCTTATTCAAACATGAGTACTTATTTTCAAGGTGTACAGCCACCGGGGTACTATGCCCTGACCAATGAAGGCAACATACATCCCATTTGCCTAAGATAGACACAAAATGCTGAAGTAACTCAGCGGGACAGGCAGCATCTCTGGAGAGTAGGAATGGGTGACGTTTCGGGTTGAGACCCTTTTTCAGACTGGTTAGGGATAAGGGAAATGAAAGATATAGACAGCGATGTGGAGAGATAAAGAACAATGAACGAAAGAAATACAAAAACGTTTCAAAAGTTTCAAAGGTCTTTTATTGTCTCGTGTACCAATTAAGGTACAGTGATATGCAAATTACCATACAGCCATACGAAAAAAAAAGCAACAGTACATAAAAGTTAACATAAACATCCACCACAGCGGAATCCCCACATTCCTCACTGTGATGGAAGGCAAAAATGTACCAACATCTTCCTTTTTATTCTCCTGCAGTCGGGGCAGTCGGACCATCCATCGAAGCCTCTGCATTGGGGCGATCAAAAATCCCACGGCTTGGAGTCCCTGACATTGGTCTCTGATCAGAGACCGCGGACTTCGTGATATTAGACAATAGACTTTAGGTGCAGGAGCAGGCCGTTTGGCCCTTCGAGCCAGCACCGCCATTCAATGTGATCATGGCTGATTATCCACAATCAGTACCCCGTTCATGCCTTCTCCCCATATCCCCTGACTCCGCTATTTTTAAGAGCCCTATCTAGCTCTCTCTTGAAAGCATCCAGAGAACTGGCCTCCACCACCCTCTGAGGCAGAGAATTCCACAGACTCACCACTCTCTGTGAGAAAAAGTATTTCCTCGTCTTCGTTCTAAATGACTTGCCCTTTATTCTTTAACTGTGGCCCCTGGTTCTGGACTCCCCCAACATCGGGAACATGTTTCCTGCCTCTAGCGTGTCCAAGCCCTTAACAATCTTATATGTTTCAGTCCACAGGCCCCCACGGTTGGAGCTCCGAGGTCGATCCCTGGCTAAGAGATTGCGAGCTCCACGATGGTAAGCCTGCAAGCTCCGCAGTGGAGCTTCTCGAAGTCGGTCTCCAGCAAACGCCACCAACTGCTCGAGTTAGGCCACAATGTGGACGGAGATACGATAGGGAAAGAATCACCTCTCCGTCGAGGTAAGAGATTAGAAAAAGTTTCCCACACCCCCCACATAAAATAAACTAAAGATCTCTAAAAACATACATTTAACACATACTAATAAACACAAAGGAAAGAAAGGACAGACAGACTGTTGACGAGGCAACAGTAATGATGATAAAGGAAACAAGCCATTGTAAGCTGTCTGTAGGGTGAAAATGAGAAGCTAGTGCGACTTGGGTGGGGGAGGGATGGAGAGAGAGGGAATGCCGGGGCTACCTGAAGTGAGAGAAATCAATATTCATACCACTGGGCTGTAAACTGTAAGAGAAATATGAGATACTGTTCATCCAATTTGCGTTTAGCCTCACTGACAATGGAGGAGACCGAGGACAGAAAGGTCTGTGTAGGAATGGGAAGGAGAATTAAAGTCTGAAGAAGGGCTTCGGCCCGAAATGTCGCCTATTTCCATCGCTCCATAGATGCTGCTGCACCCGCTGAGTTTCCCCAGCAATTTTGTGTACCTAGGAGAATTAAAGTGTTCAGCAACCAGGCGATCAGGGTCGTTCAAGTAGACTGACCGAACGTACTCCGCGAAACGATCGCCCAGTCTGCGTTTGGACTCGCCGATGTATAAGAGTCCACATCTTGAACAATGGATACAGTAGATGTGGTTGGAGGAGATGCAAGTGAACCTCTGCCTAACCTGAAAGGACTGTCAGCGTCCCTGGACAGAGTCGAGGGAGGAGGTATAGCGACAGGTATTGCATCTTCTGCGGTTGCAGGTGAAAGGTACCTGGGGAGGGGGTGGGAAGGGATGAGGTAACCAGGGTTGCGGAGGAAACAGTCTCTGCGGAAGATGGAAAGGGGTGGAGATAGGAAAATGTGGCTAGTGGTGGGATTCCGCTGGAGGTGGCAAAAACTTCGGAGGATTATGTTTTGTATGCGACGGCTGTTGGGGTGGAAGATAAGGACTAGGGGGACTCTGTCTCTGTGGCGACTAGGGGGAGGGGGAGCAAGGGCGAGGCTGCGGGGTACTGAGGAGGCATGAGTGAGGCAGATGCGGCGTAGACGGAGGAATTGGGAGAAGGGGATAGTCTTTGCAGGAAGCAGGGTGGGAAGAAGTGTAGTCGAGATAGTTGTGGGAGTCAGTGGGTTTGTAATAGACGTCAGTCAATAGTCTATTTCCTGTGAAGGAGACTGTGAGATCAAGAAAGGGGAGGGAGGTATCGGAGATGGTCCAAGTAAATTTGAGTGCAGGATAAAAATTGGTGGTGAAGTTGATGAAGCCCATGAGTTCTGCATGGGTGCAGGAGGTAGCACCAATGCAATTATCAATGTAACGGAGATAGAGTTCGGGGATAGGGCCAGTGCAGCCTGGAACACTGATTGTTCAACGTACCCTACAAAGAGGCAGGCATAGCTGGGGCCCATGCAGGTGCCCATAGCTACGCCTTAGACTTGGAGGAAGTGGGATGAGTCAAAGGAAAAGTTGTTGAGGGTGAGGACCAGCTCCGCTAGGTGGAGGAGAGTGTTAGTAGAGGGAAATGGGGTGGTTCTGTGGTCGAGGAAGAAACGGAGGGCTTTAAGGCTTTCCTGGTGGGGGATGGAGGTGTAGAGTGACTGAATGTCCATAGTAAAGATGGGGGAGTGGGGGCTCGGATAGCGGAAGTCATTAAATAGACAAAGGGAATGGGATAACTTTACCACTCTGTCTATTTGTGTGGCCTCTTTCAGGGAATTATGGACTTGGACCCCTAGATCCCACTGTAATATGTCACATTGCTGGTTCCATGAATTCCTCGTGACTTGCCAACCCACCATTTTTGTTCCAGCTAAAACATTACAATGGTACACGCTGGGTCATCTTATATCTTGTGAATATAAACAGTTGAGGCTTTCAGTAACAGCATGGATCACTGTGACTCCATGCCAGTTACTGATGTCCAATCCAAAAATGACCCATTCATCTCAGTTGATTAGCTCTTCGCTATCCGTGCCAACATAATGCACAATCCCCACCTTGAGTAATATTCTTTTATGCGGCAGCGTATTAAATAACATTAGGAAACCCCGATGCACTTTTCTGCTCCCTTGCCAATCATTCATATTATTTGTAATATCTTTAAACAACCCGGGCAAATCTGCCAAATTCCATCTTCGCTCCTGGCTACAACCATGTTGATTTAGTTTCATTGATTTATGATTTTTCTCTATATTCTGAATCAATGCTTGGCAAAACTCCTCAAGTGCTTTTATCTTTAGCTTCAGGGGTTTCCAATCAGGTGGAAATGAAATGTAAAATTCTGCACAGTTGATTCTCAGTGCTCCATTCTCACAGGTGAAAGTGGGGATTGAGGTTATATGCTGCAGAATAGACAGGAGCCAGAGGCAGGCAGTGACTGGGCTGTGGTGGGATTGGCTCGTCTAAGTTTAGTTTAGAGGTACAGCGCGGAAACAGGCCCTTAGACCCGCTGACTTCGTGCAAAACAGCGATCCCCGTACACTAGCACCATCCTACACACAAGGGACAATGTCCAATCTTTACCGAAGCCAACTAACCTACAAACCTGTATGTCTTTGGACTGTGGGAGGAAAGCAGAGCATCCGGGAAAAACCAACGCCGATCACATGGAGAACGTACAAACTCCATACAGACAAGCGCCCGTCATCAGGATCGAACCCGGGTACTGGCACTGTAAGGCAGCGACTCTACCGCTGCTCCGCCGTGCTGCACCTTACTGCTTATCCCTTGCTCTATGAGAGCGGCAGTCTTCTGCTTCAACATTACAGCACGCCACACAGTGTAAACTGGAGCCCAGGGAAGCTAATTTCTCATTGCTCCTCATCCCTGGAATTCAGAAGGCTTTGCTCCTCATCCCTGGAACTCAGAAGGCTTTGCAGTCAGCCACTGCATCCTTCAGGTGAGCCATTCCAGACAGGTTATTGACCTGTTGTGATGTTTGCAGGCTACAAGGGAGCAATTCCAAACTGTCCCACCTACAAGCAACACATTCCAGAGAAACCTATCCATTCTGTTGGAAGGAACTGTAGATGCAAGTTTATACCGAAGATCGACACTAAATGCTGGAGTAACTGAAAGGGTCCGACTTAGTAGAAAAGGAATAGGTGACGTTTCGGATCGGAACCTTTCTTTAGACTTATCTACTGCTCGTGTGGATTACCGAATGCCGTAGGAGTTGTGATAGAACAGTGGAAGGGCTGCAGCTGAGATGGTCAGAAGGACAGCCAATAGAAATGAGACAGAAACAGAAAATGCTGGAAAATTCAGCAGTGCGGGCAGCATCTGTGGAAAGAGAAACAGATGACCTTTCAGGTCTGGGACTCTTCAGCAGAACTGAGAAAATGAGGAAACAGGTTTGTTCAGGGATTGTACAGTACAGAAGCAAGTCTATGATAGAACCTGGTCCATAGTCCATGATGCCTATCCACACAACTCCCATTAGCCTGAATTAGGCTGCCTCGCCAACAGTCTGTCCGTCCTTTCTTTCTATTGTGTTTAATAGTATGTGTTAAACGTATGTTTTTAGAGTTATTTCGCTTGTTTTATGTAGGGGTGGGGGCAGGGGAAACTCTTACCTCAACAGGGATGTGATTTTTTTCCCCTATCGTATGTCCATCCGCACTGTGGCCTAACATCGAGCAGTTGGTGGCGTTTGCTGGAGACCGACTTCGAGAAGCTCGTGGAGCTCACAAGCCCTTTGCCAGGGATCGACCACGGAGCTCCAACTGTTGGTGCTTGCAGAATTTAACATCATGGAGCCCGCGGTCACTGGTCAGAGAACGACTTTGGGAACTGCAAGCCGCAGGAGCTTCAATCGTCCCGACAGATGGTTCGACTTCCCCGACTGCGGGAAAATAAAGGGGAAGAAGATTGGACTTTTTTGCCTTCCATCACAGTAAGGAATGTGGGGAATCTGCTGTGGTGGATGTTTATGTTCACTTTTAAGTAGTTGTGTGTCTTGTTGCTTGTTTTTTGTATGGCTGTATGGTAATTTGCATATCACTGTACATTAATTGGTACACATGACAATAAAAGACCATTGAAACCTTTGAAACCTTAGGCCTGTATCCCTCTACTCTATTCCTATTCAAATGCCTTTGACTGTTAGAATTGTAACTGGCAGATCGTTCCAGATGACCGCCACTCACAGTGTTAAAACCCTACTCCTCAGAACTTCTTTAAATTTCTCCTCTCACCTCCGCACTCTAGTTCCAGACTCCATCTACACCCCTCATAGTATTATAAGCCTCCATTTCAATGGCAATCTAGGGTTGAGTGTAGTTTACTGTCACATATACCGAGGTACAGTGAAAAGCTTTTGTTGCGTGCTAACCAGTTCGTGGAAAGCAAATACCAGATTACAATCGAGCCATCTATAATGTACAGATACGTGATAAAAGGAATAACGTGAATAATGTTGAGTGCAGGATAAAATCCATTAAAGTCTGATCAAAGATAGTCCAAAGACAGTCTGGCAAGTGCCCATCAAGTCAGAATGTACAAAGAGGAATAGAGGAATAGATCGGGTAGATGCACAGAATCTCTTGCCCCGAGTAGGGGAATCGGGGATCCGAGGACATGGGTTCAAGGTGAAGGGGAAATGATTTACTAGGAATCTGAGGGGTAACTTTATCACGCAAATGTTGGTGGGTGTATGGAACAAGATGCCAGAGGAGGTAGTTGAGTCTGGGACTATCCCAACATTTAAGAAACAGTTAGGACTGGTTTGGAGGGATATGGACCAAGAGCAGGCAGGTGGGACTAGTGTAGCTGGGACATGTTGGCCAGTGTGGGCAAGTTGGGCCACAGGGCCTGTTTCCAGAAACAATGGTGATGTTTTAGGTCAGAACCCTTCTTCAGACTCACCCATCCTTTTTCTCCAGAGATGCTGCCTGGCCTACTGAGTTACTCCAGCATTTATGTCTATCTTCAGTATAAACCAGCATCTGCTGTTCCCTTCTACACATAGAACAGTGCAGCATAGGAGCAGGCCTTTTAGCCCACAATATCTGCGCCAAACATGATACCAAATTGAACTAAACAGTCTTTTACCCAAAGTATGGGAATTAAGAACCAGAGGACATATTGTAGGATGAAGGTGAAAGGGGAAAGATTTAGTAGGAAAATGAGGGGCAACATTTTTCACATAGAAGGTAGTTGGTATATGGATTGAGCTACCAGAGGAGGTAGGTGCGGCAGAAACTAGAACTACATTTAAAATACATTTGGACGGGTACGTAGAAGGGAAGGTTTAGAACGATGTGGGCCAAATGCAGGATAGATTTTGGCCTTGTTTCAGTGTTGAATGATTCAATGACTCTAATCCCCTCTAACTGCATGGGATCCATATCCCTCCATTCCCTGCATGTGCCTATCTAATTGCTTTTTAAATGTCTCTATGAACTAGAAGGAGAGAGGGCCGTGCCCAGATGTAACATGAGGTGTGTTTCCTGGAGCTTGGTGTAACGGCAAGAGGCACTGTGGAGGATGAGGGGAACATGCTCCTGCTCTGTCCAGGAGCAGAGTGTGGGAAACAAGATGAGACAAGGCCAGGAGCGCTGTGTGCTGTGGTAGTGGGGAAGCCCTCCAGAAGGGAGAATTCCTTTCGCAGTGAGTGGTCACTACCTGGATTGAGGAAGAAAATTCCACAGCAGCTTTCAAAGCAGAATTAGATATGAACAAGGGGAGATTCTCAGTGCGATTGAGAAAATGCTGGCCTGACCAGTGAACATAGTGCTGGCAGAGGCATGGCACTTCCTGGCTGCCAGTCCACGATTCTATGAAGCAAATTAACCGGTGCCAAAACCCAAATCGGGCATTTGGTGCTGGCCCATTGGCCCTTCAGCAATTCACTTCAAAACCTACTGATGGAACATAGGCACCAGGCCAGGCCCTTCAACCCACAGTGTCTGTACCATACATGATGCCAAGACCATCTCCTATCTGCCTGCACATAACCCAGATCCTCACATGTACATGTCTGATCTGATAATGAGGAACTGAGTTAGATTGTAATTCAGTGGTTTAACACAAGTGTGGAGAAGTCATAGAAAGAGTTATAGAGTCATGGAGCTGTACTGCACAGAAACCGACTGTTCGGCCCACCTACACCAGGCCAACCAAGTTGCAATAGCACTTGCCTTTGTTTAACCCATATCTTTCTGACCCCTTCCTATCTCGATATCTGTCCAAATGTATTTTAAAGGTTGTACTGTGGTATCATCGATGTCCATTCAGACAGCTGTATATCACTGGGGGCAGAGGTTGAATGGAGAGCATGTCTTGTCCATCCTTAATTGCCCTTGATGAAGGTAGTGATGAGCCATCAGCCTGAACTGCTGCTGAGTTATTAGTGCCATTCAATGGGCAAAACCTGTCCACATCCGAGTAGTGTTGATGGGGCAGTGGCAAGTATCTCAACTACAACCAGCTCACTGGGTTTGTGTCTCTACTGACAGCTGATTTGACCAACTGATGTAATTCTGCAGGATGCTGAATAATGCTGAATATTACTGAATAATGCTAAATAATGCTAAATATTACTGTATAATACTGGATCGAGCTGAATACTGCTTGACATGCTGGACATTGCTGTGTGATGCTTGATTTTGCCAAAGTAACACAAGATAATAAAGATAGACACAAAATGCTGGAGGAACTCAGTGGGTCAGGCAGCATCTCTGGAGAGAAGGAATAGGTGATGTGTCAGGTCGAGACCCTTCTTCAAACTGAGAGTCAGGGGAGAGGGAAACAAGAGATATGAAAAGGTCCAAAGAACAAATAAATGAAAGGTATGCAATAGGATAAATCACAGCCAGCAATGATGATGAAGGAAATGTGGAGCCCACAATGGTCCATTGTTGGCTGTGAGGAAGGTGACAATGAATGGATACAAACAGTGAAACTAAGCAGGATGACTGCGAAGCTTGTTGGACAACTAGGGTGGATGAGGCACACAGAGAGAGGGGATGCAAGGATGTTAGAGAAATCAATATTCATATCATTGGGTTGTAAATGAAGAATTATGTTTGTGATGTTAATCACTTATTGGAGCCCCATTTGTTCCTGGGTGTTTGAGTCACAAAACCAGACCAACTGCGTCTTACACCTGTAGAAATTCAATAGAGTATTCAGCGATATGCTGAACTTCTAAGGAAGTAAAGGCATTGATGAGCTTTCATTCAGCTTGGATCAATGTGCTGGACCCAGGACATGATCAGAGATATACACGCCCAGGAACTTCAATCTGTTCACTGTCTCCATCACTGTCCCATCGATGAATTTAGGTTCATGGACTCTCGACTTTCTTTTCCTGATGCCAACCATCAGTGGGAAGGTGAGAGCGGGATTGGTGTTCTGTCACCACTCGACCAGATTATCGCTCTCCCTCCTGTACTCTGATTATTGTTCGACGTCCAACAATGGTGGGATTATTGGCGAATTTAAAGATGGCGAGAGTAGAGCTGGAGACTGAGAGGTTGGTTTAGTTAGGTTGGGGAAGTGGGATTCCTTTCAAAGTGAAATAATGAGCATTCCTGCCATTGCCACCCTGTGAGGGTGAAGGGTAATGGGCGTGTCCCACAGGCGATTTTTATGAGTGACTATAGGCGACTGCCGCAAAATGTTCAACGTTGATAATTTTTGGGTGACAATGGCGACAATTTTTAGCTGTTGTAGGTTGTCGTAGATGTTGTCGTAGGTTGTCGCCAGGTGTTGTGAATTCCATTAAAACCAGTCCCTGGCAGTGGCCTAAAAAGTTGCCTAAGTGGGACAGGCCCATTAGGATGGCAAATTCCTGGAAGGCAAGTAATATTGAGGGTTCAATCAAGGCAAAAGGAGATGCATCTGAAGAAGGGTCCTGACCCCATTATTTTTCTCCAAAGATGCTGCCTGACCCGCCGAGCTACCCCAGCACTTATGTCTATCTTCGGTTATACCAGCATCTGCAGTTCCTTTCTGCACAGGGGATGTGGATAGTAGGTAAAGATACTGAAAAGAGGAGTAGGTTGTCAGGATTATAGTATTGGAGAGGTGTTTCAAACGGGAAGTACAAGGGCAGAGGGGCAATGGAATACATAAAACATCACTGGAGATCAGATTAAGAACAACTGTGGGCATGAGATGAGTATATGAACAGCAAGACAGCCCCCAGAGGAAGAATGGAGCCATTGGGAATAAAGGGACAATCAGTACATGGGCCGGGGCAACTCAGGTGTGGTGTGAAAGGAGTAATTCTCCTCTTTGGATTTTTCCACTATCACAGTGGACAGCGCCCCTGGCCTTCCCCACATAGACACTGCTGGAGTAACTCAGCGGGACAGGCATCATCAGTTTTGAATTGGATATCAGTAACTAATATGGAATCACAGTGATCCATGCTGATGCCTCAACTGTTTATGTTCACAAAATAGACGAAGGTACAGGATGTAT
The DNA here is from genome assembly GCF_010909765.2 of Amblyraja radiata. Lineage (NCBI taxonomy): Eukaryota > Metazoa > Chordata > Chondrichthyes > Rajiformes > Rajidae > Amblyraja > Amblyraja radiata. The sequence continues at coordinate 14,783,991 of NC_045999.1, forward strand.
TGTAGCATCTTGTCTGTTGATACAAAAATGTTGTGATTATCTGAGAGAGGGTGCGGAGCAGATTTGTTAGGATATTGCGTGGGATGGGAAGTTTCACTTCAGGCGTTCAGAGATACAGTGTGGAAACAGGCCCTTCGGCCCACTAACGATTATCCTGTACACTAGCACTATCCAACACACCAGGGACAATTTACAATTATGCAAAGCCAATTAACCTACAAACCTGTCTGGGAGGAAACCGGAACACCCGGAGAAAACCCATGCAGTCACAGGGAGAACATACAAACTCCAGACAGACAGCACCCGTAGTCATGATTGACCCCGGGTCTCTGGCTGTAAGGCAGCAACTCTACCCCTGCGCCACTGTATCATCATAGTTCTAGGGAGAGACTGGATCAGCTGGGTATGTTTTCCTTGGAGCAGAGAAAGAGAGAATTGTACGAAAGAGTAGACAGGAAGATAATGCCCATGGCAGAGGTGTCTAAAACCAGAGGGAATAGGTTTAATGTGAGGAGTGAGAGATTTGGAAGGATGTGAGGAAGAATTCTGTCACCTAGACATAGAGAGTGACAACAATCTGTACCAGTGGTGGAGGCAGAGATGCTCACAATTTTTAAGCTGGGACGAGCACTTGAAAGATCAAAGCACAGTGAGTTACAGACCAAGTGGGATAGGGAGCTGATGGTCGGCATTGACACAATGGGCTGAAGGGCCTGGTTCCGTGCTGCAACACCTTCAGACTCTAATTCAGGAGTCACATCTCATAATTTCAGGTCATTGTTGGATAAAACTGCAATAATTCTTGAACATCATAAAGCTGGATAATGTGGAAGATTGTTCTGCTAGGGTTGACGTAACGATGGAATAAGTTGGATGATCCGGAGTAATGCAGGGTTTCCACAGGGATTTGTCATGGTGATGCATCAAAGGGCATTGTGCAAAGGAAGCATGGTGGCAGAAGAGGTAATGTACAGGTCAGGGAAGAAACACTTTGTGTACGTGGAGACACAAGAGGCTGCTGCATGCTGGAGCAAAAACAAACTGATGGGTATTCATAGATATTCAACTGACTGACCTATTCCAAGTAGAACAGTGCAAACTGCAGAGACCCATTCATATCAATCAGAAAATTGTGTCATAAAATGGCACAAAAACATGGCGTCTCTTGCATGCGGGCTCAGTAGAGTATTTCTGTAAACGTGCTAATCAAGGATGTGGGAATACAGTACTGGACTGTATGTAAGGAAATAATTCCACTGTGCGTGTGCACGTGTGCCAATAAAAGCACGATCGAACCATTGAAGGGTCCTGACCCAAAACATTGAGTGTTCATTTCTCTCCACAAATGCTGCCTGACCCGCCGAGTTCCTCCAACGCTTTGTCTTTTACTCGGTGTGAATGGGTCATTTACTGGTTAACAAATGTAACACAATATGGAAATAGTTACCTGGCCTCAGCGTTTTACAGTTTATATCGATGGTTTGCTGAAGGTGTGGTAGTTGATATTAGGAGAGTGAGTTGTACAGAGGATTTGTGAGGACTATAGGAGGTGGGTTAAGTGGGCGGGCAACAATCTAGCAATGGAATATAATCTAGGGCAATGTGAGGTAGTTCATTTTGACAAGAGCAAGCCCGTTATTTAATATGTGAGAGATCACAGAGCAGGGACATGCACAGGGCCCTGGATCTTCTGGGGCACAACGTTTAAAAGTCTACATTACTAGTAACAAATGAAGCTAACAGAATAGAGTTGTTAATTTTCATAAGTCCACAAGCCATAGGAAGAGACACAAAATGCTGGAGCAACTCAGCAGGACAGGCAGCATCTCTGGAGAGAAGGAATGGGTGATGTTTCGGGTCAAGACCCTTCTTTATGCTCCACCTTCAGCTGCACAGCTTCATTTGAAGAACTTCCAAGTGTATCCTCATTCATTACAGCAGTAAAGCACATCTCAACCATGTTTGCTTTGACCTTTCCCTTTTGCACCTTAAGTGAATACATGGCATCCGATTTCATGACTGAAGCTGATATTGTAACTGGGGAATTCAGCACGGGAGATGGTGAAATCCAAGAACGTCAATATTAAGAGGAGGAGGCATAAGTGTGGGCAGGTCGGGGAGGGTGAGAGTAGGGGCAGAGTAGGGTGTGGCAGGGTGGGGTTGGGCTGGATGGGTGGGTGGGGGAGGGTGAGAGTAGGGGCAGAGTAGGGTGTGGCAGGGTGGGGTTGGGCTGGATGGGTGGGTGGGGAAGGGTGAGAGTAGGGGCAGAGTAGGGTGTGGCAGGGTGGGGTTGGGCTGGATGGGTGGGTGGGGGAGGGTGAGAGTAGGGGCAGAGTAGGGTGTGGCAGGGTGGGTTTGGGGTGGATGGGTGGGTGGGGGAGGGTGGGAGTAGGGGCAGAGTAGGGTGTGGCAGGGTGGGTTGGGGTGGGGCAGGAGGGTTGGGGAGGGTGGGGTCTGGGTGAGATTGGTGGGTGGGGATGAGAGGGTAAATGGGGCTGGGTGGGGGAGGAGGATGGAGAGGGTAGGGAAGGTGAGGCAGTGTTGTGGAGGGGGGTAAGGATGGTGGGTGGAGGAGGTTGATTCTTGTCCCTCTCTTGCTCAGTTCTGATGAAAGATCCCAGACCTGAAACATTAACTGTTTCTCTCTCCACAGATGCTGCCTGATCTTCTGGGTTTACCTGGAATTTTCTGCATTTATTTCAGATTTCCAGCATCTGCAGTTTTATTTTAGTTTTAATTTTTTTAAATATTTTCTAAGTCTGGATTTAGTGCTGAGATGAGGAGGATCTCCTTCACTCGGGTCATTTAGAATTCCCTGTCAGGAGGACCTCATGACCAGCCCTGGAGCACTGTGGTGCTGGCAGTTTCTCCTGAGGCTGGTCCTCATTCCTCACCCACTGCCCACCCTCCAGTGCCTCTAACTGTGTCCTTTTTGCAGGGAGACTGTTCCTCCCCATCCGGCCTGCCTGTCCCCTGCCCACAGCCTGGCCCTGTCCATTGGGAAGATCCATATCCCAGCCCTGGTTCCCAGACCAGGTGCAGGTTCCTACTGATCCTTCCTTCAGTATTCCATCCTGCTGCATTTCTTCCGACCCAACTCATGTTCATAAGTTCTTGGAGCCGAATTAGGCCATTCGGCCCATCAAATCTACTCCGCCATTCGATCATGGCTGATCTATCTTTCCATCTCAACCCCATTCTCCTGCCTTCTCCCCATAACCACTGACAACCGTACTACTCAAGAATCTATCTATCTCTGCCATTAAAAATATCCATTGACTTGGCCTCCACAGCCGTGTGTGACAATTTATTCCACAAATTCACCAAACTCTGACTACAGAAATTCCTCTTCATCTGCTTCCTAAAGGACCATCCTTTTATTCTGAGGCTGTGGCCTCTGGTCCGAGATTGGAACCATCCTCTCCACATCCACTCTATCCAGGTCTTTCACGATTCTGTAAGTTTCAATGAGATTCCCACTTATCTTTCTAAACTCTAGCGAGTTAGGCCTAGTGCCATCAAACGCTCATTATATGTTAACCTCCTCAATCATCTCTGCGATCATTCGAGTAAATCTTCTCAGGACCCTCTCCAACGCCAGCACATCAGATTGGTTGCAGGATTCCAAGTGCTTTCCTGGTACTGTTTCCATCTTTCTTGAGCTTTTGCCTTAACGAGGGGCTCCTCGCATCCATCACCCCCCTCCCTCCATGTATAGGTCGTTTAGATAATTAAGATCACTTGACTGCACATAAAGGTGTCAAATCCTATTCCACATTTGGCCACAAGTTTACAAATGCATTCAGAAATTCTATTTTTTTAATTGGAAAGCAATTTATTCTTGACCCTTCACTGCCCCGACATGGAGATGACCCATCCCTACTCCAGTTTATGTGATGAGAGCACAAGAAATGGAAGAGACGGGGGCATCCAGCGCCACCCGAGGGTCGCGCCCAAAGACGTCGCCTCCCCGTGTCCTCCACAGACGGTGCCTGGCCCGCTCACAACCAGTCAAAGGTCCTGTACCTCCCCGCCATGTCCCGGCACCAGCTACGCATCGGGTGGCTGGAGTAACTCTACTCCAGATGATGGGTCTCGACCCGAAACATCACCTCCAGAGATGCTGCCTAACCCATTGATTTACTCCAGCAATCTGTGTCTTTCTTAGCTGGAGTAACTCAGCGGGTCAGGTAGCATCTGAGGAGAACATGGATCGGTGACCTTTCGGGGTGGGACCGTTCCTCAGATCAATTCCAACACCCATTGATCCCCTTCATGGGCCTGCCGACCGCTGGCCTGAACCTCCTCGGTAGCAGCCTCCATGCAGCCTCGGTAACGATTCAGGGTTCCTGCCCGGGGTACATTTCTCTCCGAATATCAACTCCTGATATTTACAATATATGCTTTCCTGGTCTTGTGGCAAAATGAATGTCATCACCTTTCCCTATCTCCGCTTTCCCATCCCCTGCCCAGTTTCAGTGAGAGTCCCTGTGTCTGTGCCCAATGCCCAGTGCCCGGACTCCTGACTCCTCTCCCTGTCTGACTCCCTTTCCTTCACTGAACTCCGGCCACCATTCCCTCCACAGATGCTGCCTGGTCCGCTGAGTCGCTCCAGCTTTTTGTGTCCGACCCTCAGCTCCTGTCTGTGGGGGAGGCCCACTGCTTTCTACCCGGTAACCCGACACAAGGTGGCGCAGGGGGTGAAGTTGCTGCCTCACAGCGCCAGACACCCGGGCTCCATCCTGTCTACGGATGCTGTCTGTGCGGAGTTCGCACGTTCTCTCCGTGACTTGCGTATGTTTTCGCCGGCTGCTCCAGTTTCCTCCCACACTTCAAAGGCGTATCGGTTTGTAGATTAATTGCCTTGGAGTATTTGTAAATTGTCCCTAATCTGAAGAAATGTCTCGACCCGAAACGTCACCCATTCCTTCTCTCCAGAGATGCTGCCTGTCCCGCGGAGTTACTCCAGATTTTTGTGTCTTCGGTATAAAACCAGCATTTGCAATTCCTTCCTAAACGAAACTAAGTACGTGTATGAAACTAAGACACAAAATGCTGGAGTAACTCAGCCCCTGACTGTGTCTGAAGAAGGGTCTCGATCCAAAACGTCACCCATTCCTTCTCTCCAGACCCGCTAAATTACTCCAGCTTTTCTGTGTCTATCTGTGGCCGCTGGCGGGATGTGTGAAACATAGAAACATAGACAATAGGTGCAGGAGTAGGCCATTCGGCCCTTCGAGCCAGCACCGCCATTCAATGTGATCATGGCTGATCATCCCCAATCAGTACCCCGTTCCTGCCTTCTCCCCATATCCCCTGACTCCACTATCTTTAAGAGCCCTATCTAGCTCTCTCTTGAAAGTATCCAGAGAACCGGCCTCCACAGAGAATTCCACAGATTCACACGTCTCTGGGTGAAAAGGGTTTTCCTCATCCCAGTCTGTGTGATGGGAGACTCCCTATTCGTGTTGCCCAATGTAGACTGTGCGCCCTTCTGCCCGAGAGTCTCCCCGTGTCTGTCCCGGTCGGTGTGCGGGCGGGTGGGTGGTAGAGTCCCGCTTTCGTGTGGTTGAGAGAGAGGGGGGAATGTGCTGACGCGGAGCGGCGGCCCAGGCCGCTCCCCATATACGGTGCTGTGCTGGTCAGCGGCTCCCGCAACAAATCAGCTGGAGCCAGATCGCCATAGGGTAGGGCGGACCAGGCTGCTTCCAAAAAAGTATTAGATATCCAGAGGAATTCAATCTGCCCCCCCCCCCCCCTCCCCCCTACCAAGGAGATATTTCTGAGGCCACTGGAAGATTTGGTTCACTTCAGCCCCGACTCCGCTGCGCTCGCTGCTCCTTCCTCGCGGTCTCTCTCTCTCTCTCTGTCCCTCGCCACCACACACCGACAGCCATGGAGGCCATCAAGAAAAAGATGCAGATGCTGAAGCTGGACAAGGAGAACGCCTTGGACCGAGCCGAGCAAGCGGAGGCCGACAAGAAAGCAGCCGAGGACAGGAGCAAGCAGGTCGGCCGCGCTCAGACACCGGGGAGCCGGAGGGGGAGGGGGGGGGGGGGTGCGGGGTCTGCCTGTAGCGCGGGGTCCGGGGTCTAGACTGGTCCGTAACGCGGGGTCCGGGGTCTAGACTGGTCCGTAACGCGGGGTCTAGACTGGTCCGTAACGCGGGGTCAGGGTAGCGGGGTCTGCCTGTAGCGGGGGTCGGGGGTCCGGGGTCTGTAGTCCTTGCCTGCAGCGCGGGGTCCGGGGTCTAGACTGGTCCGAAGCGCAGAATCCAGGGTGTGATTTTTCCGTGGTGCGGGTTCTGGGGTGTATGATTGTCAGGGGCAAAAGTGAGCGTGTAGATGATGAAATGGAACTGTGTTGGGTTTAGAATGAGTCGAGCCGAATTATTGTCAGATTGAAGCAGGTTCTGGCGGGTTACTTTATCTGTAAATTGCAATTCACTGCACTGGGATGGGAACTGTCTCCAAACTCCGGGGAGTAACGGTGACCAGGGAGCGTGTGATGAATGCGCCTTTAATCTGTGCACGATTGATTGTGTGTAGTTTGAGGACGAGGCTTTGCAACTGGAGAAGCAACTGCGGACAGTGGAGGACGAGAGGGATAAGTTTTTGGAAGATTTCAACAAGGCGGAGGAGCGGCAACTGGCGGCCGAGGATAACGCAGCGAAGGTATCGCGGCGGACGGATCTCTGTTTGCTAATCTCTCTGCTTCTCTCTCCTCTCTCTCTCTCCCTGTCTCCACATCTCTGACTGTCCACCTGGCTGCCTGTCGCCCGCTCTGTCTCCTCTCTGCTGCGCGCTCTCTGTCTCTCTCTGTGTCTCGCCCGCGGTGCGCCCTGAAGCTGGAGGATGAGCTGTTGTCGCTGCAAAAGAAGCTGAAGCAGACAGAGGATGAGCTCGACAAGTACTCGGAGGCTCTCAAAGACGCGCAGGAGAAGCTGGAGTTGGCGGAGAAGACGGCGACAGACGTGAGTATATGAGACGCCCGCTTGCAGTCACTCTCCGCCCGCTCCGGGCACACACTCACTCACTCTCACTCATTCTGCATGGGCAGCGCCGTCACACCTTCTCTCACCCCCCCCCTTGCCTGAAGAATCTCCTTACACCCACCTCCAATGCCCCCCGCCGGAGCCTAAAAATAACCGCGCAAGGGTTAAAACGGGCAGAGTAAACAGCAAGCGAGCGAGAGGCGGTGTAATAATAGTGGCAGCACTTTATAAGGCGCTGGGCTAATTGTGTCTTTCGCGGCCGAGGCGAGAACTCGTTGCCCGGTTGTGGTACAAGGTTGTCCCATGTTTGACAAGCCCCTGGGTGGCGACCCGGGGGAGTGCGGGGGGAGGGACTAATGACAGAGGCGTCAACACCCCCCCCCCCCCCCCCCGGGCCATCAGCGTGCAATGTGAGCGGAAGATCACGTTGCCGTTCACACTCCTTAAAAGGAAAAGTATGTGGAGTATTCGGCTCACCACTTACGTCCTTGGCATCCGGAGCAAGTGGAGTCCGCGCTGGACACAGGCTTGAGGGGACCGGCACGGGCCAGGCACGGCTCCCAGCCCGCTCGGTGTAAATCCCCTCTAACTGCCAGGGTCTTTACACCCAGGCCCGGCCAGCTCCCCACCCCGGCCGCGCCTGCCTGGGACAGCGCCCACAACCTTACCGGCCACACTGACACAATCCGTGTCCCAGGGGTAGAGTGAATCTTTTGCGGGGGAGAGATAATCTGTATCCAGGGAGTGTGAATCTGCGCCCCCAGATAGAGGGACAATCTCCTGAGACAATACTTAGTTTCAATGTTTTCAGAGAAAATTCCAAATAATTTAGTTTGCTGCTCTCTGATCCCCGCTCTCGGCCACACGCTGTCATTGCGAGTGGGCACCGTGGGGTCTGTAGTGCAAACACACACCGCTAAACGTTTACAAGGGTGCCGCCTGGATTAGAGGGAATTCTCTCCAAGGAGAGTTTGGACAAACTTGGATAGTTTTCTCTGGAGCCGACGGGGGTTGAGGGGAGACCTGATAGAAGCGATGTGAGGCAGTTTTGGGTAGATGGTCAGATACCACAGGGTGGAAACGTCCACCACTCGACGGCAGAACATTAAAGTGAGAGGGAGAAACTTTAACAAAAGTTGTGTAGTGCAAGTTTTTTACACAGAGCGTGATGTGCTTGGAATGCACGGCCAGGGGCGGGGGTGACGGTAGGTAGGACAGTGGCGATGAAGAGGTTTAGGAGACAGGTACATGTTTATGCAGGGGTGGCGGGATATGAATCAGGTGCAGACACAGGAGGTTAGTTAGCTTGGCATCGTGTTCGGTATGGACATTGTGGGCTGAAGGGCCTGTTCCTGTGATACACTACTCCAAAATCTAGTTAGTACTGGGGACTTTCCCCACAGGAATTGTTTTTTTTATCAATGATAAGCTGCCCAACACAAGCTGACCAGCTGCTCGCCGACCACCTTGCCACCACTGTGAGCACCCCCCCCCCCCCCCCCACCTCACCCACACAGTGAGACAACCCTGGGACAGACAGCTCTCCACTGGCCACAAGCATTGTCCATTCTGCTCAGGGGGTAGGTCTGGTCTGTCCCACACTGCCAGGGGGAGGGCCAGGGTGGTCTCACCTGGACAGAGGTCATGGTCTGACCATTGATGCTCCTGGACACAGATCATGGTTTGACCCCTACAAACAGGAACAGATGTCATAGGCTCCTGGACAGAGGTCACAGTACGGTGACCCATGGTGGCGATGGACAGTCATGCTTTGACCTCTGGGATCCATGGACAGGGAGTCACAGTCTGACCCCTGGTGCTCCTAAACAGAGGTCACTCTCCCCCAGTTACTATCTGACTCTGGGGCTTTGACACAGAGAGGTGAGACTGACCGCTGAGGTTCTTGGGCAGAGGTCACAGTCTGTCCTCTGAGGCCGAACACTAGGGACAATTTACAGAGCCAATTAGCCTGTCAACTCGCACGTCTTTAGGATGTGGGAGGAAACCGGAGCACCTGGAAAAACCCACATAGTCACAGGGAGAACGTGCAAACACCACTTCACCATGGTTAGAATCAAACCCTGGTCTCTGGCACTGTGAGGCAGCAGCTCTACCCGCTGCACCACCGTGCAGCCCTCCAACTTTTAGAATCGTAGACTCACAGAATATTACAGCAAGGAAACAGGCCCTGCGGCCCAACTTACCCACACCAGCCAACATGTCCATCCACTTGCATTTGGCCCATATCCCTCTAAACCTGTCCTATCCATATAATTTTGATTAAGTTGTTGCAGACTCTCTAACATCCCCTCGGAAGGGGAGAGCAGCTGAGGCCTGAACTGGTGGAGCCACTGTCTGACAGCTCCAGTGATCTGGTTCAGCCCTGACCTCTGCTGCTGTCTGTGTGTGTGGAGTTTTCATGTTCACCCAGGTGCGTGGATTTCCCCGGGTGCTCTGGTTTTCTCCCATGTCACAGGGGTGTGTGGATTTGTAGTCCCTATTATTCCCTCCCCCCTACCCCCGGGTGACCTGATGGGTGATCCAATTCATTTTAACAATATTTTATTGTCACATGTACCGAGGTACAGTGAAATGCTTTGTTAAAATCATACAGCAGACCACACCTAGACCGTACACAAGCGTTGCCATGTATGTGTTGCTGACAAAAGTACAATAGATCGAAAACAGTCCTATGTTCCACAGACGTACAGGATTGTATGTTAATTTGGCTTTGGTAATTTTTTTAATTGTCCCCAGTATGTAGAGTAGTGCTAGTGTACGGGGATCGCTGGTCGACGCAGTCTCGATGGGTCGAAGGGCCTGTATCTCTAAACCTAGCTAAAGGTAAAGAATGAACCAGAAATCTTTTTTTCATCTCACCTTTGCAGATGATGTGGCTTCACATTACAATGGAAAGCAACCCTCTGCCCCATGAAAAATACAGGAGTCACATACTCAGTGTCGCAGCCAATGAAGGAAAAAAACACATTTACCTCTCTGTCTGTGTCTGTGTCGCCACCCTCAGGGAACTATGTAGCACTACCCAAGCATACCTCTCTGTTCTACAAACCTCTTTGAGGCCCTATCATTTACCATGTAATTCCTATCCTAGTATAAATCACTAAGATACAACATATGCCACCTATCCGAGTTAAATTCCAGCTGCCATTCTGAACTGCTTGTCATGTTGATCCAGTTCTAGTATCCTGCTGTGACCTTAGATAATGTCTTCACCACTAATTGTCAGAACTGAACATGGGTTATTTTATCTGCAGTAATTACGGACAGTTTTGTGAAGCTAGAAGGTCCATTGACCATGGAGTGGGAAGAAGCATGTACAGGGTTGTAAGGCATGGTTGTAAAGTGACATTTAATAAAAAAGGACGATAATATATCAGAGGATGGTGTGCACACATTCTGCACACGTCCTCTCCAGCCCAGCTCTTGGTCATGGGGTTGTATAGAAACAGGCTCTTCTGACCCCCCTCCCTCCCTCCCACCCTGCTCCATTTCCCACCCTCCCCACTGCATCTCCTTCCCTCTCTCCCCATTCCATCTCCCACCCTCCCCCAATCCCTCTCTCCCCACCCCACATCTATCCATCTCTCTTTCTCCCCACTCCAACACTCTGCCCACTCTCTCTCTCTCTCCCCTCACCACTCCACCCGCTTCAGTACCAACCCCACATCCAACCCATTGGTCCATGGACCTCCATATCTTGGCAGTTCTGTTTGCCTGGATATTTCTTAAATCTTGTGCTAATATCTGCCTTTACGACTCTCACCACATTGATCTCCAGATTCCAACCATGTTCTGGGGGAAACAATCCTCCTCAGATCCCATCCAAACCCCTTACACATTCCCCTAAACATCTGGCCTTCTGGAGAAATGTTCCTTACTATCTACCTCTCTGGACCCCTTCATTTTGTATCTGAATTAGGACCGCCCTCAGCTATGTTTAAGAAGGAACTGCGGATGCTGGGATGTCTGAAGAAGGGTTTCGACCCGAAACGTTGCCTATTTCCTTCGCTCCATAGTGGCTGCCCCACCCGCTGAGTTTCTCCAGCACTTTTGACTACCCTCAACTATGTCCGCTCCAAGAAAATCGAACCCAGCCGTTCCTGCCTCCCTTCATAACCGAGATACTCCATTCCTGGCAACACACAGCTGAATCTCCTCTGCACCCTCTCCAATCTCATCCCTCCCATGATAATCAGCCATGATCATATTGAATGGCGGTGCAGGCTCGAAGGGCCGAATGGCCTACTCCTGCACCTATTTTCTATGTTTCTATGTGGAGAACGGAATTAATACTCCTTGCCCCCCCCCCCTCCGCTCTCTCATTTGCCTCCATCTCTCCCCCAGCTCTCCCTCCTTCACGTACCCTCCCTCCTTCACGTACCCTCCCTTCTTCCCGCCCAACCTCCTCCCTTCTTCCCTCGCCCTCTCCTTCCTCTTCCCCCTCCCTTCCTCACCCTCTCTCCCATCATTCCCTCCTCGTTCCCTCACTCTTTCCTTCCTTCCATCCATCCATCCATCCATCCATCTCTCTCTTTCCTTCCCTCCCTCCCTGGTGGCCGGCAGAGGGTTAAACAGCGCAGGTTAGCGGCGGGTGACTTCCGGCGGGAGTGCCTGTGCAGCGGGGAGGCTGAGCCGGCAACCTGCTGAAGGTTGTCCCGCGGGCGGGTGGGTGGCGGTGCCGAGAGCAGGGGGTCGGGAGCAGGAGCGGGGCGAGCGGATGGCCAACACCATGCCGGTGGATGCGGTCAGGAGGAAGATCAGGAGCCTGCAGGACCAGGCAGATGTGGCGGAGGAGAAAGCGAACAGGCTGCAGCGGGACGTGGACAGCGAGCGGCAGAACCGGGAGCTGGTGAGCGCCGGCCGGCGGGGCAGGGGCACGGGACTGGGGAAAGGAGCGGGGGTGGAGATGAGGTGGGGACAGGTGTGGCAATAGGTTGGGAAGGGAGTAGGGAGAGGGGGATAGGGATGAGAGGGGGAGAGGTGGAGAGGAGTGGGAGAGGAGGAAACTAGTGGGGGGGGGGGGGGGAGATAGGGTAGGGAGGAGGGGAATGCATGGGAGGGGGATAGGAGCATGAGGGTGGAGGTCGAGCTGGAGACCGCTCCTGCAGTGTGACCGGGCCGCTGACTCAGTGCCGGACCTGCACCATGGAGCGGGCGAGCTGGGGAAATGCGGCCGTTGTCTCCAGGGCTAAACCCAGTACAGGTCGAGGCAGAGGCGCCCTCTGTAGATGAAACCTTGCGCCGCCAGAAATCATGGCCCCATTTAATTCCAACCTTCCCTGCTACTGTGCACCGTAACTTCTGAGGTTGGAACTCGCCTCTTGTTCCCGTGTGAAGCGTGTTTACACAGTCCGATGCCTTTAATTTGGTCACGGCGGTGTATTGTTTAATAACACTAATGAGTTCATTCGGAGGTGAGACCCGTGTTTTATGTATACTGGTACATTCAGTTGTGGCTGTAATCCCGGATTTGGGCCCATGCAGTGTATGATTAACTGGCCTACGCTGAAGCGAGTCTGAGCGGCCAGTGCAAAGGTGGGGCTTAATCAGTCCAGCCCTGGGCTGTTTGCTTCAAGATCGCCGATCAGCCCCACGATGGTTTATCTAGAACTGAGGCTGTTTACATGCCAGGGACTGCTTCACAGGGCAATAGAAACCAATAGCGTTCAGCAGACAGCCTGCAACTGTATTCACCCATGTACCCCCGCTCCCCCTCCCTTACTACAAGATATCACGAATCAGTTTGGGTCCAACACCTATCCTGCATTGACTTAGAGTCCCCTCATGTATCTCCATCTCCCTCTCCCCTCCCCCCGCCCCAACCACCAAAATATCACGAATCTGTTGATATTCCAGTACCTTTAATTAAGAGTCTACCTTCGATTTAAACCAACATCTGCAGTTCTTCCCTGCAACTTTAATTGCGGTGCTGCCTGCCCCGCTAAATTACTCCAACATTTTTTGTGCCTACGTTTAAATTAACTCCATTTATTCTCCATTTTGGGACAAGGAGTTTGTGTTTGTTTATATTGGAAGGCAATGGCCTTCATTTCAAACATAAAATGTCATGCAAAGATTGCACGGATTCCTTATTTGGAGTTCAGTGTGCAGCTTTGGCCCGTGTCCAAGACATGAGGAGTGGAATTGCCGAGTCCACGGCTGAGCTTGTGGCTGTGGGTGGGGGTAAGGTGGGTCCACAGCCGGGAGAGCTGGCCTCATTGAGGTAGGCGTAGGACTTGAGAGCTGTGAGGACCTGAGGTCAGGGTAGAACAACCATGTGGGTGGGGCAGGTTGGAAGGGCCGAGTGGCATGCTCATTTTCCTATGTAGGAAGGAACTGTGGACGCTGGTTTAAACCGCATATATAAACAAAATGTAACTCAGCGGGACAGGCAGCGTATCTGGAGAGGAGGAATGGGTGACGGTTCGGGTCGAGGGTCTGAAGAAGGGTCTCGACCAGAAACGTCACCCATTCCTTCTCTCGAGAGATGCTGCCTGTCCCGCTGAGTTACTGCAGCATTTTGTGTCTGTCTTCGTGCTTCTATCTTTCCTGTGTATTTGTGAGATTCCCCAACTTCTGCGAGGGCTTGGCAGTGTCGATGCCGCAGTGTGGAATCGAGAACAATGTGTTAATGCAGGGGAACAAATGGCTACACAATTCTCCACCAGGTGATTATCCTTCACTGAGCCAGTCGCCTGGAGCCGCGGGCTGCCTGCCTGCCACTACTGTGTGACGGCCCAGACCGAGGGAGGGGAAGGGGCGGCGGTGTGTGTGTACCCGGGTTCAGGATGCAGCCTGACCTTGCTCCAAGGACACTCGCTCACTTTAATCATTGGTGAATCTTTAAAAAAAAATTCAAGCGAATCCAAAGCCTAAATTGTTTCTTATCACAACACGATAGTGCCGTGGTTGATCCTGTCCTGCCCCTCCCCCCTCTTGTCTCCCAGCTTACTCTCTCCACCCCCACTCCCCAAACAGTCTGAAGAAGGGTCCAAACCAGAAATGTGCCTATCTATCCCTTTTCCCCAGAGATACTGCCTGACCAGCGGAGTTACTCCAGAACTCTCTGTGTCTGTGTGTGTGTGTGTGTGTGTGTGTGTGGAAGCTAACTGGTTGCCTGGTGAATGTTGAGGCTAGGTCTTCATGTCATCCACGCTCCCCCTGACGGAGGTGATTTAGTGACCCCCTGCTCTGGGGCCTATCCCATCTGACCCACTGCCCGACACATCTCCCTGTCATCTCTTCTCTCTAGATGTCCTTCTGCAGATTTGACCTAAGCAGAATGTCACAAAGTTGTACGTGACTCCTTGCCCTTGTATTCTGTGCCCCGGCTGAGGGTAGGTATCCCATACTGCCTTGGCCACGTGACTACTTGCCCTTGTGAAATCTCTTCTCCTTGTGACGGGGATGGCAGGTACCTTGATCCTCCCTTGCCATGAGCTGTTTCGTACAATCATTAATGTTTATAGCTCTTTCTCAAAATAAAGTCTATAGGTCACCAAAGTAAAATGATGGTTATCGGTTCGGCTTGAAGGATTAGCTTCCTGACAGCGCCCACTCATCTTTATCAATTTGGCAAGAGCTTAGGGGAAAGGGCAGACGCTTCATGACCAGAACTCTAATAACACACTCCTGCTTTGATAATGCAGCATTATCAAGGCTTAAGAATCCAGAGAGAAGGAAACTGAGAGTATTGTATAAATACGGAAGAATTGAACCATGCAGCCAGGAAACTGACCCTTCGGCCCATCTAGCCCTTGTCGACCATGATATTGCTATCAATACAATGGCAGTTTTTGAAATACTCAGCCTGTAGTCTCTGCGCTTCAAGCATTCATCCAAATACTTCAATGTTGTGAGGCCCATTTCCCTCACCTATTCCAGATTTCAATCATCTTCTGGTGAAAAAACACTTCTTCCCCCCCCCCCCCCCCACCCCGCAGTCTCCCACCCAGTGCCATAAACCTATTTGTTTAAAGACACCTCTACCTTTGCTGATAATGTTTTTCACTATCTGTCCCCCTCAGTATTTTGGCCTGCCAATATTTTGTCTCCTCAATCTGCCCCCACCTCCCCTCGGCTTTCTCTGCTACAAAAGAAACAAGCTCTCCTCATAGCTGAAAGCCTCTGCCCCAGGTAACATCCTGGTGAACCTCCTCTACACACCCTCCAATACAATGGCATCCATCCTATAGTGTGGTGACCAGACCTGAGTGCCGGACTCCAACAGTGATCTAACTAATGGATGATACGGTTGTACCATATCATAGAAACATGGAACATAGGTGTAGGAGTAGGCTGTTCGGCCTTTCGATCCAGCACCGCCATTCAATATGACCATGGCTGATCATCCAAAATCAGTACCCCGTTCTGGCTTTTTCCTCATATCCCTTGATTCCCTTAGCCCTAAGAGCAAAATCTAACTCTCGCTTGAATCCTCCCTGTACTGATGAGGGCACAAGAGATTATAGTTGGGACCCTTCATGGAGGACATGGATAGGTAACATTTCAGGTTGGGAACTTTCTTCAGTCTGAAGAAGGGTTCCAACCCGAAACATCACTCATCCATGTCCTCCAGTGTTGCTGCCTGGCCCGCTGTGTTACTCCAGCACTCCCTCAACTTATGTTCTGTGCCCATGCAAATGAAGGCTATTATCCCAACCACACAGTTGAGGCCTCAGACCTGGAACGTTAGCTGTGTTTCTCCCTCCACGAACACTGCCTGACCTGCTGAGTGTTAGCAGCAGTTTCTGATTTCATTTCAGATTTCCGGCACCTGGAAATTATTTTAGATTTTCATCTATTTATGCCTCCCTAACCACTGTATCGACCAATGCTGTCACCCGCACTGCATTCCTCACTTCCTGCCTCTATTGCAGGATCCAGCTGTGCAGTGTATATATCCTGGCCATGTTCATCTGCTCAAAATGCATCATCTCACATTTCTCCATCTGTCTTGTAAAGCAAATGGTCAATATTCTTCTGTAGCTTCCTCACTATCAATTTGGGTGGCAGGGTGACACAGCGGTACAGCTGCTGCTTTACAGCACCAGAGACCCGGGTTTGATCCTGACTATGGGTGCTGTCTGTGCGGAGTTTGTACATTCTTCCTGTGACTGCGTGGGTTTTCGCCGGGTGCTCCGGTTTCCTCCCATACTCCCAAGATGTACAGGTTTGTTGGCAAATGGTTTCTGTAAAGATTGTAAATTGTCCTTGGTTGTGTAAGATAGCGTTAGTGTATGGGAATCACTGGTTAGCACGGACTCGGTGGGCTGAAGGGCTTGTTTCCACGCTGTATCTGTCAATTAAACTAAACAGAGAATATCTTTGGCAGCATCTGTGACAGTGAAATGGAGATAGTGGTTTGGGTGGACGATGTCTTGCCAGATCTGGTCACCAACCTGTAAAGTTAACTATATCCCTCTCCCCACAGGTGTGGTGGTGTGTTTCTCCAGCTTTGGCAGGACTTGTGTCTTTAGCTTGTGTCCGTCACCTGTAATATATCATCACAGCAGTGTGAAGTTAGGGGAATCTGTCAGTGGGAACCGAGCTGGAGCTTTTGACGGGATCATTGGCCATGTGGGTCAGAACCGAAAGCTGCCCACTCTGACCTCACTGGAAGTGTTTAGTGGCTGTTCCGCAATTTGAAGGAATTAATAGTAATATGTTTAAGGAGCCAAAATTGGAACTGGAGATTTCAGGGAATTCTAGAGACAGTGGAATGCTGTCCTGCTGGGAGAGGTTGGAAAGAATGTCGTTGTTGTATTGAGGGGGAAGCAGGAAAAGGCACAAATGAGGAAGGGCTGGATGGTTTTGCATACGGGAGCAGGTGAATAAAAGGGAAGGTGTGGCATAAACTGCAGCAGTGACTGAGGATAAAACACCTTGTTTGTAAATCATATGTAAATAGATGAAAGGTTAGGAGCTTTGAAAGTCCCGAACTGCTTTGCAACTGGGACCAAAAAGGTGCAAAGTTGAATCATTTAAGAGTCAAGAGTGTTTTATTGTCATATGTCGCAAACAGAACAATGAAATTCTTACTTGCAGCAGCACAACAGATAGTATTGCTGTACAAACATAGTGCGGTTGTACATACTGTAACAGTGTTCACTTCACAGTTCACATTCTGGTGAAGTGTTTCTGTGTAAAACAAGTGAAATGCCATCAGAAGGTCAGTGCCTCCATTTTGAAGAATGGGTACAATTGGGGGGGGGGGAGGGGGGGTAGGTTTAATTTTAGTTTAGTTTATTGTCACGTGTACCGAGGTACAGTGAAAAGCTTTTGTTGTGTGCTAAACCAGTTAGCGCAAAGACAATACACGATTACAATCAAGCCATTCACAGTGTACCTTATAGTGCTTGGAGCGCAGTTTATCTTCCATGGAGCTCAGGGTTAGTTACTTTAGTTTTATCCCCACTCCTAGCTCCATGTGGGGGTGGTCCGGGTATTCATACCAGGATGGGCAAGGGAATGACACAAGAATGTTTGTGGGTGGTCACATGCAACTTCCAACCCTGTGCCTTGTGTGTGAGACACAGCCTGTGTTGGTCCTGGGCTCTGACTGCTTGTTTCCCCCCAAGGCCGAGGCAGACGTGGCCTCTCTGAACAGGCGCATCCAGCTGGTTGAGGAGGAGCTGGACAGGGCCCAGGAGCGCCTGGCCACCGCCCTGCAGAAGCTGGAGGAGGCTGAGAAGGCCGCTGACGAGAGTGAAAGGTAAGATTTTGCTGAATAGGGGCACCTGCTGGCTCAGCCATCCGGTCCCGGGCTTTGTGTTTAATGCTGGGTTCAGAGAGTCATTGAGTCACATGCAGGCTCTTTGGCCCAACACGTCCATGCCAACCAAGGTGCCCCGTACATGCTCGGCCTATTGCAGGCGCTTGGCCCACATTCCTCGAAACCTTTCCAGCCAAGAACCTACATTTGGTTGTCGTAAAATGTTTTTATTGTACCTGCCTCAAGGACCTCCTCTATACACGCACCCACATTCCATACACCCATCACCCTCCGTGATAAGGTTGTCAACCAGACTTCCTGTGAGAGTTTGTTTTGCCTCTATTTAGCGATACTTTTCAATTGACATAAAGGCATGAAAAATTGAATTTATGTTGGGCCCTTTGAGTCACGGTTTGGCTCCTTCCAAGTTGTTGCTGTTTCTACACTAATGACTGACCTGTTGGCTATGTGGTAACGAGGGCTTGGTCCTCGACACTGTTCCAGATGCACAAGGCTCCTGTTTGGATTGCCAGTAGAGTGGGAAATCTGACACCAGCTCCCTGCCACTACAAGAGGGCATTGTTAAATTTCCCCTTTTTCATTTGCATTATCCAAATGAAAGGTGTGTGGGATATATACCGTGTTCTGTGCTGGGGCTGTAGCTGACTGCTCTCCACCCCACACCTTCCCATCCCTCCCCAATTCTGCCCTGTGGCTGCTCCTGTCAATCGCCCAGTCATCAGAAATTTACAACACAGGAGGAGGCCATTCGGCCCATTGCGTCCAGACCAGTTGAAACACAGCTCCCTAGGCTGATAGCACCTTCCAGCACCATTTGACTGAAAGATGGCAGATGGAGTTTAATGCTGATAAGTGTGAGGTGCTACATCTTGGCAGGACAAATCAAAATAGGACGTACATGGTAAATGGTAGGGAATTGAAGAATGCAGGTTGACAGAGGGATCTGGGAATAACTGTGCACAGTTCCCTGAAAGTGGAATCTCATGTAGATAGGATGGTAAAGAAAGCTTTTGGTGTGCTGGCCTTTATAAATCAGAGCATTGAGTATAGAAGTTGGGATGTAATGTTAAAATTGTACAAGGCATTGGTGAGGCCAATTCTGGAGTATGGTGTACAATTTTGGTCGCCTAATTATAGGAAGGATGTCAACAAAATAGAGAGAGTACAAAGGAGATTTACTAGAATGTTGCCTGGGTTTCAGCAACTAAGTTACAGAGAAAGGTTGAACAAGTTAGGGCTTTATTCTTTGGAGCGCAGAAGGTTAAGGGGGGACTTGATAGAGGTCTTTAAAATGATGAGAGGGATAGACAGAGTTGACGTGGATAAGCTTTTCCCACTGAGAGTAGGGAAGATTCAAACAAGGGGACATGACTTGAGAATTAAGGGACAGAAGTTTAGGGGTAACATGAGGGGGAACTTCTTTACTCAGAGAGTGGTGGCTGTGTGGAATGAGCTTCCAGTGAAGGTGGTGGAGGCAGGTTCATTTTTATCATTTAAAAATAAATTGGATAGTTATATGGACAGGAAAGGAATGGAGGGTTATGGTCTGAGCGCAGGTATATGGGACATGGGGAGAATACGTGTTCGGCATGGACTAGAAGGGTCGAGATGGCCTGTTTCCGTGTTGTAATTGTTATATGGTTATATGGTTATAGTTCTCTAGGTCACAGCCCCTGATAGGGTCAGTGGTATAGTGGACAGGGAAGAAGGGCGTCGAAGTTGAATAGGAAAGGTTCAGTGGGTTCTGGGCCAAACACAGGGAAATGGGATTAGCTTAGGTGAGCCCTTTCGTTGGCATGAACTAGCTGGGGGAAAGGGCCTGTTTCCGTGCGGTATTACTGACTCTATGGATTGAAATGAACATGGGGAATGACAGATAGAATTTAATTTCTACAAGTGCAATGTGGTGCACTTCAGTAATTTAAACGAGGGCAGGTCACGCAGAGTAATTGCCAGCCCCCGGAGAGTGTTGTCGAACAGTGTCCAAGTGTACAGCTGCATAGTTCCCTGAAAGTGGTGACGCAGGGTGGTGAAAGGTGTTTGGCTTCATTGGTCAGGGTATTGAGTACAGCATGTGGGACATGAGGGTGTAACTGTATAAGTTGTTTATGAGACCACAGTTGTACTGTGTGCAGTCCTGGTTGCATAGCTATGGGAAGGATGTCATTAAGCTGGAAAGATTGCAGAAAGGATTCCCAAAGGAATGAAGGGCTTGAGTTAAAAGGAGAGGCTGAGGCATTTGTACTCTGGAGTGTAGAAGTGATGACCTTGTAGAGGTGTATGAAATCATGAGGGGCATGGTCGCAGTCTTTTCCAGATTAGCAGAGACTAGAATTACAGAACACAGATTGAAGGTGAGAGGGGACGGATTTAAAAGGGAACTGGGGACAATTTGTTTGCACAGAGGGCAGTGTGTTTATGGAACAAGATGCCAGTTGAAGCAGTCAAGGGGAGTATTGTTGCAGTCCTTAAGAATTTAGGCAATAGGTGCAGGAGTAGGCCATTCGACCCTTCGAGCCAGCACCGCCATTTAATGTGATCATGGCTGATCATCCTCAATGAGTACCCCGTTCCTGCCTTCTCCCCATATCCCCTGACTCTGCTATTTTTAAGAGCCCTATCTAGCTCTCCCTTGAAAGCATCCAGAGATCCCGCCTCCACTGCCCTCTGACGCAGAGAATTCCACAGACTCACAACTCTCTATGAGAAAAAGTGTTTCCTCGTCTCTGCTCTAAATGGCTTACTCCTTATTCTTAAACTGTGGCCCCTGGTTCTGGACTCCCCCAACACACCTCCAGCGTGTCCAAACCCATAACAATCTTATATGTTTCAATGAGATAGCCTCTCATCCTTCTAAACTCCAGAGTGTACTAGCCCAGCCGCTCAGTACTAGCCCAGCATATGACAGTCCCGCCATCCCGGGAATTAACCTTGTAAACCTGTGCTGCACTTCCTCAATAGCAAGAATGTCTTCCTCAAATTAGGAGACCAAAACTGCACACAATACTCTAGGGTGTGGTCTCACTAGGGCTCTGTACAATTGCAGAAGGATCGCTTTACTCCTATATTTGATTCCTCTTGTAATAAAGGCCAACATGCCATTCGCTTTCTTCACTGCCTGCTGTACCTGCATGTTTACTTTCATAGACTGACAAACAAGGACCCCCAGATCCCATTGTACTTCCCCTTTTCCCAACTTGACGCTATTTAGATAGTAATCTGCATTCTTGTTTTTACTGCCAAAGTGGATAACCTCACATTTATCCGCATTAAACTTCATCTGCCATGCATCTGACCACTCCGCAAGAGCATGTATAGAAAAGGTTTAGAGGGATAGGGGCAAAGGCAGGCAAGTGGGAATGGTTCGGATAGTAATCTTGGTCAGCATGGATGGGTTGGGCTGAAGGGACTGTTTCCATACTGAATAACTCTCTGACAGACTCTCCACATGTCTGAAGTATTCAATCCCAGACAGCATCATCTTCTGCACATGAACAATGTACACACTATCACATTTTCCTACAGTGTGTTGACCAGAACCTCCTGCAGTATTTCACCTTCGTCCTAACCAGTGTTACATTGAGTAGAAACAAGGAACTGCAGATGCTTGGTTACAAAAATCGACATAAAGTGCTGGAGTAACTCAGTGGGGCAGGCTGCATCTCTGGAGAATATAGATAGACAACCTTTGGGACACTTCTGAGTTACTCAAGCATTTTTGTGTCTA
The DNA here is from genome assembly GCF_010909765.2 of Amblyraja radiata. Classification (NCBI taxonomy): domain Eukaryota; kingdom Metazoa; phylum Chordata; class Chondrichthyes; order Rajiformes; family Rajidae; genus Amblyraja; species Amblyraja radiata. The sequence continues at coordinate 14,805,468 of NC_045999.1, forward strand.
TTTTTGTAATCCAGCATCTGCAGTTCTTTGTTGCAACAAGAGAAAATCCATTGTTCCCTTATTTATAAATGGATAGATATAATCCATATAAATAGATTGGGAGCTATAAATGGATAGGATAGGTTTGGAGGGATATGTGCCAAACGCAGGCAGGTGGGCCATGTTGATCGGCAAGGGGAAATTGGGCTGAAGGGCCTGCTTGGTTGCTGCGTGACTCTATAAAGAGGAGGTCGATCAGGCAGTATTTGGTACTATCGGTGGTCTGTGATTTTTGTTGAGGGGAGCCAGGAATGTGAAGTTCGATGCTACCCAACTGGTGCTGACAAGACTTGTTGAGACTGATTGCCCAGGGGTGGGGACTGCTGACTTCTGACCCAGGAAGGCACAGCTTGAACCTCTGCCATCAGGGTGGGGTGGCATTTGCACATCGTTGCCCCCTAGGAACAAAATGAAAATGCTGGCGACTACAGTTGGTGGGATTCCTTCCCTTCCCAATCCCAACCTGACCAGTGTACGCCAACAGGAAGCGGTGCTCTGTTCACAGTGATGTTCATTGTCGTGTTTCTGCTCTTCCTTTCTCCAGAGGGATGAAGGTCATTGAGAACAGGGCCCTGAAGGATGAGGAGAAGATGGAGCTGCAGGAGATCCAGCTCAAGGAGGCCAAGCACATTGCTGAGGAGGCTGACCGCAAATATGAGGAGGTGAGACGTTTGTGTAACCCGAGGCTTGTGTGGGTACTGAGGCTGGTGCTGGCTGAGAGGCTGGAACATGCCCAGTGGTATCACAGCTATGGACAATGTGTAACGTTGCACTGGGCAACAGGAGACTTTTGGTCCAACTCTCACCCAACAGGGGTGGCATAGTGGCAGAGGGTAGAGCCGCTGCCTCATGGCGCCAGAAACCCGGGGTTGATCCCGATTCTGAGCGCTATCTGTGTGGAGTTTGTACATTCTCTCTGTGACCACGTGGGTTTCCACCGGGTGTTGCAGTTTCCTCCCACATCCTAAACTGGTGCAGCAGTAGAGTTGCTGCCTTATTGTGCCAGTGACCCGGGTTCGATCCTGACTAGGGGTCCATCTGTACGGAGTTAGTACGTTCGCCCCGTGACCATGTGGGTTTTCTCCAGGAGCTCCGGTTTCTTCCCACACTTGAAAGACAGGTTTGTAGGTTAATTGGCTTGGTATAATTGTAAATTATCCTTAGTGTGTGTGTAGGATAGTGTCAGTGTGCGTGGTCGCTGCGGACTCAGTGGGCCGAAGGGCCTGTTTCCGCGCTGTATCTAAACTAAACTAAACTTGTGGGTTTGTAGGTTAGGTACACAAAATTGCTGGGGAAACTCAGCGGGTGCAGCAGCATCTATGGAGCGAAGGAAATAGGCGACGTTTCGGGCCGAAACCCTTCTTCAGACTTGTAGGTTAATTGCCCCCAGTGTGTAGAGGGTGGATGTGAAAATGGCATACCATTGTGAATGGGTGATTGATTGGGCAGGGAGGCCTGTTTCCTTGCTCTATCTCAAAGCTAAACAAAGACTAGGTCAATGCGGTGTGTCTCAAACAGTGTTAACTCTCATGCTTCCCCATCAGGTCGCACGTAAACTGGTCATCATTGAGAGCGACTTGGAGAGGACTGAGGAGCGAGCTGAGCTGTCTGAATCGTATGTATACCGTCTCCTCTTGTGCAATGTCAGTGGCCACCGCTCATTAAATCCTGCTTGGACACAAAGTGCTAAAACATCCTGGAAAATTAAGTCTTTGAGTACAATGAGTGGAAATTGCAGCCTTCCCTTTGTTTGAGATGATGGATGAGAATAATTTTTCACATCTCTGGTCAACTTGTCGATCCAAAAAAAAAAATCAGTAGAAAACGTGACCTCATCCAGCAATGTGAACCAAGCTCTGTACTCAAAGATTTAAAGCACCAATGAAGCTTGTTCAGATGTTAAATGTCTTGGCCGTGTACTGTTTGGGGTTTTAACCTGTTATCTCTTCTTCACTGCATGTTTTCATTGCACACTGTTTGTGGCCATGTGCATTTCTCATGATATCTCATAGTCGTGCTCGCCGGGTGGACGAGGAGGTTAGAATAACGGACCAAACCTTGAAATCATTAGTGGCAGCAGAAAGCAAGGTACTGGAACTAATACTGTCTGCACTGGCTCACATTGCAATGTGCTCTGGTACAATGACACACACTCGGGTGGGAGGTGGGGGGGGTGGGGGTGGGGGGGGAGGTTATTGCTTGTGTGAAATCGATGCTGCCTTTGTGCTCAGGAAGGATTTGCTGACTTGCTTCTCTCTGCTGCCTCTCCTACACTCTGCAATCTGTTGGTACTGGGTTTCCAGTCTTGATGTGTTATTTCCTCCAGGGACCTTAAAGCAATTGCCGTTTTAAAAGAGAAATTGCTGGCCTATTTTCCAAAGACATGGGGAATTATTGTCGATATTCCCTATTTTCCTGGCCCAAAGGGAAGATGAGAAATGGGAGCAGGTGTCGACTAATTGGCCTCACGATCCTGCTCTCTCAATCAATGGCTGATCCAATCTTGGCCTCAACACTATTTTCCTGCTCTCTCCCCAAATTTCTCCACTTCCTCCTAGTTTAAATCTCCATCACCTGTGCCCAGAATATTTGATGACTGCCTCCACTGCTCTCTGGGGTAGAGAATTTCAAAGACTCGTGACCTGAGAAAATACACTCCTCATCTTGGCCTGCAGTGGGCATCCACTTGCAGATCCCACACCAGGAGTAAAATCTCTCGACATCCATTCAGGCAGTCCCATGCTGAGCATGCTTCAATAAGATCACCCCGACAGTTTTCTAACCTCCAGCTTGCTCAGCCTTTCTTCTCGAGTCAACTCCCCTTCTCCCAGGAATCAACTTCCTCTATTCCTGAACTGTGGAGTACACAAGTGTTTGTGGCAGTGCAGGTGTGATCTTGCCAATGTCCTGTAATGTAGCAATAACCAAGCATTCCTACACTCCATCTCTCGTAAAAGTCCAACCTTCCATTGGTCTTCCCAGTGACAAGAAAGTAGTGATTGAGCCAAGTTTTATATTGGTCGACTTCTCGAGGCCCTGCTGCTTTAAGGCCACCTGTTGTGCTCAGTTAGAGCCATTTCATTAAATCTTTTTCTTTCTTTCTTTCACTTGCCCCCTCTTCACCTCCCTTCCTGTTGCTGTTTCCTCCCCCCCCCCCTGCATCTCCACCCTTCCTGTTGTTTTTTTATTTTTGCTTTTCCTTCCCTTTTTCTATTCTGACTTGAAACAGTAAATCTGCTGAGCTTGAAGAAGAGTTGAAAACTGTGACCAACAACCTTAAGTCACTGGAGGCACAGGCTGAGAAGGTAGGCCATGGGATAAACACTGCTGTAGTGTTACCCGTGTGAAGCATCCTAACTTACTGATGGGTTTAGTGCTGCACTGCGGCTCAGTTTGTGGAGCTGCTGCATTACTGCTCCAACAACCTGGATTCCACCTCCGGTATAGTTTATGTGATGTTCATAAGTGATAGGATCAGAGTGAGGCCATTCGGCCCATCAAGTGAACTCCACCATTCAATCATGACTGATCTATCTTACCCTCTCAACCTCATTATCGTGCCTTCTCTCCATAACCCCTGACACCCATACAAACCAAGAATATCGATCTTTGCCTTAAAAATATCAATTGACTTGGCCTTGTGTGACAATGAATTCCACAGGTTCATCACCCTTTGACCAAATAAATTCCACCATATCTCCTACCTAAAGGAACGTCCTTTCATTCTGAGGTCCGAGACTCTCCCACCAGTGGAAATATCCTCTCCACATCCATGCTATCCAAGCCTTTCACTATTCACGTTCTCCCTATGACCTTGTGTTTCCACCGGGAGCTCCGGTTTCCGGAGTGGATGGGAAATAGGGATAACATAGAACTAGGTGATCGATGGTCAGTGTGGACTTATTGGGTCGAAAGGCCTGTTTCCATGTTATAATCACAAAAGTAAAGTAAATTGTGCAGGTGAATGGTGGGCGTAAGATAGTTGATGGGAATGTGGGGAGAATAAAATGGGATTTGTATTTATGGGAGTTCAATGGTTGAGGCAATCTCAAACATAAGTGCCCGTTTCCCTGACTCTCATCTCTCTTGACTCTGGCTAGCACTGTTGTAATTTTGAATACTTGTATTCTGATGTAGTCTGATTATTTCTGGCAGCTTTTGGTTCGGGTATTTTGTCACTCGGATTGGAGAAAGGAACTTGCAGGACAGTTCTGACCGATAGGTCTCTCATTGAGGAAGATAACTCTTGAATAGCATGTCTTCAAAGTAAACATGTTAAGATGCTCCATAGTCGAGAAAACGATTGTAAATAGTAATTTAGATTCCCTAGCTACCCGCACTGGAATTGCTCTCCATTTGTTTTTGGGGGTTGGTGGGCTGGTGAGGCGGTGAGGCTGATATTTGTGGCCCAGGATTCGTCGCTGATGCAGTGTTTCTTGGTCCTCTCTTTGTGCAGTACTCACAAAAGGAAGACAAGTATGAAGAGGAAATCAAAGTCTTGACTGACAAACTGAAAGAGGTAAGTGGAGTTTGCTGTTGGAATTGGATCTGGCTGTGGTTCTCTGGCTGGGCAGTCCTAACATGTGCACTCTTGGTTATTTCAGGCTGAAACCCGTGCTGAGTTTGCAGAAAGGTCTGTGGCCAAGTTGGAAAAATCCATTGATGACTTGGAAGGTATGGCTGTTACCTGTTAAAGTCTCACTGTAACGTTCAAGTCTGCCTGTACCTGTGGGGCGCGGCTGTTATTTCTTGTAGTCTGACTAACCTGTTGAGGTGTGACTGTAAGTTGTTGGGGTGTGACTGTAACTTGTGGAGGGGGCTGGGCTGGGCTAAGCGCAGCCGCACTGTTGTGAGTTTAGTGAGGGGAAACATTGGGGGCAGGAGTGCATTTGACCCATCAGGCTCCTCTGCTGCTCCCTTCTGTGAGCACCGTCCTGTGGTTCAGAGCAGCGTGGGTGGAGGTTGGTTAAAATGACCCGCTTTACCTCTGTTAGATTTCCCGTAAGGTACTGTGGTAGGTGACGGGCGCATGGGTGACGGGATGGCGAGGGTGGCACTGCGGCTGCTGCAACCTTTAGGGGTGAAGTTTATGGGGTTGATATCTCAGTTGGGTTTGGTACAGATCAATAGTTTGCTGGGTGAGGATTCTCAACGGAGTTTGGAGTGTTTTCTAACTGGCTATTCAGGTGGAGGGTATTTGTAAGGGTTTGCGTGTGAGGTGTGAGTGTTCGGATGAGATTGGAGGGTTTTGGGGGGGGGGGGGTTATTGGAGGTTGGAGGGGCTTGTTGGGCGTATGTAGTTTTGGGTTAGAGGGCTTGTCAGACGGGGTGGGGGAGGGAGTGTAGTGAGTGGGGGCTTTGATTGGGAGTTTGGGTCGGGTATGTTTGGGGCTTCTTTGTGACTACTTGGAGAGTGGTTTGAGTCTGGAGTGTTTGCTAGTGGGGAGGTCTAGTGTGTTTGACTCGTGTTTGCTGGGTGTTTGGGTGAGTCGGGGTCAGGGGTTTTCTGAGGAGGGTGTTTAAGTTGGGAGTCGGTGGTGGTTTAGATCTGGGTTGGTGTATGTTGTCAATGTTTGTGCTGGGGTTGGAGTATGTTTGGGCCGGGATTGGGAATGTTGGATCTGGGGATTTGCTGGGAAGGGTGTTGATGTCGGGATCGGCCATTTTTGTTGTTTAGAACAGACAGCTGGGAATAGTTTGCTCTCCGCATGGATTTGATTCTTATTCAGTCTAGCCATTGTTGTTCTGTGTCTCGAAGGGTCCTGGGGTGGTCTTTGTGTTGTTGGGTGCCGTTTGTCTTGTGAACAATATGTAAAACTCATCAGTTTGACCAGGGGACAGTAGCTTTCTTTCTCGGGGCAGTAAGGTGCCTGTCTCTTCATCACTATTTTAATTTGTTCCCGTTTTGTTTTTCCCTTGCATTTGCTGTTCACCGACTCCTCTCTTTCCTGCTGTCCTTTCCGCACTGGCGCTGGGACCTGTCTTCACCCTCTCCATTCATCACATCGCATTCTGCTTGCCTCTGCCTCGTCTGCCTCTGCAGATGAGCTCTATGCTCAGAAGCTGAAGTACAAGGCGATCAGTGAGGAACTGGACCATGCTCTCAACGACATGACATCAATGTAAATCTTTCTCTCTGCTTGTTTCCACCTGTACTCCACATCACCATCATACTTGTGCATAACATCTAATAAACTCCCATAGAACTCACTGCACTTCTTTGTGTCTCCCTAAAACTGATTCGTAACTCTCTTCATTCTGTCTCTTAACATTAGTTAACTTGCAGTGCACTAACTTTATGATTCAGGAACTGATTTATCTTGACACTCTTTCCAGGAAAATAATTGTCTTAAAAGTGGAAGTACGATAGTTCCTCTCGCATAATGGTACCTGTGTATAGCGGGATTTCAGTATTGAACATCAGTGTGCTATATTTAAATCTATGGTTCCGTTTTTCTAACCAAACTTAATTCTGAAGTTCATTTGCTTTGTTTAATTAAAAATTGGATTTTTTCCCCACCCAAAGCAAATACTTAGAATTTACTATAAACAGGAATGCAAATTGCATTCTTGCACGTTTGGTCGGCTCTACAACATTGTGTGTACATTGCTGGATTAACCTTCTGTTTAATAGCCAAGATTCATTTGCTTTGCAAGTGATACACTATCTCTCCCCAAGCAAATGTATCCCACACAGAATTAACCATGCCTTGGTTGTGGGCATCCTGTGTAGTCTGAGTCTGGTCACATTCACTCACGTGTGTGTGTGTGTGTGTGTGGATATCAGTGCAACTCTGATAACTTTCATTGAGTTCCATTATGTTGTACTAATCAATAAATTATTAGAAAACTCCTCCTACCATTGACCACATCTCCATCTTTTGCGTGTCTTTAACTTGGCGTTCTTTCGGGTATTAAATGCACCTCTCTTGCACTAACACAACACTGGAGATCAACCAGAGATGCTACTTTTCCCAGATTTGGGCGCACAGCCTGAGGTTGAGGCCGGAACTAGACTTGTTTTAGTTCCTGCACACTTGACTTTGAGACCTTTGCAAAGCCTCTGGCCATTCATGTAGCGTCCACGTTGGCCATCTGCAAATTAATCATGTGTCTGGCTGGTTTGATTCCAGTTGGAAACTATAAGCAAAATTGCAGATGCTGGAAATCTGAAATAAAAACAGAAAATACTGGAAACAGTCGGCAAGTCGGGCAGAATCTATTGAAAGTGAAACAGTTAACGTTTCAAATCCAAGACCCTTGGTCAGATTTTATCAGTTCTGACAAAGGATCTTAAACCTGAAAACACCACATCTGTTCCTCTGAAGGGTGTGAAGAGCTTGCAGAAGGGTGCCCACCCGAAACGTCACCTACCCGTGTTCTCCAGAGATGCGGCCTGACCTATTGAGTTCTCCAGCACTTTGTTTCAGTTTGTGTAAACCAGCATCTGCAGTTCCTTGCTACTATGTGTTTCACTGTCCTAAGGTGCTGCCTGACCTGCCGAGTGTTTCCAGTATCTTCTGTTTATAGTTCCAGTTCGGATGAGCAGTGATAAAGGAGTATTAGTATGTAGCACGTGATGCCAGTGCATAGGCCTAACATCTGGTCCCAGCACAGCAAGATATGGCAGTGAACTGTCTACATTGGGTCATTTTGTAAGAAGACTATTATAAAAGCCCCATCAGCTCATCTGCTTGTCCTGCACCTGAGAGGACATAGCACGTCATTTGGTACAAAGCTGGCCATCTTTGGAATCTGTATGGATAGTCCTTTATCTATGTTCATAAGGTCAAGAAGCAGGTCTATTCTGCCATTCAATCATAGGTGATCTATTTTTCCCTCTTAACGCCATTCTCCTGTGCCTTCCCCATAGCCCCTGATCCTTTACACCCTGACACCCACTCCTTGCTCTGTCCATGCCTCAAACCACTATATCACTCTCTCCACATCACCGTCTATATCTCTCGGTTCCTTTATCCCGAACCAGTCTGAAGAAGGATCTCGACCCGAAACGCACCCATTCCTTCTCTCCAGAGATGCTGCCTGTCCCGTTGATTTACTCCAGCTTTTTTGTGTCTATCAAAACATAGAATTGTGTAGCATGGAAACGGGCTATTTGGCAATTATCAGAAACCTTTGTGATCCTTTTGGCAGCGGCCCAAGTAAGAGCCTTTCTGAACCCTTTAAAATGTCCTCTTTATTCCAGTCCAAGGACCCCCCCAGTCTCCATGTAAGCAATCCTGTGTCCATACTGAAGTAATATTAGAACAAGGAGAATAGGAGACCATGGGTCAATTATTTATGTGTTGGTTGCTCCTCTGTTCTCATCCTCAGTCACTTTCTAAACTTGCCCATCCGAGTTGTAGGATGTAGTGTGCAGATGGTACATTGTGGGTTGGTCAACATCCATGCAAGATAGTGTTCTAGCTCACTACTTTAGCCATTCATGACATTATTTGAAGTTCCATGGTGGACTCTATCTACTAATCTATTCCAAACCAGTAGTCGGAAAGTACACATTGTAAATGCGATTGGTCACACATGTTAACCCGTGTGGCAAATTGTAACCTGACTCCACCACTTGATGGCCTGCTTCAGCTTCAGTGGGAGGTTGGGCTGTGGGTGAGGTGGCGTTGTCCGGTACTGGACATTGTGGAGGGCGGGAACGTACTGTGGAAACGAGGACAATGTTGGATCGGACCTTGATCCTACATCTTGGTATGGTCTGTTTTGGTCTTGGCTCCTTTTAACATCCTTGACCTTCCTGTTGGGTCACATTGAGTTGGAGCTGTTCCAACTGACAGCATTTGGACAGCTGGATATGCATTGATCCATCTTCTGCAACCTGGCATGCAACTAATTAGCTTCTGTTTGACTGCTCCCTCCTTGTTGTGTTACCATAGTGACGAGTAACCCTGCACTAAAACTGAGATGGCGACGTAGCCAACGTTTTTCCATTGATTTTCTTGAATCTTTTTGTTTTGCTTTCACCTGTTTCATTTATTTCTGTTCTGTGCCTTCTCTTGTGCAGATAAACTGCTTCTCTGCAATGCCAAAGATTTCTCCAACCAGCTGGCTTTAGTAATTTCTGATTCGACGCGAGTATTTAAATGGGCCGAACGGTTGCCCCACCCACTGTGCTGCTTCCTGCTTTTGGTAACATTCGCAATGCTCTTTGTACAGTGCTACTCCTCCCAGCTTCACTGTAAAATAAATACTTTCTAGATCAACTGTATCCTTTTGCAATTTCTTCAACTTATTTTCAAGCAGCAACTTTGAAAACTGAAGCAGAGGTCACAACTAGCGTGGAAACAAATGGTTTTAATTTTGCTTTTCTCTCCTTGTACTGGTACAGTGAGATGAGACTTCAACTTGTAATTGGTGAAACGTAAGATTCACTGTTGATCCTTGCAAACATTTTGTATGATTTACTCCAAATTGTGTACAATTGGAAGTGTATTCCCTGGTTTGTGTAGAGGAATGGTAGGGCACTGCGAATAATGAGCTGGAAAAAGTGGCATAACTACAGCAAACTGCTCAAATCCAAACCAAGGCACAGCTACATGAAGGAAATCTATAAACATCTCTCAATATCTGTGGAAACTTCTGAAATCTATTAGTTCTTCCTGGAAGTAGTCATTGAACTAAATGTTTATTTCTTTACGAGAATAAGAAACTGATTCTTTCTCAGAAAACTATCAGTTTGTCTGAAATGATAAACATTGTTTATAAGCTCTGTGCCATTGACATACAGCACAAGAACATTGCATGTGTTGTAATTTCCACCAGTTTAGTTTAGAGGTGCAGTGAAGAAACAGGCCCACCGACTCCAGGGCAACCAGCCATCCCGCACACTAACACTATCCTACATGCACTAGGGACAATTTTGCAATTATACGAAGCCAATTAGCCAACAAACCTGTAGGGTTTGGAGAGTGGGAGGAAACTGAAGCACCTGGAGAAAACCCACGCAGTTCACGGGGAGGACGTACAAACTCCGTACAGAGAGAACCCGTAGTCAGGATCGAACCCAGGTCTCTGGCGCTGTAAGGCAGCAAAACTTCTGCTGTGCAAGCTTGCCGCCCTAGTTGAAAGTTCAGCAGCGTAATTCTCCAACAAAACTCTAGTCCTTGGAGTGCAGGAGGATGAGAGTCTCTTGCCCAGAGTAGGTGAATAGAGAACCAGAGGACATAGGTTTAAGATGAAGGGGAAAAGATTTAATAGGATTCTGAGGCGTAGCTTTTTGCACACAAAGGATGTTGGGTGTATGGAACGAGCTGCCAGTGGAGACAGTTTTCTGGGACTACCCCAATGTTTAAGAAACAGACAGGTACATGGATAGGACAGGTTTGGAGGGAGGTGGACCAAACGCGAGCAGGTGGGACTCGTGTAGCTGGGACATGTTGGCCAGTGTGGGCAAGTTTCCACGCTGTATCAGTCCATGACTCTTAAGATTGATGGTCTGATCTGCAGGCCAGGGAATTGGCAATTTTATCCCAAGAAGTTTGATGTGTCACAGGCTAGGGATGGTGGAGCAAGTGGCAGCATATTAACTGTGGAGGAACTGAGCACCACTGATTCATGACATGGGGCTGCTTACTCTTCCAAGGAATTGTTACGTTGACTGGTACAACATTGACGAGTTTCAGAGTATGGGTCTCAATCTTAGATCTCTCGATCTAAAAGGGCTGTTGAAGCATGTGCTGAATTTATCAAGGATGATTTGGAGTTAATACAGGAAAATGTTGCTGAGGTGGAGGCTTCCTGATTGAACCATAGAAACATAGAAAATAGGAGCAGGAGGAGGCCGTTTGGCCCTTCGAGCCTGCGCTGCCATTCATTGTGATCATGGCTGATCATCCACAATCAGTAACCCGTGACTGCCTTCTCCCCATATCCCTTAATTCTGCTAGCCCCTAGGGCTCTATCTAACTCTCTTTTAAATTCATCCAGTGAATTGGCCTCCACTGCCCTTTGTGGCAGAGAATTCCATTTCACAACTCTCTGGGTGAAAAAGTATTTTCTAATTTCAGTTTCAAATGGCCTCCCCTTTATTCTTAGACTGTGGCCCCTGGTTCTGGACTCCCCCAACACTGGGAACATTTTTCCTGCATCTAGCTTGTCCAGTCCTTTTATAATTTTATACATTTCTATAAGATCCCCTATCATCATTCTAAATTTCAGTGAATACAAGCCCAGTCTTTCCCATCGTTCCTCATATGACAGTCCAGCTATCCCAGGGATTAACTTTATGAGCCTATGCTGCACTGCCTCAATAGCATGGATGTCCTTCCTCAAATTTGGGGACCAAAATTGCACACAATACTCCAGATGTGGTCTCATCAGGGTCCTGTACAACTGCAGAAGGACCTCTTTACTCCTGTACTCAAATCCTCTCGTTATGAAGGCCAACATGTCATTAGCTTTCTTCACTGCCTGCTGTACCTGCATGTTTACTTTCAGCAAAAGTAAACCAAATGCCCGCTTCTGTTATTGGACCATGTCCAAGAACCTTGAAGGTAGCAGGGCAGGGTGACAGCAGCCTGGAACCTGGTATGTGAGCGGAGTTCTTGGGCACAGACGTGTACTGTACAAGAACCAGTGTTGAAGGGTGTGTCTGTACCAGTATGGTAGTGGGGAGGGGGTGCTGTTCAACTGGCATCAATGTGATGGGTTCAGTGCACACCTCCTCCATAGTAGATCAACAATTTACCCGCATCAAAAGCTGTTTGCTGAAGATTATTCCAAATCTTTTCCACTACCTGCACTTGGAAGTGTTCCAAAACTTCTAAATAATTGTTAAAATTTAGTCAATACAGCACAAATACAATTAACCCTTGGCTATCACCAACTGCATTCCCTCCAATCCCAGTCTATTCATTAATTCATTCATCATTCATTTGGGTGGCGCAGCTGGTACAGCCATTGCCTCATGGCATCGGCGACGCGGGTTTGATCCTGGCCTCTCGTGCTGTCTCTGCAGTTTGCACGTTCTCCCTGTGGCCGTGCGCATTTCCTGCAGGTGCTCCGGCTTCCTCCCACATCGTATAGACGTGCGGGTTTGTAGGTTAATTGCCCCTGGTGTGTAGGGAACAGGAAAGTGGGATAACATAGAACTAGTGTGAAGAGATGATCGATGGTTGGCGTGGACTCTGGGCTAAAGGGCCTGTTTCTTTGCTGTATCTCTGAACTATCTGCTGAAGGTGTGACGGTTGGAATGGGTCCAGTGTCCCAGGTGCAAACTCACCAGGATATTGAGGAGCTGCAGTGTGATTTGCAGCCTTTGGATTTCAGCCACTTAGAACATTCCCCAGCCTTGGTCGCTCACGGTCACAGACTCCTTGCAAATTCCTCTGGTGATCCGAGTCCATTGGCATCTTCAGAGACTCCATGTTCAAGTACAGTTTGAGAGGTGCAATGGATACTTGTATTTTGTGGAGTGAGTAAGGGAAACGTGAACTAATTTCCGAATGCTAAAGGAAGGCTGTGGGACTCCGTGGGTGCAAGCAGAACAGTTTGTCTGTTAATAATTGAAACAAAACACTGAATCCATGGAATGAAGTAGAAGAACTTGTTTAACAGTGTGGCAGGTTGGTTGCAAATGTGGGGTTGAAGCAATTTAACACTTTATATGTGTAGAGAACATGAACACACTCCAGCTTCATCACCAGCCTGTCCTCTTCCCACTGCTGATTCAGTGTGACATCCACATCCTATTTTCCAGATAACATGATGCCATTGTCTGTTTAAATAGTGTAGAATTGTTTTCTTTGTACAATCCAGACCTAGACCCAGTGCTCCACCCCACTGCAAATGTTGCTTTGTCTGCTTCGGCTGTGGTCTATAAATTTTGATTTCTGAATAAAGCTGGACTGTGCATCACTTAATGTCGCATCAAGTCTACTCTCATTCCTTGTCTCCTACTGAGTCTTTCTCTGGTTGACCAAGGCATCTAAGCGTGACTTCACTAGGCTGTATCTTTTTCAGATTTGTACAAACCTTTACAGTCATTTTTAATGTTCGCGACATCTTCACGTGGCTCGAGTATTTTTCTGCATTTCTCCTGTACACAGTGCAGACGTCTTTGCATCAAACATCTCTGCTAATCACCTGCTGTTTCCTTGTCCTTCCTAACTACCATCAGTTCTGTTAGACTTGCTTCTCATAGTTCACTATGATTTCATTAGTTTGGCCCAATCCTCAGCTTAGTTTGATGTGGAGGCAAAAGGAACTGCAGACACTGGAATCTTGAGTAAAGCACAAAGTGCTGGAGTAACTCAGTGGGTCAGGCAGCATCTCTGGAAGACATAGATAGGTGATGTTTTGGGTTGGGATCTTTCTTCAGACTGATTGTAGTAGGGGGTGAAAGTTGGGAAAATGTTGGAAGAGGGAGGGATGAAGCTTGGCAAGTGATTGGCCGGTGAGTGAACACAGGCGAGAGATGTAAAGGATACAAAAGGATGTTAGGAGAGGTAAAAAGAGGAGTGAAGTGTAAGGCCAGATGGAGGAATTAAGGTGGAACGGGCTGGGAAGAGGAGAAAGGGGGACGGGTTGGTGGGAGAAATGGATGCGCATTGAGGTGAGAGGTCTCAGAAAGGATAAATTGAAAGGTGGAGAGTGTGCTGTTCGTAAGCTATCCACTTTAGTTGAGTTGTAAGCTATCCACTTGAGTGTGAATTCTTGAGCTGGTTGGAGCTTCATGGTGCTTTCCTGCAACAGTCATCACGGAGTGCATCAGCACAATGGTTGCCGCATTGCTGTCCTTGCTCTGACTCCAGTCAGAAGATTGATGCATTGCGCATGTTCACCCGATTCATCTACTGGGCTGAGTACAGCACTGGTATTATCTTTGACTAATTTCATTAAAGCGTGCATGAGTCATTTCCAGTATCGATATCTGCATTAACCTTCCTCCTTGTTGCCTGTTCATTTATCTTATCCTCTGTTACAGTTAGTCACTGGAAGGATGCAATGTACCTTGTTGAATTGTCTGGTAAACCTAATATCAATAGTCAGATCCCCCTGTGCTGTTATAATGTCACACTATTTCAGATGCTGTGAAAACTGCTGGATTCATGAATATAGCCGAGAATCAGGCCCTCTGGCCGAGTATGTCCATGCTAGGAACGCACCAATATGTATAGTATAGATATAGAGTGCGGAAACAGGCCCTTCGGCCCACCGAGTCCGTGCCAATCAGCGATCCCCGCACATTAACATTACTGTTCACACACTAGGGACAATTACCAATCCAGAATGCCATTAACCTACAAACCTGTATGGCTTAGAATAAACAGTCTTAGAATAAAGAGGAAGCCAATTAAGACTGAGGTGAGAAAAAACTTTTTCACCCAGAGAGTTGTGAATTTGTGGAATTCCCTGCCACAGAGGGCAGTGGAGGCCAAGTCACTGGATGGATTTAAGAGCGAGTTAGATAGAGCTCCAGGGGCTAGTGGAGTCGAGGGATATGGGGAGAAGGCAGGCACGGGTTATTGATTGGGGACGATCAGCCATGATAACAATGAATGGCGGTGCTGGCTCGAAGGGCCGAATGGCCTCCTCCTGCACCTATTTTCTATGTTTCTATGTTTCTTTGGAGTGTGGGAGGAAATTGAAGATCTCGGAGAAAACCCACGCGGTCATGGGGAGAACGTACAAATTGTAGACAGCACCCGTAGTCTGGTTCGAACCTGGGTCTCAGGAGCTGAAAGCGCTGTAAGGCAGCAACCCTTCCACTGCGCATCGTGCCGCCCTTTCTCTACGTATCCCATTTGACAGCACTTGATCCATACACTTTTATGGTTTGGCAATTCAGTGCTCGTCTAGTTACTTGACCAACCCCCTTGGCCAGTGACTTCCAGATCCCAACCACCCTCTGGAAGGAAATATTCATCCTCGGATCCCATTTAAACCACTTATCCCTTAAATCTGTGCCCTCTAGCTTTAGATATTGCTCTACCATGGGGAAATATTTCCTACCATCTTTCCTATAGTGCCCCTCCTAATTTTCTATACCGGATGGAGGGGAGGAGGGTCAGATTCCCCCCCTCGCTCACACATGCACAACTTGCCATATTTTGGCGCCAACTGTATTTTAATTTCTGAAAAGCTGAGCAGGCTTATTGCTGGCGGACATAGATAGAGCAATAATGGCTTTCACTAAACTCACCACAACCCAACTGTCTAACTGGCAATGAGATCTTTTGAAATGGAACGTGCATTGGACTGAGGGAAGTGCTGCAGCCAGTTTGAGCACAACATGGTCCCCCAAATTTTGAGACAATGTCCACACCATCATTTGATGTGATGTTGATTGAAGGCTAGCTATTAGCCATGACACAGGGAGAACATCCCTGCTCTTCCTCACAAAGTACCATTGGGGAATCTTTCATATCTGCTTGAGAAGAGAGATGATGAGATAGGCACACAATACTGGAGTAAATTAGTATACAATGTATATTACATGAAATTCAGGTGTAACTCAGCAGGGCAGGCAGCATCTCTGGAGAGAAGGAATGGGTGACGTTTTGGGTTGAGACCCTACATTCTCTCCAGAGATGCTGCCTGTCCCACTGAGTTACTCTAACATTTTGTGTCTATCTTCGGTGTAAACCAGTTTCTTCCTGCACCAGAGAGATGGGAAGATCAATTTGATATCTTATCCAAATAAAAATGTGCAGAAACTTCAGAAAACTTGGAATCGATTCCTCTGCTCCTGTCTGATTAGCCCTGACCTCACCTTGAAAACCACTAACGACATTATTCAAAGGTATTCGACATTATCTTACAACTTTACAAAAGACTGTTGAAGCCACAATAGATTGTGCAATATGCATTGGTTTTCTCAATTACTGAAGAAACTAATGAACATTGTCATTCACGAACTCGCTAATCATCTCTCCATCATTCACATCAAGATTCTTCATGGACATCATAAGCAACAGGGTTCCGGCAATGATCTCCACAGCACATCACTGGACATCGACTTCTAATAGACAATAGGTGCAGGAGTAGGCCATTCGGCCCTTCGAGCCAGCACCGCCATTCAATGTGATCATGGCTGATCATCCCCAATCAGTACCCCGTTCCTGCCTTCTCCCCATATCCCCTGACTCTGCTATTTTTAAGAGCCCTATCCAGCTCTCCCTTGAAAGCATCCAGAGAACCTGCCTCCACTGCCCTCTGAGGCAGAGAATTCCACAGACTCACCACTCTCTGGAAGAAAAAGTGTTTCCTCGTCTCCGTTCTAAATGGCTTACTCCTTATTCTTAAACTGTGGCACCTGGTTGTGGACTCCCCCAACATAGGGAACATGTTTCCTGCCTCCAGAGTGTCCAAACCCTTAAACATCTTATATGTTTCAATGAGATTCCCTCTCATCCTTCTAAACTCCAGAGTGTACAAGCCCAGCTGCTCCATTCTCTCAGCATATGACAGTCCCGCCATCCTGGGAATTAACCTTGTAAACCTATGCTGCACTCCCTCAATAGCAAGAATGTCCTTCCTCAAATTAGGAGACCAAAACTGCACACAATACTCCAGGTGTGGTCTCACTAGGGCTCTGTGCAACTGCAGAAGGGCCTCTTTGCTCCTATATTCGATTCCTCTTGTTATAAAGGCCAACATGCCATTGGCTTTCTTCACTGCCTGCTGTACCTGCATGCTCACTTTCATAGACTGATGTACAAGGACCCCCAGATCCCGTTGTACCCCTTTTCCCAGCTTGACGGCATTTAGATAGTAATCTGCCTTCTTGTTTTTGCTACCAATGTGAATAACCTCACATTTATCCGCATTAATCTTAATTTACCATGCATCCGCCCACTCCACGAACCTGTCCAAGCCACCCTGCACTCTCATAGCATCCTCCTCACAGTTCACACTGCCACCAGCTTTGCATCTCAAATTTGCTAATGTTACTTTGAATCCCTTCATCCAAATCATTGATATATATTTGCGGTCCCAGCACCGAGCCTTGCGGTACCCCACTAGTCACTGCCTGCCATTCTGAAAGGGACCCGTTAATCCCTACTCTTTGTTTCCTGTCTGCCAACCACTTCTCTATCCATGTCAGCACTCTACCCCCAATACCATGTGCTATAATTTTGCTCACTAATCTCTTATGCAGGACCTTATCAAATGCTTTCTGAAAGTCCAGGTACACTACATCCACTGGCTCTCCCTTGTCCATTTTCCTAATTACATCTTCAAAAAATTCCAGAAGATTAGTCAAGCATGATTTCCCCTTCGTAAATCCATGCTGACTCGGACCGATCCTGTTACTGCTATCCAAATGTTCGGCTATCTCATCTTTTATAATTGACTCCAGCATCTTCCCCACCACCGATGTCAGGCTAACTGGTCTATAATTCCCTGTTTTTCTCTCCCGCCTGTCTTAAAAAGTGGGATAACATTAGCTACCCTCCAATCCACAGGAACTGATCCTGAGTCTATAGAACATTGGAAAATTATCACTTATGCATCCACGATTTCTAGAGCCACTTCCTTAAGTACACTGGGATGCAGACCATCAGGCCCTGGGCATTTATCAGCCTTCAGTCCCATCAGTCTATCCAACACCATTTCCTGCCTAATGTGGATTTCCTTCCGTTTCTCCATCACCCCAGATCCTCTGGCTACTACTATATCAGGAAGATTGTTTGTGTCTTCCTTAGTGAAGACAGATCCAAAGTACCTTTTCAACTCATCTGCCATTTCCTTGTTCCCCATAATAAATTCACCTTTTTCGGTCTTCAAGGGTCCAACTTTGGTCTTAACTAATTTTTTCCTCTTCACCTTCCTAAAGAAGCTTTTACAATCCTGCTTTATATTCTTGGCTAGCTTACCTTCGTATCTCATCTTTTCTCCCCATATTGTCTTTTTGATCAGAAAAGTAGCAGTGCCCTCTGCCCCCTGCATAGACAACATCTACTGCCATGCCACCATTAATCTCCCCTGTTACTCCCTCAGGCAACTCAAGGTCAATGAGGTCAGATCTACCCCACACAAACCTATGCTATCTCTCTCTGATCAGCTCCTGGCTTTCTAAATGAACATAGGTTCTAACTTTCAGGAGTTTCTCCAATAAGTTCTCCGGCACCGTCGACAATGTCATGGAGCTGTACAGCACCAAGATTGGCCCAAGTTGCCCAACCGCGCTAGTCAGACTTCTCTGCATCTGGCCCCTATCTCTCTGAACCTTTCCTATCCATGTACCTGTCCAAGTGTATTTTAAATGTCATAAATATCCCCTCCTCTACTTCCTCTGGCAGCTCATTCCACATACACATCATCCTTCTAAAAAAGTTGCTCCATTGGTCCATTTATTTAAATCTTCCCCCTCTCACCTTAAACCTATACCTGCTAGTTTTGGACTCCCTACCCTGGGCAAAAGTCTGTGATTATTCACCTTGGCTGTGCCCCTCGTCATTTTATATAACCATAAGATCACCTCTCAGTGTTCCGCGATCCAGAGAGAAAAGACACGACCTATCCAGCCTCTCCGAATAACTGAAAACGTCCAGACCTGACAACATCCTCACATCAATTTGCATGCTTTCCAAATTAATTACATATTTTCTATAGCAGAGTGAGAACAGGACTGTGCACAGTACTCCAAGTGTATGTCTTGTACGATTGTAACATCACGTCCCAGCTCCTGTAATAAATAACCTGACTGATGAAGGCAAGCATGCCAAATGCTGTCTTTCACATTCTGTCTACCTGTCTCACCACTTACATGGATCTGCATTGTACATGCACCTCGTGGTTTCCAAGGTCCTACCATTTACTGTACAAGTTTGTCCTGGTGTGACTTATCAAAATGCAACATCTCACATTTATCTGAACTCCACCTGTCATTACTTGACTCATTGGTCCAGTTGATCACATTGTAACCTTTCTCACCGTTTACTATACCAATGTGTTACGAACCATGCCATCCACATTCACATCTATAATAGACCCTGTAGGGCATGACATGTTATAGGCTAGTCATGCTAGACCCTCTACCACAGCTCACCTTCATCTACCTCCAAGCCAATTGTGGCATTAAGCTGGAAATAGTGCAGAGAAGTTTTACCAGAATGTTGCTGGGACTCAAGGGCCTGAACTATGAGCAGAGAATGGGCACGCTAGGACTTTATTGCTTTGAGTGCAGTAGGTAAAATCATGAGAGCAATTGTAAAGGTCAATTGTAAGCACAGTCTTTTAACCAGCGTAAGAGAATCAAGAACTAAAGAACAGAGGGAGAAGGTGAGACGGGAAAGATTTAATAACAACATTTAAAGGACAATTGGACAATTACATGGATAGAAAAGTTATGAAGGGATATGGGCCAAATGCCGGATGGTGGGACAAGCGGGGACAAGTGAGTCAACAATGTGGATTCCGTGTCCGTGCAGCTAACTGGAAAGAAAGTGTAGGAAAGGTCAAGTCTAAACTAACAGGGCAGGAGGATGGGACCCAATGCAAGAGACAGAGGGCTATAAATGGAGGACAGAAGCAGAGGGAGATAAGAAAAACTTAATGCATAAGGTGGATGAATTGAATGTGCACTTAGTAGTTAAGGAATATAATATAGTTGGAATTACGGAGACATGGCTCCAGGGTGACCAAGGCTGGGAGCTAAACATGCAGGGGTATTCGATATTCATGAAGGACAGACAGGAAGGAAGAGGGGGTGGGGTGGCATTGCTGGTTAGAGGAGATTAATGCAATAGCAAGGAGAGACATTAGCTTTGATGCTGTAGAATCAGTACGGGTAAACTGGGAAATAGCCAAGGGCAAAAAACGCTTGTTGGAGTTGTATACAGACCACCAAACAGCAGTAGGGAGGTTGGGGATAGCATCAAACAGGAAATTAGGGATGCGTGTAGCAAAGGCCTAGTGGTTATGATGGATGACTTTAATCTACATATAGATTGGGCCAACCAAATTGGCAGCAGTGCTGAGGAGGAAGAATTCCTGGAATGTATACGGGATGGGTTTTTAAACCAATATGTAGAGGAACCGACTAGAGAGCAGGTCATTCTAGACTGGGTCTTGTGTAATGAAGGATTAGTTAGCGATCTTGTTGTGTAAGGCCCCTTGGGCAACAGTGACCATAATATGGTGGAATTCTGCATTAGGATGGAGAGTGACACGGCTAATTCAGAGACTCAGGTCCTTAACTTGAATAAAGGAGACTTTGATGGTATGAGATGGGAATTGGCTGGGATAGACAGGTAAATTATACTTAAAGGGTTGACGGTGGAGATGCAATGGCAAAGATTTAAGGACCGCATGGATGAACTCCAGCAATTGTTCATCCCTGTCTGGCGAAAAAATAAAACTGGGAAGGTGGCTCAACCGTGGCTGACGAGGGAAGTCAAGGATAGTGTTAAAGCAATGGAAGAGGCATATAAATTGGCCCGAAGAAGCAGCAAACCGGAGGACTGGGAGAAATTAAGAACTCACCAGTGGAGGACAAAGGGGTTAATTAAGAGGGGGGGGGGGGAAAGAGCATGAAAGAAAGCTTGCAGGGAATATAAAAACTGTAAAGGTTTCTTCAGGTATTTAAAAAGGAAAAGATTAGTGAAGACGAATGTGGGTCCTTTACAGTCAGAGGCAGGTGAATTTATATTGGGAAACAAGGAAATGGCAGAACAGTTAAATGAGTATTTTGATTCTGTCTTCACTGAGGAAGACACAAACATTCTCGTGAAAATACTAGGGGACCGAAGGGAATCCACATTAGTCAGAAATGGTGTTAGGTAAACTGTTGGGACTGAAGGCAGATAAATCTCCAGGGCCTGATGGTCTGCATCCCAGAGTACTCAAGTAGGTGACCCTAGAAATTGTGGATGCATTGGTGATCATTTTTCAATGTTCTCTCAACTCTGGATCAGTTCCTGTGAACTAGAGGGTAGCCAATGTAACTCCACTTTTTAAGAAAGGCTGGAGAGTGAAAATGGGGAATTATAGACAATTAGCCTTACATCGGTAGTGGGGAAGATGCTGGAATCAATTATTAAAGATGTTATAGCAGCGCATTTGGAAAGCCGTGATGGGATCGGTTAAAGTCAGCATGGGTTTATGAAGGGGAAATCATGATTGACTAATCTTTTGGAATTTTTTGAGGATGTAACAAGTAGAATGGATAAGGGAGAGCCAGTGGATGTGTATCTGGACTTTCAAAAAGCCTTTGACAACGTCTCATACAAGAGATTAGTGTGCAAAATTAGAGCACATGGTATTGGGGGTTGGGTATTGACATGGGTTGGGTATTGACATGGATAGTGAACTGGTTGACAGACAGGAAGCAAAGAGTAAGAATTAACAGGTCCTTTTCAGAATGGCAGGCAGTGACCGCAGAATGGCCGCAAGGCTCAGTGCAATAACTCAGCGCAAGACCCCAGTTATTTACAATATGTATTAACAATTTAGATAAGGGAATTAATGTAACATCTCCAAGTTTGTGGTTGAAACAAAGCTGGGTGGCAGTGTGAGCTGCGAGGAGGATGCTATGAGGCTGCAGGGTGAATTGGATAGATTGGGTGAGTGGGCAGATGCAGTATAATGTGCATAAAAGTGAAGTTATCCACTATGGTGGCAAGAACAAGAATTGAATTGAATGAATTGAATTGAGTTGAATTTATTTGTCATTCAAAAAGAAAATTGTACAAAATGTCATTACCATACAGTCGTACCAATAAACAGCAAAAAACCCCACACAATTACATACATTTAACATAAATGTTCATCACAGTGACTCCCCTCCAGGCACTTTACTGCGATGGGAGGTAAAAACAAGTCTTATCTCTTCCTCGCTTCTTCTCCGAGAAGGCAGATTATTATCTGAATTGTGTCAGATTAGTAAAAGGGGAGGTGCAACGAGACCTGAGTGTCCTTGTATATCAGTCACTGAAAGTAAGCATGCAGGTACAGCAGGCAGTGAAGAAAGCTAATGGAATGTTGGCCTTCATAACGAGAGGATTTGAGTATAGGGACGAGGCCCTACTACAGTTGTACAGGGCCCTAGTGAGACTACACCTGGAGTATTGTGTGCAGTTTTGGTCTCCTATTTTGAGGAAGGCCAATCTTGCTATTGAGGGAGTGCAGCTTCCCGGAATTGCGAAACTGACATATCATGGGTCGACTAGGCTTGTATTCACTAGAACTTAGAAGGATGAGAGAAACATATAACATTCTTAACAGATTGGGCAGACTAGATGCAGGAAAAATGTTCCCCATTTTGGGGGAGTCCAAAACCAGGGGTCACGGCTTAAGAATAAGGGGTAGGCCATTTAGGACTGAGATGAGGGGAAACCTTTTTCACCCAGAGAGTTGTAAATCTGTGGATTTCTCTGCCACAGAAGGCAGTGGAGGCTAATTCACTGGATGCTTTCAAGAGCGAGTTAGATTTAGATCTATGGGCTAAAGGAATCAAGGGATATGGGGAAAAAGCAGGAACGGGGTACTGATTTTGGATGATCAGCCAAGATCATATTGACGGGTGGTGCTGGCTCAAAGGGCTGAATGGCCTACTCCTGCACCTATTTTTCTAGGATGAGGGGAGACCTCATTGTAACTTTGCGAATAGTGAAAGGCTTGGATAGATTGGATGTGGAGAGGACGTTTCCACTATTGGGAGAGTCTAGGACCAGAGGGCACAGCCCTAGAATAAAAGGATGTATCTTTGGAAAGGAGGTGAGAAATTTATTTAGTGAGAGGGTGGTGAATCTGTGGAATTAATTGCCACAGATGGCTGTGGTTGCCAAGTCATTGGGTAATTTTAAGGTGGAGATTGACAGATTCTTCATATAATAAGGGTATCAGGGGTTATGGGGAGAAGACAGGAGAATGTGGTTCAGAGGGAAAGATAGATCAGTCATGATAGAATGGCAGGGTAGATGATGGGCTGAATGGCTTAATTCTGCTCCTAGAACTTATCATGAATCATGAGAGGCTTATATAAGGTGAATGCACAAGGCCTTTTTTCTCAGGCAGTGGAATCAAGAACCAGATGACATAGGTTTAAGAAGAGAAGGGCAAGATTCAATAGCAACCTGAGGAGTAGCTTTTTCATTAATAGGGTGGTATATATGGAACGAGCTGCCAGCGGAAGTCGTTGAGGCAGTTATTGTAACAGAATTTAAAAGACTTTTGGACAGGTACAAGAATAGGAATGGTTTAGAGCGTTATGGGCCAAATATAGACAATAGACAATAGGTGCAGGAGTAGGCCCTTCGAGCCAGCGCCGCCATTCAATGTGATCATGGCTGATCATCCCCAATCAGTACCCCGTTCCTGCCTTTTCCCCATGTCCCCTGACTCCGCTATCTTTAGGAGCCCTATCCAGCTCTCTCTTGAAAGCATCCAGAAAACCTGCCTCCACCGCCCTCTGAGGCAGAGAATTCCACACACTCACAACTCTCTGTGAGAAAACGTGTTTCCTCGTCTCCGTTCTAAATGGCTTGCCCCTTATTCTTAAAATACAGTTAAACTGGACAAGTTTGGAATGGGCATCTTAACATGTCATGGACAAGTTGGGCTGAAGGGTTTGTTTTAATGTTGCATGATTCTGCTAATTTGTTTTTTAAGTTACCCCAAACACACTCGACCCCCCCTAAATTGCCATTCTGTTTTCAGAGCCCTATACCTACCAAATGCGTTTTCATAGACATGTGTAGGGAGAAACTGCAGATGCTGGTTTACACCAGAGATAGAGACAAAATTCTGAAATGACACGGCGGGACAAGCAGCATCTCTGGATAGTAGGAATGGGTTACACCGGACATAGACACAAAATGCTGGAGTAACTCAGTGGGACAGGCAGCATCTGCGGATGGAAGGAATGGGTTCTGCTGATATTACTTGATGTCCAGGTTCTGTATTTGAATGTGTCTCTAAGTTCTTGATTTACTTGAATTCTCTTGGGAAAGGAAGTTTCCAACCCTGTCCAATGCAGGCTATACTTGGATTACAGGTCACTGCCGATGGTTAATGATTGTCCAGGTTGTGAATGCATGAATGCAAGTCACTTGTACATGATAATGTAATCCTCAATCCTCAATGAATTGTGTACAGAGCAAATGACAGAGTAATGCAGAGGAATTGTAACTTCACTAACAACCTTCCCAGTTCCAAGCATGGCATCTAGGAGAGGAGTTTTATTTAGCAGATTTGGTGACACTGTAGTCAGTAGCAGAAGCCACTCTTCTGCAGAAAAGGTTTGGCCATGTGGCACACATTCAGGGTGGCATGGTCGTGCATCGGTAGAGTTGCTACCTTACAGCCCCACTGACTTGGGTTTGACCCTGACCACGGGTGCTGTCTGTACAGAGTTTACGCATTCTCCCTGTGGCCTGCGTGGGTTTTCTCCAGGATGTCTGGCTTCCTCCCACACTCGAAAGAGACACAGGTTTCTAGGCTTATTGGCTTGGTAAAATTGTAAATTGTCCCTTACAGATACAGTATGGAAACAGGCCCTTTTGCCCACCGAGTCCACACCGACCAGCGATCCCCGCACACTGTGGGGATTGCTAGTCGGTGCGGACTTGGTGGGCCAAAGGGCCTGTTTCCATACTGTATCTCTAAAACAAAAGCTACAAATGTATTGAATCTGACATTGCTGCGAATGGGTTTGGAATTGTGGCAGGCTGTAGATGTGATGCTGGTGTATTGTGCCTTGTGTTGGCGATTGTGTACTCACGAGCATGGTACTGTGACACTGCAGAGGGTGGAGATTAATATTAACAAGAGCCACTTGGATTTGCTTTGCTGCTGACCTCTGCTGTTTTTTTTCCTGACATGTTATCTCACCCTAACTGGATCTTTTCTGCTTTTGTTTCCTGCATCTTGCCTGGGATCCTGAAGACCGTCTGTATCACCAACTTGAGCAAAACCGCCTTCTTGCTAATGAGCTTAAGCTGGCATTGAATGACCTGAGTGACTGATTTGCGGGGTGATATCTAGCTTGTTTCTGACAATTGTCACTTGTTTGTTGTACTTTCTCCTCTGACTAGTTTTGGATTATTTTGGGGATATGGCGATATTATTTTGGGGATATGTCCTTCGCCTATCAGAGTCAGATAATTTAGCTAGCTTTGCCAAATTTTGATTTTGATTTCTCAGTAAGTTAACTAGTCTACTGGAGAACAGTCGGTACAGTGCAAATGCTATGCCATGATTGAACGGTGGGGTGGATTCGATGGGCTGAGCGGCCTAATTCTGCTTCTATGCCTTCATTCCATGGCATAAACATTCTGATTTGTGCATCATTAAGCCAGTATTTTTAGATGTGCTCGTCCTACCAGATGACACTGGGCCATGCTTATTTTTGTACTCAAGTACTATATATCTTTGCATCGTCCTAGCTTGTCATCTTTGCTAGTAAAAAAAATAACATTCTGCAGGATCCTGGCATACCCTTTTGTCCTGATGCCTTGGAATCATGACATGTAGTCTCTCGCATAACATGAGAAAAGTAGATACCTTATGTTGCTTTGGAGATAAGTTATCTTTATTTTCCTACTTTCCGGACTAGAGTTTTCTGCGTATGAGTAAATGGCTTGACCTTGCTGGCTAAGTACAGTGTGCATGCCTTGACTGTGAATCTTGGAGATAATGTGTGCTTTATTTAACTATTTTTTAATCTTGCAACAGAGAAATTGGCACAAGCCAAGGAAGAAAACCTCAACATGCATCAGATGCTCGATCAAACCCTGCAGGAGCTTAATAATTTGTGAGCGGCGTAGCTTAGCTGCGCACAGGTTGCCCTCTGTTGCCAAAGCCCCGACTTGAGAACAGGGGCAGCCTGCATTTACGTGGATGTTCGGGGAAGGGGCTTGAAGCCTGGAATCAGACACGCATGATGAATGATGAACCATTTGATGGCAACACTACTGTGCAATTGAATCGATTGCAAATAAAAAACCTGCAGTATCTCAATTTACACTTAAAGTTACACTTTATTAAGAAACACTCTCCCAATTGTTTAAAAGTACTCCAATTGCAGGCTTTTTGTAATTCTAAAAAATCGTTCTCTTTAAAAATAATTGGCTCCACCCTCGATTTTGATGTTTTCCGGAATTTTAATTCCTTACCAAATGTCTTACACCCCTGCTTTATGTTCTTTTTGCTGCTTGAGTTTTTTTTAACGGACAATTGCACTGCTAACCAAACAAAGGTGGCGTTTGGAGCAACATTTTAAACCCACTTTTTTTTTGGTAAAACACTGGGTTTTTAAATGCCAGCAAGTTTCCTTTTGGAGGGAAGAGGAGGAAAAAGGAATGTTTTAATTGAAGCTGAGGGTACTGCAGCCAAGAATATTGCCTGCTTAGTCACAAACTCCGTAGCTGCCCTTGAGACCAAGTCACTTGGACTAATGTCCGAGTCATAATCTTCCCATCTTTTAGTTCAACATTCCCCAATGTGGTTTGAAGTCAACTTTTTTAAAATGTCACAAACTTAACCCACAAATTTGTATCTTAAATATGAGCATGCTTGAGCTCTCCACAAAATCACAATGCAGTTTGTTTTACGAGCGATGTTAATGGCATCACAAAAGTTTTGGAATATATTTGATAAATCAAGCACTCTGCTTGCAAGTTGAGGGATGGGCTGATCAGAAATGTTGTCACAATGGAGTAATTATTAAAGGGGTGTCTCCATGCCAACCCTGTTTTATCTTTTCTTTGGTGAGTTATTGAGACCACAAACTTGAGAATAACAACATGGCAAAATTAATTGTCTTTTTTCTTTGTACTCGATGGAACATTGTACAAAATGCATTAAAAAATAAAATCCAAAGACTATTTTGTTGCAAAAACGTAATAACGAATGGAACATTCTAAGTCTTCCCTGTGCACGCTTAATTGTGAATTGGTTTAACAATATATCTGTCCATAGACTGTATAATGGTAATAAACACACACTGATGAGATTTTGTAAACATGTCCTTCATATTTCTTAATGAACTTCCTCTGTCATGAATTTCGAAATTGCATTCACATCGGTTGTTTTGCAAGCTTCATCTCAAAGCCCATTACTGCTAATGGAGCAGTGTTGAAATGTTGCAGCTGTTATGACTGGGCGACTACTTTGTTTGCAGCATGAACGAGTTGGGCTCAAGGAACTGTTATGACTCTGAGATATAGATATAGAATTTGGGCGGCATGGTGGAGCAGTAGAGTTGCTGACTTATGGGTCTGTCCTACGGAGGCAATTTTACTGAAAAACCGGCAACTGGAACGGCGACTGTCAGAGTGGAACACGAACACACACGCACGCACACCCACCCCCCCGACACACACCGCGATGAACAGGAAGGTTGGCGCTCTGATTAAGACGGCTAAAGCACAGTGTACAGTATGTCCTTTAAGAGAGGGGGGGGGGGGAAGGAGTGGAGACATATTTTAAGAAGCCAGAGATACACGGCTGAGAAACTCGGCGGACATTTAACATTACTGGTCGGTTATCCTTGGTTCTGAAAACTACTGCTTACATTTTCTTTCCCCAATGAGCCAATGAAATTCATTGGTCAGCACCGGCTACAATCTACAATAACCTTCAACCTCCTGGCAACCCACGTGAACCTCCTGGCGACCCACCTACGGCACGAGAATTCTCGCTAGCCTCCATGGCGGCTTCATTCTGGTCGCCGCTAATTTTTCAACATGTTGAAAAATTTGCGGTGACAATAATGATGCCGCAACTAGTTCCCAAAATGCCGGGAACTCCTCACGAGCATGAAGGCGACTCCCCGAAAACCACCCGCGAACATGTGGCGACCGCAGAGTCTCCCGCAGTCGCCTAAATAGTTGCCTAAGTGTGATAAACCCATTACAGCGCCAGGAACCTGGGTTTGATCCTGACTACAGGTGCTATCTGTACGGAGTTTCTACATTCTCCCCGTGACCTGCGTGGGTTTTCTCCAGTTTCCTCCCACACTCCAAAGACATACAGTTTTGTAGGTTAATTGGCTTGGTAAAATTGTAAATTGTCCCTCGTATGTATAGGATAGTCTTAATGTGCCGGAATCACTGGTTCCCGCGAACTCGGGCCGAAGGACCCGTTTCCGCGCTATATTTCTGAACTAAATAAAACTAACCAGATGAAAGACTAGAAACTGCTGACTCGAAGGGGCGAATGGCCACCTGCATCTATTTTCTATGTTTCTAAGGTAGACACAAAATGCTGGAGTAACTCAGCAAGATAGGCAGCATCTCTGGAGAGGAATGGGCAACGTTTCGGGTCAAGACCCTTCTTCAGACTGACAAAGGAAAATGAGACATATAGTCGATGTAGGGAGATATAGCACAATGAATGAAAGATATGTAAAAAAGTAAAGATGAGAAAGGAAACGGGCCATTGTTAACAGTTTGTGTAAGAAGGAACTGCAGATGCTGGTTTAAACCGAAGATAGACACAAAGAGCTGGAGTAATTCAGCGGCTCTGAGAGAAGGAATGGGTGACGTTTTGGGTCAAGACCCGTCTTCAAACTGATTAGGGATAAGGGAAACAAGAGATATAGACAGTGATGTGGAGAGATAAAAAACAATGAATGAAAGAAGTGCAAAAAAGTTTTGATGATAAAGGAAACAGGCCATTGTTTCCTTGTTGGGTGAGAAAGAGAAGCTGGTGCGACTTGAGTGGGGGAGGGATAGAGAGGGAATGCTGGGGTTAATTGAAGTTGGAGAAATCAATATTCATACTACTGGGTTATAAGCTGCCCAAGCAAAATATGAGATGCTGTTCCTCCAATTTGCATTTAGCCTCACTCTGACAATGGAGGAGACCTAGGACAGAAAGGTTAGTGTGGGAATGAGAAGGAGAATTAAAGTGTTTAGCAACCGGGAGATCAGGTAGGTTCAGGCGGACTGAGCGAAGGTGTTCAGCGAAATGATTGGCCAGTCTCGCCGATGTATAAGATCCACAAAGGATACAGTAGATGAGGTTGGAGGAGGTGCAAGTGAACCTCTGCCTAACCTGAAAGCACTGTAGGGGTCCTTGGACAGAGTCGAGGGAGGAGGTATAGTGACCGGTGTTGCATCTCCTGTGGTTGCAGGGAAAGTATCTGGGGAAGGGTGGTTTGTTTGGGAATGGATGAGTTAACCAGGAAGTTAAGGGCGGAGCTGCGGGGTACCGATGCGGCACGTGTGAGGGCCTCATCTATGATGGAAGAGGGGAACCGAGACCGCCGCGGGCTTCCATCGGTGACTCGGCCGACTCTCGGCGCTCCATGGCCCACCAATGGCCTGGAGCCATCGCCTCACCAGGCTCAGCACCAGGCACACAGCCTCCACAATGCCGACTCCCACACCACGTGGCCTGATTCTGCTCCCCCCCCCTCCTACAGGGCACCACAGTAACGTTGGGTCTTCCTCTTCCCCATCTTTTAACTGGGTTACCCTGACCACCCACACCCAAACAATAGTCCTCACACCCCCCTCCTCTGAACACCCACCATCCCCCTACTTGAACTCATCGCAATCTCTGTCTACTTCCCAGCCCACCTCTAATTCCAACTCCCACCCTTGTTGTGTATTCATCACCCCCCCCCCCTGACTTCCCCCTTTCCTCAACAGAGGCCGCACCTTTGTTCCCCTCCGCCCCCACCTCATCGAGTTCCAGTTTCGCCGCGACGTGGAGCTTTTCTTCCTCTTCCTCCATGCATTTTTCTATGGGAAGGAGTCCACACTACCCAGTGATGACCTCTTCTCCTGTCTCCACTGGTTCCCCTCCTCTTGGACTACCCTGGACAGCCATCTATCCTCATTAGACCTCTTCATTTCTAACTGCCGATGTGACATCAACCATCTCAACTTTTCCACTCCCCTTACCGACTCTAACCTCGCCCCCTCTGAACTTGCAACCATCTGCTCACTCTGCAGCAACCCCGACGTTATCATTAAACCCGCCAACAAAGGACATGCCGCAAGCTGACCTCTACCACACTGAGTCACCACCTCCCACAGATCCTTGGACCGTGATCCCACAGATGAGGACCAGGCCATAATCTCACAGACCATTTCTGATTTTATCATTTCCGGCTGTCTGTGCTCCACAGCATCCAACCTTATTGTTTCCCAGCCCCGCACAGCCCAGCTTTACCTTTTCCCCAAAATCTATAAACACAACTGCCTGAACAGACCGATTGTTTCTGCCTGCTCCTGTCCCACGGAAAATATATCCACCTACCTTGACTCCATCTTAGCCCCCTGGTCTAATCTCTCCCGACCTAAGTCCAAGGTACCTCACACGCCCTCCGATTCTTCCTCGACCGTAGAACCATCCAATTTCCCTCTAATAACAGCAGAGCTGGTCCGCACCGTTAACGACTTCTCCTTCAATTCCACCCCATTCCTCCAAATCAAAGGCATAGCTATGTCGCTTGCATGGGGCCCAGTTATGCCTACCTCTTTGTAGGGTACATTGAACAATCCCTGTTCCAGGCGCACACTGGCCCTATCCCCAAATTCTATCTCCGTTACATTGATGACTGCATCGGTGCTACCTCCTGTACCCAATCATGGACTTCAGTATCTTCAGCACCAATTTCCATCCTGCACTCTAATTCACTTGGTCCATCTCCGACACCTCCCTCCCTTTCTTGATCTCACAGTCTCCATCACACGTGATAGACTATCGAATGACGTCTATTACAAACATGCTGACTCCCACAACTATCTCAACTACACTTCTTCCCATCCTGCTTCCTGCAGACTATCCCCTACTCCCAATTCCTCCGAGATGTCCTCATACTTTAGAGAACAGGGGTTCTCCTCTTCCATCATGGATGAGGCCTTCACACGTGTCCCCTAGTCCCCTAGTACCCTGCAGCTCCGCCCTTGCTCCCCCTTCCCCTAGTCCCCCTCGTCTTTACCTTTCACCCCATCAGCTGTCACATACAACACATAGTCCTCCAACATTTTTGCCATCTCCAATGGGATCCCACCATTTTCCTATCATCAGCCATTCCCGCCTTCCACAGAGACCTTTTCTTCCGTAACTCCCTGGTTAACTCATCTCTTCCCACCCAAACCAGCCCCTTCCCAGGTACCTTCCCCTGCAACAGCAGGAGATGCAACATCTGTCCCAATACCTCCTCCAACCTTATCTACTGTATCCGTTGTTCAACATGTGGACTCTTATACATCAGCGAAACCAAACATAGACTGGGCGATCGTTTCACTGAACACCTTCTCTCAGTCTGCCTGGACCGACCTGATCTACTGGTTGCTTAAACACTTTAATAGTAAGATTAAATGAGAACTTACCAGTTTGAAGTTTGATCTTTATTTTATGAGGAGTTACGTCGAGGGACTACGTGAAGAAGGCCGTTCAGGCGCACGCGCATCAAACTTCAAAGCAGCGGTGTGAAATCACAGATGATATACTCCGAAGCATAATAGTAAGCTACGTGATACAAACTTAACTTACCTTTGATCTTATTAGGGTGGGAGCGGAGGGCAAGTAGTTCCTCAAAGTAACTCCTCATAAAATAAAGCTCAAACTTCCAACTGGTAAGTTCTCGTTTAACCTTACTATTTTACTTCGGAGTCACGTGAGTGACTACGTGAAGATTTTAAAGCTTCTGTGATTTCAGGCCGTAGATTGGGTTCCGGCGTATCACTGCATTTTGCTTGACTCTATGAGTGAAAAACAGTCAATAACATGCACACCATCATACTTTTTAAAATTAATTAATGGTTTATTTTATGGTAAAACATTATGTGTCTCATTTTAATCTCTAGAGACATTTAATACTGAATTCAAAATAGTACCACCAAATACACCAGGGTCTGCAATTTCTTTGTGATAATACTTGTGCAACATCCTTTCATTTTCCCAACCTGCGGCCGCAAGGATATGGTCTATTGGAACGTCCAAATCCTTGGCCGCCAATGTTGCCGCCGCCCTGGGGGAATGAGGTTTAAATTAGCCAGTATCAATTCCTGCATCCAATAGCACCTTCTTCAGCCATCTTGAAATTGTTTGTGTTGCCACTTTTTTGTGTGGCTTTTATGGCTAATGAATAATCCAGATTCTACACCTCTAAGATGTTTGGTAGTCTCAATGTAGTATTTTAAATATGTAACTACACAAAGTCTTTGATCTGCAGGATATGCTGAAAATCAATTTACACCCCGAGACTCCTGGTCTGCTCTGTTTTAGCAGGTCATAGACATAGAATGTAATTTCCTCTGTTTTCATACCCATTCTGTCTATCCTTAACTTGTGTAATGTTTGTACTATTTGAGCTGATACTAAAGCCATTAACATGACTACTTTTATCGTAATTTTGTCTAACGACAAATTTGAGATGGGATCCCAATCCCTAAGTAGCATTAAAGATGCCCTTCATGTATCTACAAGTCAAAGGGTGTGATCCTAGAACTTGATGTTCCGATGGTCTCGATAAGTATGCCGACAAAGCATTCCTTGCTGTGTTGATCACACTATAGCTTAAATTATCATCAAAATGTAATTTTGACAAATTTCTGCAACATCTGAAGCGTCTGCAGTGTGGTAAGAAATATTTTGTGTTGAAGAAACTGTTCCCATTTCTTAATGTAAGAAATGTACTGCTTCTAGGTACTTGTTAGAATCTGCAAATCAATAAATCAATACGATCATGTAAAGGATGAAATTCACCAGTTACAGGGTGCACAAGTAGGTTTTCTTGTCTAAAGACATCCATAATGGGTTCAGTCACCATTAACCCTAATGGATACCATGTTTGTGTGGGCCAATCTGGAACCACCAACAATCCTGAAGCATACTCTTGTTTGATTCTGTAGACACCTATTGATGAGACAAAAGGGAGGAAATGCATACAAAACATTCCACCACAATTTAACGTAAACTCATCTCTCGGTGGTTCCCAAATTTTTTCACAATTTTGTGGAAAATGTCACGATTTAACATCCATTCTGTGTTGTCATTGAAATTTCTTGACCTAGTATCTGCAATTATGTTGAATTTACCTGGTAGGTAAATTGCAGAAAGCCAAATATCTTTCTCAATGCACCAGTGCCAAATCATGTTTGCCAATCTGTCACATGCTTCTGACTTGATTCCACCCATGTGATTGACATGTGCCACTGCCGTAGTGTTGTCAATCTGAACCTGTACATGCAAATTTTGTACCTTTCGGCAAAGGGCTTTCAACCCATGCAATACACTTAGTAATTCAAGATAATTTATGCCATGTGTCTCGAGCAAAGGTTCTTCCTCTGCATTCCATCTATCTCCACAGCTTGAGATGGCATCCGCAGCTCCCCATCCCAGTGCACTTGCATCTGTTTGTAAAATGGTAGCTGGTGATTCAATCAGAATTTTCCTGTAAGAGTAATCCACATTTTTAATCCACCATTTTATATCCTCAATTGCTGTGTTAGT
The DNA here is from genome assembly GCF_010909765.2 of Amblyraja radiata. Taxonomy (NCBI): domain Eukaryota; kingdom Metazoa; phylum Chordata; class Chondrichthyes; order Rajiformes; family Rajidae; genus Amblyraja; species Amblyraja radiata. The sequence continues at coordinate 14,838,894 of NC_045999.1, forward strand.
TAGTTGCATAGGCCTATCGAAATGTCCAGCATGTCTTCCCAATACTGATATCTTTGCTCACTGCAGCTGCTGATAATGCAGTGGTCCAAACTGAACAGCTGGAAATGAAGCAATTAACTTGCCAATTAGACTTGCTACTTGCCTGATTGATGGTTGTTTGCCTGCAATTAGCTCTTACAACCCTTAATCACTTGCAACTTTTTGTCCTAGGGTAAGCTCACTGTCTTGTGTTCTGAATTAATAGTGAACCCCAAGTAATCAATTATTTTGTTGTGTGTCAGTCTGGATTTTTCTCAGTGAATCACAAAGCCCAGTTATTGAAATGTAAGTTTAAGTTTTAAAACTGAGGCTTTTTGCCATGTCTTCAGTGACTCCCACAATAACATGTCATCCAAATAAGCCATTATCAAATGGCCTTGAGCTCTTAACAATGCTAAGATTGGTTTCAGCAGTTCTGTAAACAATCTAGGAGTTGAAGTTAATACATTAGGCAATGCTTTAAATTGCCACAATTGAGTCATCCAGACAAATTTGAAATCTCTACAATCTTTATCTTGGAGATGTATGCTTGCCATATAGCATTCTGTTGAAATTAATTGCAAAGCATTAGTAAAATCTCAATTTTGAAATGTTTATACTGTACAAAAAGATTTGAGATTTGTGAGGTTTTTTATAAGGTCTCTATTACCCCCTTTTTTTTTTTAACTCAAAATATCAATTTCTATTTGAATTTTCTAATCTCTTCTTTAGAGAAAATTGAATACTTTTTGGAATATGTTGAGTAGGGGAATTTCATTCTGTTAAAATTCAATTCTAAACCTCATTATACTGCACAGTATATATGTATCAGATGTTATTAGTTTCCATTCTTTTAAAAAGAATTGTAACCTACCCCCAATTTGTAAGTAGGACACATCTGATATTCTTTCAGAACCAGAACCACCTACCTCAGGGTTTACCGGTATCACTTTTTGTACCTTGCCCCTTGTGGGAATACCATGTCCTCCACGTCCTGGGGTTTTATTCAGTTCCCCTTCGGTATGGATATTACCTTCTAGCTGTGCTGCCAAACATCGGTGGCTTCATCATCCCGATGGTTATTGATTCTTCGTTGAGAACCTTCCGTTTTTTGGCAAGCACCACTCCAAAGAGTAAGTGTGGCAATTATATATTAGATGGTTTACAAAGCCCTGCAAACTTAGGATGTATGTTAGGTCTTTATCACAGACTTACTACAAAATGTGCATTACACATCATTTCCATCACGTCCTGTTGTGACGTTGTCACATTTCCTTCTTCCAGATCTCTGGCTAATGCCGTAATGCTTGACCCCATTAATTTTAATACCCGCTGTAATCTCATTTCTTAAGCTCTTACTGCAGTGCCCATATAATTCCACACTTCTTTGTTAACAGCTGGAACTCCTAACCGAGCACAGTTCTGCGGGATTTTATATTTGTTCACAATTTCATCCATCGTTGGTCTTCCAACTGATGGGAAAGCAGGTAATTTATACTCTCTGCTATCTCCTCTGATAGAGGTTGGCACTTGTTTCCGGGACTAGAGAACTTTTGGGCCAGCCCTGGCACTTTTCTTTTTTGCATTGGCTCTGGTCCTCAACTGATTCGTTATCAGAGTATTCTGGATATTCCTCCTCATAATGGGTTTCACCTGGATTTTCATATCAGGTATTACATGCGATGGCTCTATGATAAGCCTACGCTTTTTTGTCCCTCTTTGGGATACATCAAGCTCTTCCATTGAGCTGTATATTGGCAGCCCACTTTTGGGTGCTGCTCCATATTCTGGGTCTCCTGTAGACCAACGTCTGTAGTATCTTTCAGACATTTCTGGTGCTGCCTCCGTGTCAGGCCAGCCCTTTTTCCTCTTTGAGGTACATCAAGCTCTTGCATTGAGCTGTATATTGGCAGCCCACTTTTGGGTGCTGCTCCATATTCTGGGTCTCCTGTAGACCAACGCCTGTATTGTCTTTCAGACATTTCTGGTACTGCCTCCCTTTCAGGTCAGCCCATATATTCATCTTTATCATCAGGCATTTCGGTCGCTGGCTCAAATCTGGGCCAACGTTTCCCAGAACCTCTTCTGGGTGTTCCATGCGGTTGCTCTTTAAGCCCGCGTCTTTTATACTCCTTCTGGAGTTTGTTTTACCCATGAGGAATTCCAGTTTATAAATTTTATATTTCAGACTCCTCCGAGTCTTCCAGGCCTATTATTTCTTTATGGCCTTGCTCCCTATGAGAGTTTCAATGGGACTCCCCCCCCCCCCCCCCCCCCCGCCCGCTACTCTCAGACACTTTGTCTTATAGAGTGCTTACTGCGGTGCGCTTACTATTCTTCCTCCCACCTTTCTCCATACATAAGACCTGCCTGTGTCTCTGCACGCAGTCTCCGAAGAAAAGCAGCCTGAAAGTAAAAGTAGAAAATACTTACATTCAGGTTTTCTTTCACTCACCGCTTGGAGGTCCATCCTCCTACCGCGGTCGCAGCGCAATGCGTCTGACGAGATGACGCGCGTGCGCCTGGACGGCCTTCTTCACGTAGTCACTCATGTGACTCCGAAGTAAAATTCTCCTTCCCATTCGCACACTGATCTTTCTGTCCTAGGCCTCCTCCATTGTCAGAGTGAGGCTAAGTGCAAACTGAAGGAACAGCATCTTCGCTTGGGCAGCTTACTACCCAGTGGTATATTGATTTCTCTAACTTCAAGTAACCCCTGCATTCCCTCTCCCTCCATACCCCCCCAATTTGCACCAGCTTCTCTTCTCACCCAACAAACCGCTAAAGGGCCTGTCCCACTTTCACAATCTAATTCACGACCTCTGATGACCTTAACCGACTATGTCTACGACCTCCTACGACTATGTTGAAGACCTCCCACGACTATGAAGAAGACCTCCCACGACTATGTTGAAGACTGGCTTCGACCATGTATGTTTTACTGCTGTTTGCAGTAGCCCTTTTGCTTCAGCAACCTTTTAAGAAAAGCAGAAGGGGAAGAGCAAGGGTGAAGAGGAAGCACAAGAAGAGGTCTCAATGAGTGAATGGAGATGATGTGATAGACTGTCCCAGTACACCAGATGACTGGAAGAGAGTGGCGCTGGGCTTTGACAAAAGATGGAACTTTAAGCACACATGTGGGGCAGTGGATGGCAAGCATGACATTCTTGTCCCTGTCCCTGTACCCCTCGTTTTCCTTTTCATACAGGATGGCATTCTGCTGGAACCATTCCTCAAGGTCCCCTCCTGCTGCCTGGTGAAGGTGTAGGGCATAACTTTCCTCCAGCCCTCCCTCGCCACCAATGGGGCATCTGCCTCTGATGCTGTGTCAGACACAGGAGAAAGGGCTGCTTTGCTGCCTTCAAATGAGGCAGTGAAGTATGGGGTGGTGGTGAGGACATATACTACCGCCCTGGTCTCCTCCTCCAGGGGTCTCTCATGCAGGGCTACCTCCTCCTGCACTATCACCTCCTGTGGCATAACCTCCTGCACTCCTCCTCCTGGGTGGGCAACACCTGCATGACAGTTTTTTTTTTAGGGTTGTACCCTTCCCCTGCGCTGCTGCCTTTTTGGTGCCATCTCTAAAACACAAGTCTCCTCTCCAAAAAAACTCTCCAGCTATGAATGAACATGCCTTGGAGTGAAAGAGGTGATGTTCTGCTGTTTAAATTACCTTTTGTTCCTACTGATCTTTTTTTCACCCCGGAGCTATTACCTTCGACTACCTACGACTAGCATCAGGATCTACTACGGCATTGCGGAGAGGCGGCAGTGCGGAGAGTCGGCACCGACTTTTTCATCGGGAGCCTGGGAGCTCCAAACCGGCGCGGCCTTGTCGGCTTCGGCAGCCGCGGTCTCCAACCAGGAAGCGGCCGTTCCAGGTGGCCCAGCCGCCGAAAGGACTCTCCCGACGCCGGGGCAAGACCACCCGGTGAGAACGGCCAGGGACATCGGGCCTCCGTAGAGGCAATTGCGGTGGCCTCAATAGGCCTGACTTTGGGGTGAACATGGGGTGGGGACTGGACATTGTGCCTTCCCCCACAGTGCTATCCACTGTGGGGGGATGATTTTTTTGTCTAATTGTAGTCCTGTAGGTCTGTGTCCAAGATGGCTGCTGTGAAGAGAGAGTGGACGCTGGCGCGCTTTGGCTGCCGCTGCTCTCTCTTCACACTGTGTTTTTGATTTTCTGTTTTTGGATTGAATTCTGTTTTTAATTTGTGTCTCTGTGATGTCTTTATTACTTGTTATATTCCGATTATATGTTTTTATTCCGATTACTATGTAAGGTGTCCTTGAGATGTCTGAAAGGCGCCCATTAAATAAAATTTATTATTTTTATTATTACTACGACCGGCTTCGACTAGACCTACGACTAAAAAAATATAGATTTTTCCCACGGCGACCTATTTTTAGTCGTGGACAATTTTTATCATCTTGAAAAATACCTAACTGAAGCCTCGACTACGCAGAGACCACTCTTGACCATGAAGGAGAGTGATGAAGACCTCCTACGACCTCGTGGCGACCTTGCCGCGACTATGGATCACAGGCAAACCTGCCAGAGGTCGCGGTGGAGGTCGCCCAAGTGGGACAGGGGTTTTACAGTGCCAGAGACCTGGGTTCGATCCTGACCTCAGGTGCTGTCGGAGTGCAGTTTGTACCCACATCCCAAAGACGTGTAGTTTAGTAGCTCAAGATCAAAGGTTTGTAAGGCAGCACAGTGATGCAGTGATAGAGTATCTGCCTCACAGCACCAGAGACCCGGGTTCGATCCTGACCTCGGGTACTGTCTGTGTGGAGTTTACAAACTCTCCCTGTGACCATGTAGGTTTACCCCGGGTGCTCCGGTTTCTGCCCACTTCCCAAAGCTTTGTAGGTTAACTGGGCCCTCTGTAAATTGGCCCTAGTCTGTTGGCAGTGGAAGAGGGAGAGAGGGGGAGAGAGAGCTGTGAATATCAGGCTAGAAAAAACGCCGTGACCTACTTGATGCCACGAGTACCTACGACTAACATCATGGCCTGCTACGACCTTATGACGATCATGCTGCGAGTATGAGTCAAGGGCAAACTCGCCCGAGGTCATGAATTAGGTCGTCAAAGTGGGACAGGCCCTTAACAATGGCCTGTTTTCTTCATCATCGTTACTTTTTTGCATATCTTTCATTCATTGTTCTATATCTCTCTACACCATCATCTATATCTGTCATTTCCCCTTTCCCGTGACTTTCTGTCTGAAGAAGGGTCTCAACTAGAAAGGTCACCCATTCTTTCTCTACAGCGATGCTGCCTGCCCCTCTGAGTTAAGGGCCTGTCCCCCTTCACGAGTTATTCATAAATTCTTCCGAGTTTTCCCCTTGATTCAAACTCGTAGAATGTTCGTAACGCGTCCGTTGGAGATTGTAGAAGTTTGTGGATATATCGTAGCGGCTCATTATCCTAGCTGTAGGTACTCGTGGCATCAGGTAAGTCGGGACATTTTTTCCAGCCCGATAAAAAATGTCCACGAGTAAAAAAATGGTCGGGATGAAAGAAACTGCAACTTTTTACTCGTAAGGAGGGCATCGAAATAGTTGTGGGAATTTGTAGACATACTCATAGGAGTTCGTGAACATAGTCGTGGAAGGTCCTAGGAATTTGTAGATTACCACGATCTTGATTTAATTTTCAGGTCCTTTAAACTCGGCAGAGGTTTTGAATTAAGTCGTGAAAGTGGGACAGGCCCTTTACTCAAGCTATTTGTGTCTGACATTAAGCTGTCAGTCCTACCCTACCTTATGCCAGGTTTCCAAAATGGTTCTAAAGTCCCAGACGTACATACTTAGTTCATCAACCTTACCCATCAGGCTTCCAGCTTTCCACCTTTCCTCCTGCACTCCTGGCCTTCCAGTGCACCCATCTTACCCTTCATTCTTCAACAGGAGTTTGCATACCTTCAACAATCACTATGACCCTTTTAAAACAATCCCACTTTCTCTTCTTTCAGCTATTCCATTATTCTTTTGCAAGTTCCTGCCTAGTACTATTAAATGGAGAGGGAGAGGGTTGTGGAGTTACCTAAAATGGAGAATTCAACGTTCACACCATTGGGTTGCAAGTTACCCAAGCGAATATGTTCCTCCAGTTTGTGTGTGGTCTCACTCTGGCAATGGAGGAGGCCCAAGACAGAAAGTTCAGTATGAGGATGGGAAGAGGAGTAAAATGGTCTGAAACAGGAGATTCAGCATGCCTTGACAAACCTTTTACTTTAGTTTAGAGATACAGTGTAGAAAAAGGCCCTTTTGCACACCGGGTCAGTGCTGACCAGCACACTAACATGATCCTACACACTAGGGACAATTTACAATTTTACCAATCAATAAGAATCAAGAGTCAAGAGTGTTTTATTGTCATATGTCCCAGATAGAACAATGACATTCTTACTTGTTGCAGCACAACAGAATATGAACATAATAAATAATATAACAAAAACTCAGAGAAAGGAAAAGAACAAAAATAACAGTGCAATAATAATAATAATCTATTCTCACATACATCTTCTGACTCCAAAGCATAGATTCCCTCCTTTATCCTTCCCTGCTCCTTGGTCACCCTATTGTTTTTAAGGTAGACAAAAAAGCTGGCAAACTCAGTAGGTGAGGCACCATCAATGGAGCCAAGGAACAGGCGACATTTCGGGTCAAGACCTTTCTTCAGACTTCAGGGTCTGAACGTATGTCTAGTAAGCCTTGGTATTTTCCTTAATACAACTTGCCAATGACATTTCATGGCTCCTTTTGGCCCTTCTAATTCCCTTCTTTTGTTCTTTCCTTTCGCTTTATATTCCTCATATTCCTGATGCCTGACCTGACATGCTTCTCAGACTTGACATGCTTCTTTTTTCTTCATGACTAAGTTTACAACCCCCTTGGTCATCCACAGTTCCCTTTTCTTGCCATTCCTATCCCTCCTCCTTTCTTGAACATGATGATCTAGAAAACAAAAACAGGGATGTATTGCTGAGGCTCTATAAGGTGCTGGTCAGACTGCATTTGGAGTATTGTGAGCAATTTTGGACCCCATATATGAAGAAGGATGTGCTGGCATTGGGCAGGGCCCCGAGGGGATTTACGAATATTATTCCAGGAATGAGCAGGTTAACATATGATGAGCGTTTGAAGGCACTGGGCCTCTACACGATGGAGTTTAGAAGGATGGGGGGGGGGGGGGGGGACCTCACTGTAACTTAGTGATACAGTAATATTCTTAACTGATGATGGTCAATGTGCCAAAAGCCTTTTTGACCACCTTATCAACCCATGACTCCACCTTGAAGGAACCATGCACCTGTACTCCTAGATCACACTGCACTACAACACTACCCAGAGCCCTACGACTTCCCAAAACGCAACACTTCACATTTCTCTGTATAAGCGAGTTCGGTTTTCCGACTGCGTAGAAACAGCCCTGGAAAGCAGTGGAGCAGTGAACCTTCATTTCTTCTGTTTTTTTCCAGCTTTGATTCTTCTAGGTAAGAAAATACTGCATTCAAACTATGGAATAGTTGTATTTATTGTTCCTTTGTTCAAAGCTAAGATTATTTTGTCGTCAAGTCAAGTCAAGTTTATTTGTCACATACACATACGAGATGTGCAGTGAAATGAAAGTGGCAATGCTCGCGGACTTTTGTGCAAAAAGACAAACAACCAAACAAACTATAAACACAATCATAACACACATATTCTTTTACATAATAAATAATGGAAGGAAAAACGTTCAGTAGAGTTAGTCCCTGGTGAGAAAGGCGTTTACAGTCCGAATGGCCTCTGGGAAGAAACTCCTTCTCAACCTCTCCATTCTCACCGCATGGCAACGGAGGCGTTTGCCTGACCGTAGCAGCTGGAACAGTCCGTTGCAGGGGTGGAAGGGGTCTCTCATGATATTGTTGGCTCTGGAGTTGCACCTCCTGATGTATAGTTCCTGCAGGGGGGTAAGTGAAGTTCCCATAGTGCGTTCGGCCAAACGCACTACTCTCTGCAGAGCCTTCTTGTCCCTGGCAGAGCAATTCCCAAACCAGATGGTAATGTTCCCGGACAAGATGCTTTCCACCGCCGCTGCGTAGAAGCACTGGAGGATCCTCGGAGACACTCTGAATTTCCTCAATTGCCTGAGGTGGTAAAGGGGCTGCCTTGCCTTACTCACGAGTGCTGAGGCGTGTGACGCCCATGTCATATCCTCGGAGATGTGGACTCCCAGATATTTAAAACAGTTCACCCACAGGATCCCCATTTATCCTCAATGGAGTGTATGTCCTCGGATGATGTGCCCTCCTAAAGTCCATGATCAGCTCCTTCGTTTTTTTGATGTTCAAGAGGAGGCTGTTATCCTGGCACCAGAGTGCTAGATCAGCCACCTCCTCCCGGTAGGCCTTCTCGTCGTTGTCTGAGATCAGGCCCACCACCAGTGTCATCAGCAAACTTAATTATTGAGTTGGAGCTGAACCTAGCCACACAGTCATGTGTGTACAGGGAATACAATAGGGGGCTGAGGACGCAACCCTGGGGCGATCTTGTGCTCAGGGTGAGGGACTTCGATGTATTTCCTCCCATCTTGACTACCTGGGGCCTGGCGGTGAGAAAGTCCAGGACCCAGGCACACAGGGAGGTGTTTTGCCCCAATTCCATTAGCTTTCCGGCCAGTCTGGTGGGGACTATCGTGTTGAAGGCTGAACTGTAGTCTATGAACAGCATCCTCACATAGCCCCTTTCTGGCTGTCCAGATGGGAGAGCGGTGTGCAAGACCTGGGAGACCGCATCGTCCGTGGATCTGTTCGGACGGTATGCGAACTGCAACGGGTCCATGTTCCGAGGGAGGAAGGCGCAGATGTGTTTCTTCACCAGCCTCTCAAAGCATTTCATGACTACCGAGGTAAGGGCCACCGGACGGTAGTCATTCAGACAGGCTGGGGAGGCATTTTTTTGTACCGGTACAATGATGGATTTTTTGAAGCAGGCAGGGACCACGGACTTGTCCAGGGAGAGGTTGAATAATGTAGTGAGCACTGGAGCTAGCTGCGTAGCACAGGACTTGAGTACTCGCCCCGAGATGCCAACGGGGCCTGCAGCTTTTCTCGTTTCTCGCTTGCGGTCCCCGGCCCGTAGGGGAGCGGGGTTGGGCTGGAGTTGGTACTTATTCTCTGCGCTGGCTGTGGGACTGGGGCCGCTGGTGTCGTCGGTCCGGGGCCGTCGGTTGGCCCGGAGGGAGTTGAGCTGGGTTTGGCTGAGGAATTCTAATATCTTGAAATTAACAGAATAGTGAAAGGCAGTAAAATTATTTAGCCAAGCCCAGCTCAACTCCTGCCGAGCCAACCGACAGCTCCGGACCGACGACACCAGCGGCCGCAGGCCGACAGTCGGCGCAGAGAAGCAGTGCCAACTCCAGCCTAACCCCACCCCGGCGCCGGCGAAAGCCGAGCACCAGCCATGCACACAAAGCGCTGCAGCAACTCATCCTTTATCCCTCGCCGGCTGCAAGCCGGGCCCGACACCTCCGGCCGCTTCCGGACACCCGGGAGGGGAGGGGGAGGGGGACGTGGACGGCCCAGCAGCAACTTAACAGACCCGGGCCCGACACCGACAAGCACGATCTCACTCACTCACCAAAGCATAATAAAGCAATAAAAATGGCAAAATAATCTTAGCTTTTAACGAAGGAACAGTAAATACAACTATATCATAGTTTGAAAGCAGTATTTTCTTACCTAGAAGAATCAAAGCTGGAAAAACGGAAGAAATGAAGGTTCACTGCAAAGATCTTTGGTTCACCACTTCCCGGCAAAGATCTTAGAGCAGAACTCTAAGATCTTTGCTTCCCGGGGTTGTTTATGCATCGTGACCTTTGACCTGGGCATGCGCAGTCTGAATTCCCTAAGCCACCTGCTGCAATTATTTAGAACTGTCTGCAAAACCGCCCACTGTCCCCCTCCTTCCCGCTTCATCTCTCCCTCCGTTCTCCTCCTCCCCAGGCATCTCCCTCTAGCCCATCTTCACCCCCTGCCTTGCCCAGCCCTGCACATCACCCAATCCACCACCACCACCACCACCACTCTCTCCCTCGTTCCGCGGGCGGGATATGTCGGGCTCCGTTCGCCGCCCCGGGAGATCCCTGAGCCGGCAGAGGCCTACCTGGCGCTGGCAGCGAGCGGGAGGCTGGTGGGCCCGAGGCTGGGGCCGGCGCCTGGGCCTAGGCCTGGGCCTAGGCCTGGGCATGGGCCTCGGCCTGGCCTTCACAGCCGGCCTGGGGCGTAGCTTGCGGACGCCGCTGTCCGACAGCCAGTGGGAGGAGGAGGAGCGGAGCCGGGAGCCCGGGGTCCCGGCGGCGGCCGTGGGGCGCGACCTACTGCAGAGGATCAAGGTGAGCGGTGCAGGGCGGAGGGACTGGAGGCTTCGGGGATGATGCGGGGCAGCTCCACAATGCTGCCTGGGTAAGGGGTATTAACCAAACCTAGCGATGGGACTGACTTGCATTGGTTTCTCTGGAAGGCCTGAAGTTGAGCGAAGTGTATACATTTCTGAGAATTAATAATTAGGGTAGACAGTCAGAACCTCTTTCCCTTGGTGAAATGTCCAACACTACAGGGCATAGCTATAATGTTTAGTTTGAAGAAAGGTCTCGACTCAGAACGTCACCTATTCCTTTTCTCCAGAGATGCTGCCTGACCTGCTGAGTTACTCCAGCATTTTGTGTCTATTTAAGGTTTAGTTTAAAGATACAACATGGAAACAGGCTCTTTGCCCCACCGATTCCATGCCGACCAGCGACCATCCACGTACACTCTAGACGTACACAAACTTACATGTTTTAATGAAGCTACAAAACTTGTACGTCTTTGGAGTGTGGGAGGAAACCTGGAGAAAACCCACCCAGGTCATGTGGGGACCGTACAAACCTCGTACAGGCAGCACCTGTAGTCCGGATAGAACCCGGGTTCTGGCACTGTAAGGCATCAATTGCTGCGCCATTTTGCTGCCCAAGGTGAGAGATGACCATGTTTAAAGGAGATGTTGAGGACGCTTTTTCTATACAGAGAATGGTGGGGGCCTGGAACGCATTACCAGGGGTGGTGGTGAAGGCCATTAGAATAGTCTTTTAGACAGGCACATGGTTATGCAGGGAATGGAGGGATAAGGAATATGCGACAACATATATTTGCTCACCCCTCAAGGTCCATTGTCCGTAGAAACCGGTCTAAGTCTGTTCAACTGTAGGTTTGATTAGTATGCATGTCAGGGCTTATGGGAAGAAGGCAGGAGAATGGGGTTGAGAGGGAAAGATAGATTGGCCATGATTGAATGGCGGAGTAGAACTGATTGGCCGAATGGCCTAATTTGCTCCTCTAACATGAACAAAGGCAACCTGTTTGGCATGGGCACTGTGAGCAAGAGGGTCTGTTGCTGTGCTGTAGTATTCTATTTTCTATGTTTTATGCACTAATGTGGAATGCAAACCAGCTGCTGTCAGGAAACAAGGAGGGAATAAATGGATTTTGTCAAACTGACTGGGAAGGGCAGCATATCAGAGAGATCCACCTACTCACAATATATGCAATTGATTTGGTGAAGGGATGTGATATTTCCAAATTTCCAGGCATCGCAAACTGGGTGATATGTGAGGTGCAAGGAGGATACAGAGAAGCTTCAACACATTTTTCTCTCACCCTCTCCTCCTCTTCCCCCTCCTCCCCCTCTCTTTCCCTCCTGGCGACATTTTCAATGACAGCCTGAAAAGACGTTGTCGCGTCGTGGTCGGGATGTGATGCGTGGTGAGGCATTTAGTGACGCGAGGTTTCTACCTGTCGCCCCAGGATTTGTAATGTTCAAAATCCAGGGGCGACATCTGGGTGTCTCATCATGCTATGCGCCCTGTCACACGCTTGACGTATGTTGTCGTGCGGGTGAGGCCCGGTTAGGGACAGGGACCACAGCTGTAAAATATTCTTCCTTCAATGCATGGATTTTAAACATTAATATATTAAAATTAATACAATAAAGTCAATTGTGCAAATGAATGGATGTCTGAGTCGTTCAGTTTTATTTACAGATGTATTCACAGGGATGGATTCAGTGAGTGTAGACTGAACTCCGCTCTCCGCTCCATCCCCCTCCCGCCCCCATCCCTCTTGGGAGGTGGGGGGTGGAGAATGCGAGAAGGTAGGGATAAGGGGATGCGAGGGGAGGGGGCAAGTGGAGAAGAGTGGAGCGGGGAGAAGGGAGGAAGAGGGGGGAAGGGGGGGGGAGGGGAGGGGAGAATGGTGGGGGGGGGGGGGATTGGAGAAGGAGGGATGGGGCGGGAGGGGGGTGGAGAGGAAGGGGGAGTTCAGTCTACACGCACTGAATCCATCCCTGTGAGGATTGGATCTGGAAGCGGACCAATACATTTGTAAATAAAACAGAACAACTCAGACATCTTTTCATTTGCACAATTGATTTTATTGTATTAATTTTAATATACTAATGTTCAAAGTCTATGCATTGAAGGAAGAATATTTTAAATGCATTGAAGGAAGAATATTTACAGCCCATCTGTGGTCCCAAACCTTAACCTTAACCCGAGCCTTAACTAATCGGGCGTCACCCGCAGGAGAGCACATGTCAGCTTGTGTCTCGTATAACTTGATGGTTTTACGGGCGTCAGTCACTGACGCTCGAAGTCGCCGGAAAAATTGCAAAGTGGGACATGCCCTTGTCTCTGTCCCTCTTTTTCTCTCCCCCTCCCCCTCTCTCTCACCTCCCCCTCTCTCTCCCCTTCCCCCTCTCTCTCCCCTTCCCCCTCTCTCTCCCCCTACCCCCCTCTCTCCCCCTACCCCCCCCTCTCTCCCCCTAACCCCTCA